>NW_020884917.1:4213615-4338698 GCF_003945725.1 Corapipo altera
TTTTTTCTCCTCCTTTTTTTCTCCTCCTTTTTTTCTCCTCCTTTTTTCTCTTTCTTATTCCTTTTTTTTTTTTGAAAGCAAATTCTGCCAGTGACTTTGTGTCACTGCTCTGTCATCCTGGTTTTGTGGCAGTGAGGCACAAACTCTTCTTATGGTAGCTGTGCTCCTGGTAATGCTCCAGGTACAAGTCATGAGAACCAGATTGCGCCATGGTTAGAGCTGAAGGAAGAAAGTCAGCTCGTGTGCAAGCATGAAACTCATGAAAGGATTTGGTAGGCAAACTGGGACTGTTATTTATCATTTTATCCTTATTCTCTATCATCACTGAAATAAAGAGCAAGTTATTCTTGGGCCTGTTTTCTACCGATACTGGAAAATGGCATTAATCTTGATGGTTTGTGCTGGGAAAAATGAATCCAACTGTTTCACAAATGACCAAAAATTTTTGAGGATAGATTCAAGCCAGTTCTGCTTCTATTCAAATAAGCTAGTGTACTGTTTAAACACACTGCTATGGAAGAAGGATTGACATAAGTATTTGGAAAAGGGTGTTTCTAGAACTTATGAACCATTAAATAGTAAATTTTTTAGTAAGCGAAGAAGCGACATATATAGGAAAACCTCTGAGTAATCCAAACCAAACAAACCTATCTGTTTATCCCAATAACTTGTCAAGCACAGAGTACTTTTGTGCTTTACTCACCATATAAGCTTCCTGATCATAAAGTTTATCATCTGTGTTCCTAGTCCTGAGAACTCTTTTCAAGGTAGTCAGTAGAGTCCTGAGATTTTGTCTGCATTAAAGGAATTCTGGCTGGAGTGAGCAAAGCTATGAAGTTAAACCTCAGCAAACCCATGTGTGGCTTCTACTCAGAGGTGCTGCTGTCCCGGGTGTTTGAAACCTCTATGTGTCCTAACCAGCATTCTTGGAGTAAATATTTTTTTCTGAAAAATGAATCAGCAAAATTTTTCTGGTTTTCCTGCTTCAAGCTTAAAAATTTCTTTGAAAATTAAGCTGATGGAAACTGCTGACCACTGGGAGGAACACTTAATGGATTCATTCCCGACAAAGATGGGATGGATTACAGCACTCCTCTTGTAAAAGGAAAAAAAAAACCAAACCCAAACTAAAACAATTACTTTAAGATTTAAAATACATTTCTCAGACTTTCCTTCAATGATTTCCTCACACAAAGACTCATGCAATAGTCACTGCTTTAATTTAAATTTAAGCTATTTCTACCCAGTGTGGGAAAGATGAAAAGAGTGTTTCCAATTTGTAAATACTAGTGGAAAACTTGTAGAATTTTTATTGTTGAATTTATATTTTAATTAAAAAGGGCTTTACAGAGGGAAAATAAAGAGGGTTTTGGCAGAAATTTGTCATTCTTTTTAAAATTTCTCTCTTTATGGAAAAAAATTCCAAGCATGAAAATTTGTTCTCCTTATGATTTATTTTTGTTAATAGTATTTTTGGGATTTAAAAAGTGGCTTTTTTTTTTTTTTTTGGTTGGAAATAGTTGTGTAAAACCAGGGATTTTTTTCCTATTTTCATCTGTTAAAAAAACCCAAACAAAACAAAAACCCCAATAGTAAAAATATCATGAACCAACAAAACCCCCCCACAAACCAACCCCCATCTCCCCTGAAACCCCAAAATACAATAAACCCATTAATGCTTACATGGGAAATTTTGATTTTAAGTTTTTTAACTTAAATCACTATTTCACATCTGTGATGGAGAAAACAATCTCATGCATTAAGAATTATGTGCTTCTGTCAAAGAGGAAGTCCCCTTAAATATATTTGTTTCTAAAGGAAAATTGTGGTTTGTAGTCCTTTTTTTGTCCAGATGTTCTTAAACAGTTCAATGTTTTGTCATAGCAAAAAATCAAGATAAATTTTTATTGATATATATCCATCAGATTTACATTTGTGTCTGTTCTCTATGAGCACTGTGGAATTTAAATTTATTTCTACCCACTCAGCTGGGTGCTGACGTATAACCATAGCTCAGAGAAGGGCCTGAAAGAAGTAGAGTAGAGAGCATAAATAATACCTGTATCAGTAAACTACAGTGTAGGGGTTTGGGTCTCTGCTTTCCAGCTGTGTCTGGCTGCATTAGAGCTTATCAATAGTTACAATGAGAAATTCTCCTCTAAAATAAACATTTAATTGATTTTTGGCATGTGAATATCTAATGAAGAATTTATTAGAGACATGTAGAATGTGATTGGTCTGCAAAAGAACAAGAGAAAACTAGTATCTTTTTTATTAAGAAGGTATATAAAAATTGAGAATCTGCCTGAGATTCAATTTTTGTATGCCATGGGTCTCCATTTTTAGTTAGGACAATAAAACTTTCCTGTTTGTGACAAGGAAAGCAGTGACATAGATATCAGTGATTTAGAAAATTATTGACATTATAGTGGCCATGATATTAGATAAGTAATTGTGAAGTGCTTTAAATATTTGTCAATGACCTAAAGAAATTAATAAAGCTAGTGGAAAATATGTTTAACATGTTTTCCTGAGTGCCTGAAGGTACCTTTCTGTGTTGCGTGCTAGTGTTGCTGGTTTTGACAAGAGCAACTGCAAAATCCCCCTGCATTTTGTTGAAGATTTAGTTTTCCAGCAGGTAGAGGCCAGAGCAGAGGCATCTGCATCACAGAGCGAGCAAGGGCTAGAGCTTGTGAAGGACTTGCATGAGCCATTCTTTTCTACTGGGCATGTATCAGAGTCTGTGGATTAAGGCAGTCTTTGAAGAGCTCAGATCTGAGTTTAAATTTACCTTCTGTCATAGAAGCTGAGTTTTTCAAATATTTTTCTTCCTACACAGGAACAAATTTGCTCAAAAGGAGAATGTTGTAACTTACTCTGTGATATTTTTGGCCTGTTCTAGTCCAGGGGACATTTTGATCTTGTATTTAAAATAAGAGTTATTAAATATTAAATCAGCATTTTTGCAATTATTTTCCTGGAAGTTAAATAATAGTTACTTTTTAAGAAAATACTTATATTTTCTTTGATATGGCTCAATTGGCTGTAGTTATTAAAGGGAAGTCAAACCAGATGCAGCTGGAGTCCTCATCTGCTTCCACTAAGGCTGACATGGACTTAATGCTGGAGTATAGCTTTGATGACAATTTGAATGGGAACTTGGAGACTGTGTTTCAGGGTCTGAAGGCTTCAGTACTGATTGAGCCTTAAACTAGGTGGTTTTGTAATTTGAGATTTGAATTGTTCTCTAGAGCTGCATGAGACCAATAAAGTGTTGTAGATAAAATGAATGTAGCTGATAGATATGCAACCTGTGCAATGTATTTTTATTATTTCTTTACAAAGGTAAAGCCAAATGCTGAAATCTTTATTCATCTGTGTCTCCTTCCTTACCCGGACTGAAATCCTATTGGCTCTAGCTTGTCTCTGATTCATTAAAGTGAGTGGAAATGTATCCCCATAAAGACTTTACGTTGTGATCCACTTTGCTTCAGCCTTGCAGGCCAGCATCACTCAGACTCCCATCACAACACTGTCACAGCACGAGGAACACAGCATTCACAGAAAGACATTTGCCCTATTTTGTTAGTTCTCACTTCAGCATTGTCACAAGTTCCTGTTTTAACAGTTTCAATCCCTGATTAATTCTGCAGCTATTACTATATCAAGGTTTAAAATAAATATTTCTTGGTTGTATTGTAATTTGTGTTTCTGCCATTGACTTGCTCGGTCACGTTGACTATGTCACACTGTCTGCCTCTGATCCTGTTTCCTTTCTCATCCATGCTGAAATCTTATATAGTCAGGAGCTTCTCTGAATTTCACCTATTTTTCTACATAATGTATTTTGATCAGTGTTTCAGTCAATTATTAGTAATCTGTTCCTGTATTTTATAGCAAATGCTACAAGTGTCTCATATCAGTAACAAGATGTGGATTTGACAGTCTCTTGCATCTTGCCACTTTTGAGCAAAATTTTTGCAGTGGATTCCCAGAACAGGCAATTGCAAATCTAGGTACCTCGGAAGATTTGATATTTTCAAATATTTAATATAACTTAGCAGTTATAGTTGCTGTTGCAATGATAGATCACTGATTTTGAGTTCTGTCTGGCTATGTAGTATAACTAGAGTTCCCACTGTTTCATGCTGCTGTTGAACCTTTAACACTTTCAAATTGTTTTTGAGAACCTTTTTTTTATCTCTTATGGTCACGTATGACAATTGGATGTAGTGGAATTCTTACTTGTTTTTACCGATGTAAGGTAAGAGTAGGATTTTAAATAGGTGTGGTGATTTATTTATTTATTTTTGGTAAGAACAAATTAAAATTTGACCACTTTCATTACAGATGATCAAACAGAACTGCAAACACAATTTTCAGATTAACATCCATTACAGCATAAAGAATTCAGCGGCAGCCTTTGCCAAGAGCTGTCCAAAACCTAATTATTCATCATTAAACTGCAGCCTGAAGACACAAAATCAGACCAGAGGTCTGGTGTATAACATTGCTGTACATGCACATAATAAAACAGAAGGTTGGATCCACAGGGAACTTGGGTCTCTGTGTCTGCTTCCTGCTCTTCATGCTACACGCCCAGAAGTTAAAAAATACCCTGTGTTCACAGGGAAGGGCCTTGAACTCGCCCTCCTACCCCGGCTACCTGCTTCCCCTCCAGGTGACTGCCCTGACTGCCAGGCTGCAGTCATGCTCCCTGCCTTTCTTTCCTTAGCTCCACCACTGGGGGTACTGTGTGAGGGGTAACAGCCACCTAATGGTGGGAGGTGTGGGGTTGAGATGTCCCTTAGCAGGGCAACGTTGATGCTAGTCCTCTCACATGCTACCTAACTTTACAAATTCAGTGCTCTGGGATGCCACTGCTGCACCAGGCAGGGTAGAAATTCCTAGGTAGAAACTTGAGAGCCTGAAGGTCAGATGGAAGACGAACCACTTGGGGAAGGTACTTCTTTTCTGCTTCTGTAGATGCTCCTCTGGTTACAAACCCTGGCAGCGTGAAGAGCCAAGACAAATACTGGAGAGGGTAGAAAGGAGGAGCACAGAGGCAGCAAGAGCCCTGTCTGGGCTTAAGAAGCAGGATGGGGCAGAAGCAGGTGGGCTGTGCAGGTTTCCCCACCCTGCTGCAAGGTCACGACTCTTGAAAGATATTGCCCCTCTTATAACCTGGTGTCATAAGGTAATTTTATTTGGCATTTGAGATCCCCGAGTATGGAAGTGAGCCACAACACACCAAGGGTTTTTTCTGTTTGTATGTTAGAGAATACTCTGAGTGGTGGAGGGAGCACAGGGGCAACCCAGAAGTTGACTCAATGCACTAGTTTACATTTGGACAGACATCTCCACGACAAAAAGACTTCATAACTTATAGTTTGCCTTTTAGGAGGGGCTGAGCACCTGCAAACTCAATATGACAAATGAGAGCCTAGAAAACTCAGCACATTGAAAATCAGATCCCCATCAGTTACAGCTTTCTACATAGTATTAAAAATAATTATATACAAACTGATACTTCTGCTACTTGACCTGACAAAGACAGCTTCCTACATCCCATTTATGCCCTACACTCGTATATTTTACTGAAAATTATACTTTCTAATGAAAAACATGAAAATGTATTGGGATGTTTTTCCTTTTAAGGATTGTATGCGATGAATTGGAAATAAGCATAGAAATTAAAACACTTAATGTCTCCATAAAATCACATTCAGTAAGCCTTTAAACTAATCACAGTTTGAAACTGTAACGCCTGGAGCTAAAACAATTGTGTTTAAAGCAACAAGGCAGACCCACAGTATAAACTTCCATCAAGATGTTGAGTCTGTACTTGTTTTCTGTTTGCTTTCTCTTCTCTTTTAAGCCTTAATCTTTAATAAAAGCGATGAAATAGGGCCAAATAACATGGAAAAGCCCATGCACTGCTGCATAAATCAAATCCATAGCAGAAGGAAAAATCTCCTTGATAAACTGTTAAACTACCTCTGCTAGATGGTGATGGTTTCTGCTGTTATTATGGGGGTAGTAGGTTGCAAAATTTCACATCTCACTTTTTTTCCCCTCTCCTGGCATTAAAGACTCAAATTCAACAATTCCTTTCTTCTCTTGTCTTTTCTTTTTGGGGAGAACAGGCAAAAATATGAACTCACTCTCACCTTTCTATATCCTCTGCTTTCTTTCCTTCGAGTATTGTATTGCCTTTATCAGAATTATCACCTTTTCTTTAAATCTTAAGAGTTTGATTATTGCAGCCCAACAAGATTCTTCAGTGAATGGATCTGGGACTAGAGACCTATATGCCCTTTCCATTTCAAAAGTGTCAATATCTTCACAATATGAAATGGCTTTCAACTGTTCTTTCTTCCCTTTTTTTATTTTATAAAATGTTTTCAGTAAAAGTAAGCTCCAGAAATTTCTCCCACCTTCTCTTCTGTCATATATACATAGATAATTTGTATGACTGTGGGTTTGCAACTGAATGTAACCCTCTTGAAATGTTAGTAATTTGTTGCTTAGGAACTAAATCCACAAGAAAAACAAATCTGAAATTCTGCTTTCAGTGTTAGATGCTTCTACTAAAATTATTGTATGACGACAGAGATTCTTATGCTCAGGAAGTCATCATAAGTGATACAGATACCTCACCTTATTCTCTTTCATCTCAAAATGCATTTATGGCAGGACTGAATTCCTTTTCTCCCATTCCTTTGGGTTAAGATTTGTTTTGGTTTATTTGGAGGAAACTACTTCAGAACTGGAAAGCCACTCCTTTTCAGCCATAACTCTCCCATTAATCAACTGTTTTTCAAAAATCCTCCATCTTTTTTTCCTACACGGATACTTAAATTGTCTCCTCACCATCATGTTCTGTTCTACGCTGGTGGATCATGGCTGGTGCCTCTTTCAGACTTGATTTTTGGGAACCTAACTCAGAATTACCTAGGAGGCTCTGCAGTTTAAAGGGTAGGCCCTCAGACTCGCTTGAACCTCCTATGTGTTGAGTGATTGATCCATGGCTTTCAACAGAGCTAGTGACAGAAGTGTCTTGCGGGTCTCCCCAGGACTAAAGGTGAATTTGGCCCCACTGGAATCAAATGCTACCTTCTCAAAGTACTCCTGAATTATGTATATTTATGGGGACTGGTGGTGTAGTATTCCCCCATGATAAAACTATCATTCACTTCTTCCTAGGATTGCATCTGAGAAGGGAATGGAGGATTAAGCACACAGTTCCTGCTAGGAACAACAAAACCTGGCAAACTAGGGACCAAGCAGGCTCCTTTAACCCTTAAGATGAAACCCTAGGGGCTTGCTTACTTACTGAATACTAGGTTTTGTTCTGTTTCACAAAGACTGTAACATATTCCTATCTCTCTCTGGAAATGGTCAAGGATACAAGAGGAAGATTCAAATCCGTCTGATTCAAATCTCAAAATCGTTATCATTTTCTGGTTTAAAGACAAGCCTTATTTTTTGTTATTACCAATGGTATATCTACTTTCCTCCTTTTTAAGCATAAACGCACCAAATTGAAGGTATAATCAAGCTAAACAAAGTAACATAAATATTTATTGCTGATATGAATTGAGTGCAAAATTGATACAATAGGTGGAAAGGTCTTTATTTCGGAGTGAAAGCATTCCTTTGAAAGTTATTTCTCCTGCTTTCCAGTACGCTTTAAAAGGAAGTTGCAGTTTCTAAGTTTTTTTCCTGATGGTGAAGAGAGCTTTGTCTTAATTACGTTGAACTGATTACATCCTGGGGGGAACTTGAGTCATTCTAGTGATGCTATATGGTTTACATCCATCAGAAAACTTGAGTGTGGTATGGTTAGAAACTGTTCATGCAGAGGTAACGAAATCAAGTCTTATACAGTACTCAGCAACAGCTGTTATTTTTACCTTGCATAGTAGTATGAAATTTATCTATACACATAAATTGCATTGCTTTAATCACACTGATATAGGTGAAATGATACAATAACTCCTAGTTTTTCTCCTGTGTCAATATAATTAGCTCAGACCGAAGTGTAATGGTGCTTTTTGTATTTTATCAATAGTTGTATTTAGGGAAGAAGAACTAGTTGTGGGTCTGTAAACACTCTTTAAACTGGCATTTTTGCATCTTGAATATTATTTGTACTAGGTCCCTTTTCTATATTTCTCTTTTTTTTTTTGGCATAAGGCCATAGTTAGGAATGGCTGTGGGGAACAAAGTTAGCAAAGCTAGCTATACAGTCTTTTTATTCCCAGCTCTTCACCACTGTCTCCCCAGTTGACGAATGGTTACTGACTGTATGAGTGTTCCTAGTTTGTTTCAAAGCCAGTAAACTTGGTTAGATGAGGTTGCCATCATAAGAGCTTGGTAAATTAGCCCATGCTGGGGCCAGGGCTTTTATACCTGGCCTGTGGCCAGGTCCAGAATTGCCTTGTTAAAAGCTGAGCTTGAATGGCTCCACATTCCAGGCACTTCTGTGACTGGTGTGCATACATGCCCCAAGATGGTTTTACCAATTGGACAATACTCATTTTTGTATTTAATCACCTAGAAAGCTTTTCCTGCTAGGGTTCTTGCTGAGTGTGCATGTTTCCATTTCTTTCTCAGTTTTTATTTTATTTTTTGGGTTGTCTATAAAAGATTGACCTTCCACTCTCTTAAATATTCTTGCCATTAGATATAAAGCACATGTATTGGCATAAAAACTACCATATATGGAATGAAAATTACTGGCAGTTCTTGAAACACATTCTGCACATGAAAGCCTAATTATATGCTGGACAGTGGTGATTGTAAAAAAGTAATCTTGAATACCTGTGGTTTAAATCAATGACCTTTACTTCTGTGAGTAGCTGTATTGATACTGAGGATGTCAAGTGCTAAGCCGAGGTGAAAGTGTATATTCTGTGAAAACAAAGATGCATGCCAATGCTCTGTGCCAACAAACAGCATGCCCCAAGTGAGGGTCAATGAGGAGACTGGTGAGGAGATTAGCAGGTTACGGTGCAAGAGTAAGGGCTTGTTCTTGTGAGTAAGGATTGAAACCCCACAACCCTGAAGCAAGTAGTTTGCTAAGATAAATCTGATTCATCTGAAAGACTTGAGGAATTCCCTTGACAACCAAAATATCTGAAAACATTCAATGTCCGCAAGCTGGAAATGCTTTCAGGATGCAAATGTTAGAACATGGGCCAAATTCGGTTTCCAGGATCTTGATGGTGTAGCCATTGATTTAAATGGAGTTTCCTTGGGGTTTTTTTAATGCTACAAAGAACAGAACTTATCCCTGAGTGTTGAACGAAGAGTATCTTTCTTCTTTTGGGATCAGAGCAAAGTCAGGGAGATTCATCAGAAGAGTAAAACTCACATTACCTGTCTTGTAAATGTTTTCTGTCTGGCTACTCTTGGTCACCTTGCATCAGGGGCACCCTGAAAGGGAGTCATGGTGGTGTAGGCAGTGTGCAAGCAATATGCACCCAAGACCTGTTGTACTCATCTCTGCAGACAAACCCCTATGCAAATGCAGTTTGAGGAGTTAATTTAATATAAATGATTATTTTAGATGGGGCCATATGTGGGAAGAGGATCAGACTAGCATTGCTTTACAGATCAATGTTGTTCTTCCTGCCTTGTATGATTTGTCCAGAAAATAGAGTAATCAACCCAGTGTAATAAAGCCTGCTTCATTCCTGTAGCTTTGTGTGTTCCCTAATACTAATAAGAGTTTGTTTGCTGGTGTTAGTAAGAGGTGTTAACAGATAGATCTGAAAACTGAAGTCATGTGTTTGTCTCCTGCCTGGGCACAGACATTCCCAACTCACCCTATACTACTTCAAGCAAGAAACAAGAGAGAAGTGCTATTGCTGGAGTCTCTGTGTGTCATTTCACTATTCGTTCCTCTTCTGAGAGCAGAAGCAAGTATGGTAATTAGCAGCATCCATGCTGTGTGTTTTGCGGTGCTGATGTCTGTCTTTTCAGAACAGGACTGGAGATGCCCATTGTTTTGCACTTGCACACAATGGTAATCACAAGGCAACATCTTACTCTTCCCACCAAGACACCTGAGTTACCACCAGTAAAATACAGGCAAAAGAATGGGTAGCCTATTTACTGCTTGGGCTGAATTTATACACAGAGAGAAGTAGAGTATGCAGAAAGTAGAGTAAACAAGAAAATAGTGTTTCTAAAGTGAGAATGAACGGGAACCTCAGGAGGCAAACAATGTGGTTAGTCCAAATTGAGAGTTCAGGGCTCACTTGCAGTACACAGAAAGACCTCTGCACCATTAAATCACCTGTGTTTTGTTTTCATTTGCACCAGTGTAGCCCCTGACTACTGCAGATTTAAATCAGCAAGAGATGGCTCACAGCCAAAGTCAATTTTGTTTTAAAGTTTCTTCTACCAAAATTTGGCCCTGGAAGCTTGTACTTGGAGTTGTACAAAGTTTCATTTTATTTTGGTATGTTTCCCCCTCCATTCCCAAATTGGCGACTGCTTATATGAATTTTGGCAGGGGACGAATGATCCTTCACACTCAGCCTGTAATTTACAGCTACGTTTGGTTTTACATAATGTACAATTTCAACGTTGTCTAACATTTCTTCATGTATTGCGGAAGACTTTCAGGTTTTATTAAACTGGCATATATAAATTGATTTTCCAGTTGAATGCAGTCACTTGGCAAACTCTGCACATACTAACTACATATGAGCTAAATTACACACTCTAATAGTGTGTTTGAATTAGTTTATGTGCAACATATAGTTGCAGGAGCATGTGGCAGCTTCCCAGTGCTTTGCCTAACTAGGGTTTTGCTCCTAGCTAAAGGAACTGTTACAGAGACAGATATAAATATTTTAGTGAAAGAACAAGCAGACTGTGCCTTTCAGTAGGAGAAACTATTGCCAATTTGCACTTGCTGAGAAGAGGTATTACTGTCTCCCCATGACATGAAGAAGTATTACTTAGGGCAAGTCTGTCTGCAAAATTACTACTTGAGTCAGGGGGCTTTATGGATATGAAGAAGAATAGAGCTAGACTGGGGCACTTTCAGTTTCAAGGAGATTTATTTCTTATGCAAATAGATGATCCATGAGAGGCAGAAGAATTCTGCAGTCTGTCCCACAACTGTTTCATGACTGAATTCTGAAAAACTTGGGCATATTGTTTGGATTTCCTCTTTGATAAAATGAGTTAAGATGTGAAGCTTGACACTGTTCAGCTCTGATATACTCACTTCTCAATTATACCATTCTTCCTCTTTGAGAGTAAGCTTTAATCCCTGTGTAGCCTTGTGTTTGCATTACTCTTTGTGAAGAATCAGAATAAACCTTAATCTCAAACCAGTTACGCAAAAAATAAGGACTAGGGAGGGGACTGCGTTGAACATTTTCTCACTGAAGACAGATGACTTCAGTTCACATGAACTGAGTGCGTGGCCTGAGATCTATGGCTGAACTTCAAATTTGAAAAGACATTTGATGCCATGTGTGTGCTAGAAGGCTTAGCCTGTCATGGGGGATAGCCACTAGAGTCTGGGATTTTTTTAATGTGATGTTCACATTTACCAGAAAGCTTCAAATATCTCTGTCCAGAAGGTTATCCTACTCCAGGGTGTAGTGTTCAACTCAGTAACAGACATCTCTGTCTCCTAAAGGCAAATAGTCTTGCTCTTAGGGTACTATCCTGGAGAGTAGATGCAGATGGTCACACCTTACTCTGCTGAAGTCAACTCCTCGGGGCATGCAGGCCAATGCAGGAACCCAAAGGGGAGTGGTGGACATTGCACTGGGAGATTTTTGTCTTGAAAAGGTTTCCTTCTGCATCAAAAACAATATTACATTCTCAACCTCCTTGTAAAATGGAATTTCTAGGTTTAAGCCTCTTTTGTGTTGAGATGCTGCAAGAGTTTTATGTCAGACTGCAAATCCTCTAATGAATGTCCCACTCTCCTGGTGGAGGAAAGATGGAGGAAAGGGGAGCAGTATTGCAATGTTGTCACCAATAATCTTTTAATTCATTGAATATTTGAATTTTACTGGAGAGTAATGTGTTTTCTTAGTTCCCTGAGAGATGGAATTAGCAATAAATTCTGCCACTACCTCACAGTTCTGATTTTGTAGCCATTACTCCTCTTACAGTGCTTCAGGTGTCAATTGTGCTATCTATTTACCACATGGATAAACACATAGCAAGAATTATGTCACTTTATTAGGCCACTAATATCTAAGAGCTTTGTCTTATGACATGGTATAAACAATAAATCATATGCTCATTGCAGTTATTCTTTATGTCAAGTCTTATTTCTACATCCCAGGCAGAATAAAGTGTTCGGTACAGTTTTCTTGTTATGTCTTTCTGCCTCCTCTGTTGTTATTAATAGACAGTGTGCCTGATTATTCTGCCAGGGAAGGCAATGTGGGATAAATTGTGGGCTCAGATGAGGGAATCGGAAAGAAATGTCACAGTTCTTACACGATATTGATGACTGTGATTTAATTTGGGAGAGCTGGGTGAAACCAATGCACTAAGGACCAGGTAGGTGAAGTTCAGACAAAACTGCAATCTTAATACTTCCTATTGAAAAGGGTGCTCTGGATCCCAGAGAGTGGAGGTTGTGTGTAGCATTTAGGACATGTAAGTATAGTCCAAGATATCACACTGGTCAGAGGTCCTCATTAAAGATTTGTTGTTAGGTGGCCCATTGAGCAATTGCTTAAGCTAAAAACATGCCATACAGTTCCAGACTATGTATTTCTGGTAGAATCATTAGGAAAAAGAACAAATTTTTATTTTAATGAACAGGTGCATTACTTTTGCCACAAAAGAAAGAAGTATTTTATGTCTTTATGACCACAGCCATCTGCTCTACAGTGTCTATGATTGCTGTCCTGGTGCCAGGCAAGACCATGGTGGCTTGCTTAGCTGCAGAATGTTGTTTTGTTCACATCAGTTTCAGTCTTTTAGGAGAAGTGGCAAGCAGCCTTTACTTTCTCCTTCTCCACTCCCACTGGATCAGAAGCAGGGGTAGGGAGGTGGTGGGGGGAGGAGAGAAACACAGAGCCATCAGCTGTGGTGTTCCAGAATGCCTTCAACCTTTCACCTGTATTGGGTTTATTCCAGAGAACAGTTCTTGCCTGCCCTAGTTGTTCAGGGCCTTCTGTATGACATTCTTGAACAGTCACTTCAGTCAAGTATTATAACAAAAGGAGGATTGACTTTATCTGCCAGCTCCTTGATATAAAATTCCCCTAACTGAGGTTTCCGACAGTAGTCATGGTCAAGCTTACAAAACTTTCATCCACAAGATTCACTGAAAGTCTTAAATGCCTGCCTTTTCAGTTATGGACACTGCTGGAGAGCAACCACACCACACTGTATATTTCACAAGACGTTTCTTGATTGCTATCACATCTATCAGATGGTTTTTCCAATGGGTAGCTTTAGCCACAAAGAACTATAGCTATTCCTGTAGATCTGAAGTAATGTTTCATAATAGCAAGCAGATAACACAGATCCTAGAATATTTCCTGACAAAGCTTAACTAATTTTTGCAGGTCTTACAGGAGGCAATCAGCTCATCTTGTTGTCCAAAGCCACAACATCCTACAAAAAACCAACCAAAACAACCAACAAAACATGGTTGTCTGAATGTCATAGGGCATTAAAAATCTATGTCAAAGTCTATCTCTTGATATATATTTTTTCTGCTCAAGTCACTTGTTTGTCATCTTCTGCATGAAGGTAGTTCAGTACCTGAACTGTTTCTAGGATGATTGTGTAAATGTTTGAAGTGAGCTATCTGGCTGGTGCTAGAGTGATTCCGACTAATCATAAGCTCATCTCTCTCTCATCACTACATGGTTTTGGAGTGAAGAAATGGAAAGGGAGGAAGGCTGAGCACTCTTTTTTTGTCTTGAACTAACTTGAGGCTGCTCACAAGACAAGATTTGCCCAACTATATGTCAGGACTGTAAGAGGCATGAGTTACTATTTGGGAGAGTTTTCCTGTTGCCTTCTCTTATGTCTCTGTGGAGCAGCCGTGGGGAGGAAGAGAAAGACTTCTCTTCAGAATAACATCTCCTGCCTAAGCCTAAAATTGTGATTATCTATCCAGTCTTGCAACTTCAAGGAAAACAACAACCACACTATCTACTATGTAGATCTTGTTAGGGCATTACCATATTTGTTCCCTAATTCAGGCCTCTCTTCTTTTTGCAAATCACTCGGAAAGACATCCTGTTTTCCACAGATTTTTGCCAGACCATTTGGGGGAATTCAATTTCAACCTCTGCTTTGTTAGCGGACTATGCACTCCATCTGTTAGTTGTTTGGTGTTTGTGAGGAGTGGTTTGTGGCCTAAATTGCATAAAGTCTTGTTAGTGGGAATCAATCATTGCACAGCCACTCTTTTACTCCTTCAAAAAAGTCTGGCACATTGTTTTACTTCCAGCCCTTGAATGGTTGCCTGAAATTTTTGGAGAAGAAAATAATAACCAATGAATAGCAAACAGTTATTAATATATAAATGTAATTGTTCTCTAAATATAATCATCATTCAAACAATTTGTACCATGAAGAGTAGGGAGCATATGGTATGGGTAACTAGTGTCCATGAACACATCAAGACAGCATGTCTTTCCTGAAGCTGGTAGCATATTTAGTCTTCGTTTCCATAAGATATTGCTCTATACCAGTTTCAGATTTAGAAACTCTGAACCCAACATCCCAAAGAACTGTGTGCAAAGTAAAAGCTCCTGAGTGAGGATCACTGTAAATAAGAACAGCAGTTTTGTTCAGTTGTCATTACAAGCAGGTGAGAAATTTTGATGTGTGGCACAGTTGGTTTGGGGACAGCAGTTTGCTTACTGGAAGAAGAGGATAAAATGGGAGTTTGAAGGCAATGCCAGTTTGCTGAAATGTGTTCACTGGAAAGTGGCATAGGTCTTTGTCCTCTTCAATAAATGTGGGCATGTTATGGGCTGTGGTGGTGATAGGCTGAGAATGAGCATGTAGAATTATTAAAGGCTACATCTGTCCAGTTTTGTTGCTGTTCCTAGTCCAATCACTGATTCCCCTCTTCCCTTCCTCACCCTGTGTCAAGGTGCCTTGTGCCTCTCTTGCACTGTGGGGTGACGCTGACAATGTGGTATAGATCAGGCGATGCACTGGGAAGGGAAAAATTCGGCATTGACTAATGCCCGATTAAATCGTATATTTGGGGTCTCCTGGGTCGCGAACTGTGAGAACTTTCCATGAAAATTATGAGCCATAACTCAAGCAGGCAGCTCTGGGATAGTTGCACAGCTGCACAAGGCATGCGACCGACACTTTTGAACTCCAGGTTGATTTTTTTTAATTTTTTTTTTTTTTTTTTTCTCCAGTAACCCTCTCTCTGACTTGCAGGTAGAGCTGAAACCCGGCCTCCCAGCCCAGCCGGCAGCCGGGCCGATCCGCTGTGCGCGGTTCGGGCCCCGAGGGGGCGCTGGCGGCACAACGCAGCGCGGCTTGGCCCGCGCTCCTCGGGATGCAGGGCAGGGAACAGATCCTTCTTCTCAGATCTTTGCCCGGTATCGCGCTCCCCAAATGTCCTCAAACTGGGTAGTCAGCGCTGCTCGCAGATTGCTTGTCAACATCGTGCCTCCCGCGTCAGGCAGAGAGAGGAATCAGCGGGATCAACCAGCTCCACTGCCCGCTGCCGCCCGTGGCTATCCTTGTGCCCAGGGCTGGGGCACAGGGTACTGTTCTGGGGGGGACAGCGGGGACACCTCCGTTCCTGCAGTGCCAAACTTGGCGTAGGGTGACAAGTTTTTTCCAAGCACCCCTTGCCCAGCTCCACCCTTGGAGAGGAAAAGTGCCCGACTGCATATGCTTGTGCCCAGGATTTTAAGCTGTACTTCATGGTGGGGAGAGAGCTGGAGGAGCAGTGGGGTGCTCTGCGGGCACCCTCTGAAGCTGTTGTGCTTGCTTGGTGTTACAAAGGAATGTTAGACATACAGAGCTGCAACACTTAAATATTTTATTAAACAAGGGGACTTGGATGCAACGATGTGATTTCAAAAATCTCAATGGGTTTTCTTACCAAGATTTTTGGGGTAAAATAAAAAACCACTAACAGGGATGAAACAAAACACTTTGTGTCTCACTTCTCCCACACTGTATATGAAGGGAAGGAGAAGCATAGGAAGTGGGCAAACACAGATTAATCCCTTCCTGCCAAAATTTCCATTAGAAAACATCGCCGTCTCCTAATTTTACCATTAGACTCTTTGGCTGCTTTGTGGGATTGATTTGATACATTGATTCTATTATGGCAGAGCTTGCAAAGAGTGAAAGAACATGAAATATAGTTCCCCAAAGAGCGGATTTCTTGGGCAAGAAGGATTCTTACAGACTAGCGGCAGAAAGACAGCGCTAGCAAGTATGCTAAATAAAAGCAGATACCAATCATAAACAATTACATATGTGCTTAAAAATTCTCCTCCTGACATCTTTACATTTGCTGGTGGAAGTCACCTTATGAATATCAGCAGATGAATTATTCTATATGGGTAAAGAGTTGAAAAAGCAAAGGACATCTCACTTTTTCCTTTAACCTTGGGGAATAGAAAAGATCTGGCTCTTGCATCTCTTTTGAGAATACAGTGAGTGTAGGGGAAAAACTCATATGCATTGGAAGGCTTCTGAATACATCTAAATAACAGGCATATCAATGAAATGCCAGACTTTGGCTGAACGATAACCTATATATAAATCACACAGTGCACTGTTTACCCCAAAGATACGCTGAACCGCAAATCTAGCTCTACTGGGAAGTTTGCATAGATTGACCAAAACAGACTGGCTAAGAAGTACATCTACCTCATCCACTTTTTGTATAAGCAGAGCTAAAATGATGGTCTGAAATCTGCAATGGAGACTGGGGATCTGATTACATTCTGTTTAGAAGAGCATCTCTGCTTATTTGTTTGTAGTTAGAACTAATATCTTGTGATAATCCAAATATTAATTTAAAATAATATTTCTTACGAATGTAGTTGCCTTTCTGTAATACATACTGTCTTGCAACCAGGCTAGCTTTTTGAGAAGGTATTAATTAATCTCACTTCTTAGTGAAACAGTTTCAGTGCATAACTTTCAGCCTGCAGTTTGATTGCAAACTTTCTCCTTTGAATATTCGTTATGCGTCTTGGATGTCTAAACATACAGCACGGTATTGTTTCTGGCTGCTGATCGTGTGACTCAGATTTTTAAGCAGTACATGGATATTGGCAAGTAAGAAACTTCCAATACAAATTAATCATTCTGGCATCATGGAAAATGCAGGATTCTCAAGGATTTCCAGAAATACCTACTGGCTATATGAATATTCTGAAACTGTGAACAGTGTTACTCACAGCCAACTGAAGTTGGCTGTCAGTTTGGCAGTCATGCCTGCAAAATATTTTTGAATAAGGTTTATGCCTGTTTGTTTTTTGCTGTTCAGCTAGAACAAGTGCTATCACTTCCTAACTCATGATGAATTCAGTGTTGCCAAATCCTGTGATTTTTATCTCAATTCTCGTGATATTGATGGCTTTTTCCCTGTAACTTCTCATTCCTGGAGACATTTAATTAGGTGAGAATCTCAGTTTTCATTTATATAGAAATCAGTTTCTGCTCCTCAGACTGTGAAGAAGTTTGAAAGTATGACCCAGGGGCATTCTAAAGACAACCACAAAACCCAGAAAAATTACAAATGGATTAAACTTTTTTTTTCTCTCTCTTTTCTTTTTTTTAAGTTTTCTTTTCTTTTGGCTCATGATCTTCAGATAATTCCTCAAACATCTGATTCCTGATTCATGACTTTTGAATATTTAGGGGTGGGACTGCCCCTAATGAATTTTCCCCTTTACCTCCCTAAATTTAAAACTTTTTCTTCAAAGGGGAGGACTGATTGTTGTGGAGCTGCAGCGAGGCCACATGGACAACATTCAAAGTGCTCCCTTGCCACCTGTACTCTTAGCTCAACCTAACTGTGATCTGAATGCATTTTTTCTCCATGTTATTTTTCTCAAAGGTCAAATTCTTTGGTTCCCAGGCGCAATGAAATCCATTACACACTGTGCTATTACAAGGTGACCCTCCCTACAGCCTGAAATAGGAGACACTTTGCCTTCTCAGGATAACCTGCCACGAACAGTAAAAAGTGAAGCTTTGCATGACAAACCTCATATGATGTGGGTGAACATGCAAGAATTCATAAGAACATTTTTCAGTTACAGGAACAGGAGATCACCAGGGCATTCACAGATGAATATGTGATTCCTTGAATAGTGACCATCAGGTACTCCCCTCTCATCCCACTTTTTAATTAATAATGCGTGAAACGTTCCCAGTTTTTGCAGCTGTGCATACTGTTTGTGTTTCCAATAGGAAAAGTGTGTATTATTGTAAGGGTAAATAACATACAGTAAAAGGGTTTTTCAAACTGTTGATTAGGGTTTTCCAGAGCTTGCTGAAAAGCAAGATTTCCAGTTTGTGAGTATTTTTTCATTTTTTAGAAATTTGACTTTGGTCCAATTGACCTAAAACTTTTTTTTTTTGTTAATTTCCTATGAACTGGAGACATATGCTCCAGAGACATTGGCAAGGGATGTCTCATGTACCAGTCAAACTGAGGAGAAAGTTGGCCTGATTTTTCAGCCTCTTCCCCACTCCCCAGCTCCCCCAGGTACTGTGATGTTCTCTTTCCCTGCTGCCAAGCCATAATGCCACCATTCCTGCCATGCAGCCCAGGCTCACCCTGGTCTAGGCATTCCTGCCCTTCCTCTTCCTACTACCCCTTCATCATCCTCACTACTGCACCTCTCTGGGAGGTGTGAGAGGAACTATTTAGAAACAGAGAATTCACTTTGGGCCCCCCATCCCCCTCGAAAACTGCAGGCCATCCAGGGATGAGGGTAGCCTCTAAGCAGGAGGGGAGACAGCTCTTTCCCTGGCCTGCAAGAAGACATTCTCAGCCAGGGATGAGGCTTTTCCTTCCTCCTCAACAGGTGTTTTCTGAGAAAATTGATGATGAAATGGATGACTGTTACTGCTCCTACTGTTTATGCCTAATCTGAAGGAAAGACTCTGGTCTATTAAAAGGGATGATTAAGAAAATAAAATTATTTTGTCACAGAACAAAGGGCTGAAAAGGGCTCTGGCTAAACTAAACCTGAAGGACAAAGCATCTCTACTTTGACCTGCATGACATTTTCTGCCTCCAGACTCTCCCTTAAACTTGTGTGAAGTTTTGATCATGATCTGGCCATTGCAGCAGAAACGGGAAGGGAAAAAATTGTCAGTAAAGGAAAGGCACCATAAAATAGACTATAGTGGAAGGAAATTAAAGATAAGGAGAGCTATGAGAGACTCACTGTTGAAATGCGCATTTCACTGACAGGGCCTTCAAAAAAAGGGAATGATAAAAAGGAGGAGGGGGCACATCCTGCAGACATGGGAAGTCAGTGAGCTTTCTTCTAAGTACAGGGAAAGGCACTGTGTGTGACAGAAGGCCTGGAGCCCTGTCTCCTGCCAAACTGACCCACAATGTGCATGGGTATCATCTTGGGGGGATTTGTCCTAAACCTTTTCCCCCCCAGCTGGCTGGACTGCATGGTGGGGCTGTGTGATGATGGAGGGGCACCCATTCCCTCTTCATGGTGTCAGATTAAGTGACAATCACCTGTGTTGCTGGCATACAGACACCTCTGTTCTCACTTGATGAGTCAGGAAATCCTCCCTTGTCCTCTGTGTATAAGTTAAAAAATGCTGATTTAATGGTTTTTTTGGATTTGACTGGAGTATTTAGAAGGTTTCTTTCCAGTCAAAACAAAACAAAACAAAACAAAAACCCAAACCACATTGCCAGATGCTACACTGCTAGCAGATTATAAAACCAAGTAAGCAGTTATTTTGTCACAGATACATCTGGGGAAGGGCTGATGGAGTCAGGCTGAGGAATGAGAGGCTTCAAAGAGGCCAGGAAACAGGCCATGCAATAAGCCTATTTTTTTATATGATTAGAGGTGGTTAAGCATGTGAATTTGTATTACAAAATATGTTCTGGAGTTCTCTTCCTGATCAGGGAGAAAAAGCAGTTTTTAAATGGGAAATGTTGAAAGTTGCTGGCCTGATCCTCTGTGTCCCATGCATGTGGGACAGTGACTCATGGAAGCTGCGGTTCTCGTGATCTACTCTCCTCCAGGGCTGGCGCCCCCCATTCAGATGACTCTTTCCATCATGAGCTGCAGGAGTCCAAATAAAAAGAATACTGTGGTGCACTGTGGAAAATCTGCTCAAGCCCAAGAGCCAAAGAGGAAGGAGAAGGGGGGCTCCCAGCACTTGAATTACTGCTCCCATGAGACAATAGGACTAAGAAGATGACTGGAAAATGAGGCTGAAAAGAGACACTATGATTCTTGTTATGACCGCTTTTTGTGGTTTTTGTTAGCGCATCCTGGAGCTAAAAATTTTACTTTTTGTGATGGGAGATCAAAAACTTCTGAGAAAATCAAAACTTTCTCATGGAAGGTGCATTTGGCAGAATTCACATTTTCTTTTAGCAGAAGCGGTAATTCTTCAATGAGCTTTCTGATCTGTTCTGCTTCCCATATTTAGCCCTGTTTCAAGTGGGACTGAGCATGGAGTGCAGTTACTGCCTCCACAACTACACTTATGCAAATGCTTAATTAAGCAGTTTGATCAGCTGTCACTGGGCTTCTCTCCACAAATGTGCTTGCAATTCTTTTTTGAAAATGCTGCTTTAAAAGTACTGGCTCCCAAGGGGCTGAACAGTAAGAATAGCACAATATTACAAGTGATGACATATGGTGTCCTTTCTTTTCCCTCTAGCTGAAGTTCTGAGCCTGTGTACTTGGCAGCCTGATGCAGCAAACCAGAAGAGGTCTAGTAGAACAGATTTACTACAATTCCGGGCTTTTGTGTGCAAGCTCCTGTGCCCAAATATATAACTTTAGTGTTCACCAATCACAACAAAGCTTATTCTGGAGTTGCATAGCTTCTAGAGTGAGACTTAAGCACAGTCTGTAAAAATGGGTCCCTTTATGAGTTCCTGGTCTAGTGGACTCGTAAAAACAATTAACACAGTGTCCGCCATGCCATACCTCTCTGCTTGGTCTGTGAGACATGCCAGTCCTTTCATTTTTGTCAAACTGGGTGGGATCTAGGGGTTTTCCATAAGCCCCAGCTCACAAACTCTATGTAAGTCTCCAATCTCATTTTGAGAGAAAAAAAACATACCTGACCCTTACACAGATATTCTTGAACATGTCTCAGGTGAACTCGAAGGTTCAGAGTATTTGAAGTATCTTTCTTCCTCTTCCCTATGGGCGGTAGCAGATAGGGTGAGGGGCACAAAGTCCACTGACTTCAGCATCTTATGTTGTTTCCTCTTTGTGAGTGATACTCCTCTTCTAAAATGGCTCCTTCTGTTGTGAGTGGCACCAGTTTTATCAGACAGAAGAATAGTGTGCTGTGAAAAATGGAATTCTACTATGGGAACAAATGTTTTTAAGGGGAAAAAAGCAATCTGTTAGGTACTCTGCTTAGCCCCAGAAAGCTATGCAGGATTCTGCCTTTGCTGACACCATGGAGGGAGTAACTCCGCATGTGGTCATGGTCACCTTGTGAAATTTATTGTATTGAGTATATCTTCTCTTCCCCGGGCAATATCATTTTAAATATAATTCACATTAAAGAGCAGAGCACCATTGGACAAAGAAGATCATTTTGTTCTTCTGAAAACATAAGAGATCAGTGTGCTGCCCCATAGCATTTTCAATACACAGTGAGTGTGCCTCCAAGTCATGAGAGGCTATTAAACCTACCCCTCCTTATGGTTATTCCGTTGTCCTCCAAATCTAATGTTATGTTTTCATATTTGATATGGTCCAAGAGCTTCTTCAAGAGCTTTAAAAAATTCCAAGGAGAAAATGCCTGATGTATAAAATTAGAATCAGGAAATGACCTATTCAATCATTTGGCCTTTGACCAAGAACCATATCCATTGGGGGTAACACTCAGCTTTCCCAGTGACCACAGAAGGCAGACAGGGCAAAGCAGATCATTTGCATTGACAGATTACCCAGAGAGACTAGGAACAGAGGCTGAAATGGCAGTTTACTCATTTTATAGATACATGGATTACTTAATAGGAGTAAATGAATAGTAGCTTCTTAATATTTTTTCTCCGCTGAGTAACTGAGTAACAATGGAGAACAGAAACACATGGATGACAGGCAAAACAAAAGAAATGTGGGAATAAGGAGGAGAGACTTGAAGTGGCTTATAAGAGGCACTTATAAGTGGGGTTTGTCCTTCTAAAGAAAGTATCTTTTAGAGTTATGAGTTTGAAGGTTTGTTTTCTGTTCTTTACATTAAAAATGTGAGTCTTATCTGGACCACAAGACTCTTGAGGAAACTTTGAATCTCTACCACAAGAATATAGGTAATAGAATCTGAAGAACCTATTTTGTAAACTTCGTTTCATATAAATGACTGACTGAAACTTGGAAAATATAACTTACTTAGCATTTCTATCTCTCCAGTTCACAACTAACATTCTCAAACTCTAATTCTTTTAGATAAATTAAGACATATTCAAGTTAAGCATGTAGATGTTTTTAACATGGAAAAATTTCAGGACTCCAATGCAAGTAAGAGAAATCAAGAAGTTGAACTGGGAAGATACCCAAACTTGCAGGTCTAGAGACAGGTTAGGGGAAAGGCAAATAGCTTGAAAGGAGGTGTGTGAAACCACAAACACTTTATATGCTTGATCCAGTACTAGAAGGGAATTGTTCCTTATCCATTTTTATAAGGTAGCTGGATTTTTCAACTGTAGTGTGGAAAAGATTCTGAGTGAACAGGAGCAGACTTTGGGTCTAGTATTGGGTAGTCCAAGAATGTTGAACAATGTCTGTGTATTTTTCCTGGTCAGGAGTGATTTCATCTGGCTGTTTCTTAGTTTGTTAAGAGTTTTTTGTGCAGTTGTATTTGTTGCTTTATCTGGGGGTTTGTTTGATGTTGTAGAGATACAAAATCCACTGGGGAAGGAAAAGTACAAAAAGGTAACCTAATCTATTAAAAAATGTCTCATTTTCATAAGGCCTTTATTTTAGAACTGTACATTTGATGAGGTGTGCATGTGCCAGTTCTGGAAGGAATCTGGAGCCTCTCATAATTTGGCGGTAAATAGTAAAGGCCAGGGCTCTAGGCTGGGGTGTTACGGGGGGACCTATTGCCTTTATGTGCATAATTGAAAACATCAGGAAGAGAACAGAGCTGTGACTCAATCAGCAGAATTAACTACGTGACCAGCAGCAAAACTCACAGAGTTCTCCCTGCCCTTCCCTCTTACGTGAGTTTCCATGTTTTGGGGAGGAAAGGAAAAAGAATAGCTAATTACTTTGAATGGTTCATTCTGCAGCAGAGAATAGAAATAAATCTGTACAAGAGTTTGGCACTGGGAAAACAGAGGATGTAGAGGCGGCTGAGAAGCAACTCCGGAGTTTGGTTTATTTTGATTCAAACCTGAGAGAAGTGGATACGGTAATTTGTGTCACTATTTTTATTGTTTGCAGAGGAAAAATAAGGTAGGCCTGGAGACCTCTCTGAGTTATACTACATGGAGAGCCTGGGGAATCCCACAGAAACAGGACTTACCCTCCTCTCTGTCACCCACAGCTGCTCTTTCATACCACTCAGATCCCTTTGCTCCCTTTTTTGGAGGAAAAGGGAAACTGCTGAAGACTCTTCAAGGGACATTGGATCCGTTGGACCTTCTTTCCATGTGCTTGGAGAATAGGGGGGAAAAGACATTGGGCTGCTTTTTCTTTCCCTAGTTCCAAAGAGAGAGTGAGAGAGGCAGATTAAAGTCCTCAACCATCTCTCCATCAGTGTAAGGTGGAAATGGGGAGCACAGCCTGTGCCTCTGGATTGCTAGTGAGCACAGTACACAGTACTTAGAGGAGATTTCCCTTGTTATCCCTGCAGAGAGTGCTGGGAGCAAGGGGAACTCAGCTTCATTTCCCATTGGTGATGGTCCTGGCTCCAGTGCCAGCTGAGAACCAATATAGTGCTACACAGGAACCAGTCAGCATGTGGCCAGGTACGGATGCAGGAAACCCAGTCACCAACTGCTGTTTCTGCACTTCAATTCACATATTCAACAGTCCTGAAAAGTACAGAAACAACCTCAGTTCCAAGCTGTCCCTTTTTGTGTCAGCTAATTTAATTTCTTCCTGGAGGGACCAACGTTCAGATGATAAAAAGCCTTTGTCTTTGCATGGGGCTGTGTGAGATGGCAGCAGATGAAATCTCCCAGAATCAAAGAAAACATGACCACCAGCTAGGTCCAAGTTACCATCCTTTGGATTTCTGTGCAGACTGCAGCTGTCCTGCTGGTGCCCTTTCCAAAATCAAAGCCCTCTACTCTGACAGCCAGTTAGCGGGACTATAGCTGCCTCTTGGAGAGGAGTGAAACAAGCTGGCATGAGTTCTCTTGCGTTCTTTCAATGGAAAGTTACATTTTCCTTCTATGACAGCATCCACTTGGGATACTAAAATAACTTTCCAGTGCCTAATTAAGCTTCCACCTCCTTATTGGGAAAAGATGATGGTATAGAAAGATTGAGATCTGCCCACTGCAAATAAGCGGGTAGTCAGGGGACACAAACCAAGAATCCTAACTCCTAGTCCCCCCAAACTAAGAGCAGAGAACCGTAATTCGCCCGGATGTAGGAAGAGACACCTATAGTGGACTGACTTCTATTCAGGGATTGAGGCCCCAACCTACGGAAAGCTAATCGAAATTCTTTGATTTTTTTTGATTTTTTTTTTTGGTCATTGATAACCTTTCTTAAAAAAAAAAAAAAAAAGAAGTGGCAAAGCTCACCACAATTTTTTTTATAATTTCTTTCCCAGATTTTTTTTTAATCATACAAGTAATTTTAAAATTTGTCCTTTCTTTTTGATTTAGTCACCTGTTCTGGGAATAGAAGAAGGTCAGGAAAAGCATGACAATGTAACAGAAAAAAAAATTCTTTTCCAAATACTGTGGAAAAAGAATCCATAAAGTCTGTAGCAATTATTTTCTATAGTCCTAGTCAATGTATATGAAGGGACAACAAAGTTCAGCTGTGTATTTTGAATTTGCATTTCTATTCTGATGAGTCATGTGGTTTAAGCCAGTCTTTCCCTCCTCCTTCCCTCCACCCTTCAATTCTGTGCTGTCTTTTATCTGTCATTTTCAGAAACAGTGCCATAACTTTCTTTAATTGACCAGAACAATTGTCTGCAACAGAAATTGTAATGGAGAACTTCCCTCTGGTCTTGTCTATGAATAGATTGAAAAGACACCAAATAAATAATCTGGGATTTGCTGTTGATCACTGTGGACTCTGTTTTCTTATTCATAATTCATGCAGTGTTTCCATTCATAGTACTTCTATGAGTATGTGAATATGTGTAGCACTCCAAGTCGTAAATTTTTCAGGTATATTTGTCTATCTGTAGAAAAAGTTTTGAGTAAAATTCTCCTGCATGCTTGGCTTTTACATAACTGTTTCTCCACTCAAGTTGATGGAGTTAGTCTTGATATATATCAGGACATGTTAGGATCCCCTAGTTTTAGTGGCCCTGGAATACTGATTTTTGTGGAACTAACCAGGCGATTCCACAGATGTATCAAGGCTGCAAGTAATTTCTTAAATTGAGAGTGTCATGAGGCTCTTGAACTGAACCTTGAAGAAGGAATGTGCCTTTTAGAGGTGTGGAACTAGTTATATTTGTGTCTAGAAAAGATAAGCATGGGGATACTTGACCTTGCAAAAACAGCATTTAAGTTAGATAAAATCACTTAAACCAGGCCTTGCTGCTCAAAGAATTTGGCCTTACCTCTCCCTTAAAAAAAATTTTCAAAAATTCCAAAGCTATATTAACGGAAACCCTGATTAGAAGTAAATTGCAGACTGCTAATTCATCAAAATAGGTTTGTTGGTGTTATTTTCTGCTATTTTGTTTCGGTTTGTCTTTCAGTTTTAGCATTTTAAAGCTTGTCTGTCCTTTATACCAAACGTATTAAATAAAATTAAATATGGGGTATGGTATCTGTTCTGGCTACTGATGGAATCATCCTGTGCTTGAGTGAGTCTAATTTCTTACTGACTTTAAAGGCTCAACTGTAAAAAGCTAAGAAATTTGTATACTTTTCTAAGGATGGATGGTGTATCAAATAGCAAGGAAGTTGGATCACTTTGTTACACAAAATTTCAATTTCTCCTAAGTGGTTTCCTTGAGTCTAGCATGACTTTGGAGGCAAAATTTTCATCTTTCCAGGAGGTGCTTCCAGTGTATTACATCAGACATGAATTTAGGTGGCAATAAAATGAAACTTTACAAACAGGTCCTATATTTCCTTTGTAATGCAATTACTTGGTAATAAATCGGTATTGAATACATACTAAAATTTTTAGAGTTCTGATGGTCTACTGATTAGGATGTAGTGTTAAAACCTAAGAAATCAGGGATGATGCCCTGAGCTTAGTGATTTTGTCAGAAAGCTGTTGGTTTTTAGGATTTACACACCAGTATTTATTTGCTTGACACCCTGTTTCTGAGCTTTTTCGAGGTTGGGAGAGAGTCTGGAGCTGTGGGACCTAAATCTGATACCAGCCAGAGAAAAGCAAGTTATCTTAAACTTTCTCCCTTTCTCTGCATCAAGCACAGACTGACATAGGTTTTTGTCAGATTGGGATTTACACCTCTGAAGCCTTTTCTGGAATTCAACATGTGTATTGTTCCTCCCCAAAATGGACGCAAAAATAATATTTTTTTTTTAATAGAAAGATAGATAGATTTTTTTTTTTTAGTAGAACAGAAGCTTCAGCTGGTTCCACACTCTCATCCCCTCGTATAGACCAGCAGTGGCTGGGTTTCTTACCAAAAGCCCCCTATCATGAACATCTCCCACTTTGCAGGAAACAGTCTAGCTTCCTAACTATCAGTTGTTCTGAGAAGGACACTCTCCAGCCCTCCTTGCAGATATCCAGGCAGGCAGGACATGGTTCAGATCCACAGGGAATCAGGGGGAGATGGGGAAAATAAGGAAGAAGAATGAGTGTGACTCTATAGCTTAATCGGTAGGGTATGCCTCTGGCGAGATGTGTGACTAATCCATCATAGTGAAATTCCTAAGGAAGGCATTGGACTTTGGTCCTGTGCTATAATCCTACTTTCCTATTCTCACTGACAGGCCAATACATAAAAGGCAGCTGCTGCCTTTGGCAATGTGTTAACTGCTAGGAGTGTTGTAGGTTTGCTCTGTTTGCACCTGTGGGAGGCAGCTTTGCATGGAAAATCAGCAGAGCAATGTCCCTAAGAAGGATGCTATTGTCCTGGGGGGCCACCACTCTGGAGCTAGCCCCCAGATGTGTGCAAAGGTGGCAGGCAACCAAGAAAATTCTGCTGGCAGAAGTATCATCTTCTACAGCCTTGGAAAATCTGTGGTCTAGACCTGGACTTGAAGACTCAACCTACTGTCTCTGGGTACATAAACTCAGTGTGAGTGCTTAGTTTCATCCATGGACCTGGCCTTGACTTGCATATGCCTCTGTTTTTGTATCTGCAAAATTTGGAAGCTGCTATAGCTACAATATAAAAAAAAATAAATTAAGGCACCTTCATGAAGTTAATGTAGAGATATTTGTGATTTTCATAGGCCTTGGAGCAGCTCTTGTACATAAAAGCCCTCCAGGATTCTTCCAACAGAAGGTACTGTAGTCATGGTGAGTATCTTCTAATAAAATGTCCATTCCAAATTTTGCTGGGTAGCCTATTTATTAGTAGTAAAAAAATACTTGCATGTGCTTAGTCAAAATGTCATGAGAAACTGGATGATACAACAATACTTGTCTGCTTTTGGAGTTGTGGTGGTGGCTACAGCATCTGCCAAAGGTGTACATGTTTGTGTCAACTCAAGCAGTATTATTACAGAAGCAGTCACTTCCTTTAGAATAGTATCTGGTTGCTACTGCTGCTTAGTGAAGTCAGTGCCATGCCAGAATCTGGGGTGGTGGTGCTCTGGTGCCAGTTGTCATGGGATCACTGTCACTTCTCCCTGCCTCTCCAACCTTCTGTGAAATGAAGTTTATTTGATATTTTTCAAAGCGCTTTTCCAGGGCTCTCCATAAGAGCAAATTGCTTGTTTGTTTGCAAAAGAAGCTCTCCCAGTCCAGACACTGCAGGAAGCCTTGGAGTATGTTAGAAATAAGACTCAACATATCCCTGGTCCAACAGAACCTGGGAGCCTGGGTACAGTCCTGACTCCTAAGTGGCATTATGGATTCAATGTGTTGTGTTTCACTGCTGCAGGAGACCTGTCTTCATGCAGGGCCTCAAACAGCAGAAATCAGAGCAGCCATCTGCTCAGGTCAAAGAAAGAAAAGAGTGACTTTTCGACAGTGAGGTCTGTTGAGAGATATTTTATGAACACATGTAAATATAGGGTCTGTGATCTGGGTAGCTCAAACACAGGCACAGCCAGAAGGTGAAATAAAGTTAGTTAGGAAGAAAAATCAGGAAAATATAAGACTTGTAAGAACAATAGTCTTCTCTTTCTCTTGGCTGCTTTCATGGGGTATACTTTCTTTACAGTCTTCTTTTACAGTCTTTCTTTGTGTATGTTAGTACCTGCAGAGGCTGAATGGAAACTGTTTGGGTGCAAGAGTGACTGGGGAGGAAAGGGTTACCTCAGGTTGAAAAAAAATAAATATTTCTTCTTATTGTATTTTGCTGTATCAAAAATATCTTTGAAGTCTTCTGGTTTCTCATTGTCTGTTTAGATAATACACAGCACCCATTGTATGTTCTAACCAGTCTTAATTCTTTGCAAATGTTCAGAGCTAAAGCTGCCTGTGTTTCCAGTCCCACTGTCATAAAAGTAATTGACTTCATAGGGTTATTATACATTTGCCTAATTATTGATATTTTTTCCACCATATGATTCTAATTTAACTTTTACTTTTTCCATCTTGAATTTATTCCTGATTTTCTTGTATACTTTTTCTTCTTGTCCTGGCAGAATATTGGCCTGGGCTCCAAATATCAGATTTAACTGTGACAGGGTCTCTATTCAATTCCAAAGTTATTTTCCATTCTTTATTTTCCTCAGTATTGACATGGGACACAGTTCCAATAAACAGTTCATATAGCATAATATCTATGACGACATGCACTTCTGCAAGCTGGGTTGGTTTTGTTGTGGTTTTGGTGTTTTTTTTTTTTTTTTTTTTAATTTCCATGTATAGTCCCGTATGTGGAAATTGTATTTGTGGGATATTTAGTAATATTTCTCCCATAAACTAAAGTTTGTTCAAGTTTGTTGCTAACTGGTTGCACAATTCTTCTTTATTATTAAAAAAAAAAAAAAGCAGCAACCCTCCTTCTGGTTTTTTAAATAACATTCTGCGCACCTCACCTTGTGTTAGTTTTACTATGTGACCTTGCATAATGAAACCACCCCAGTACCTCAGATAAATAGCAATTTGCAACTGCTCAACTTCCAGAAGGGTGTTGGGAGATTTAATGCACTAGTTTTGGGATATGCAAACAGCCCTGCTTAGCTCAAAGATAAGATGGCCCAAATAATTCAAAGATAAGGAAATACAAATGGGAGGTTCTTACTAGCAACACAGGGTTGTGAACTAAACAGTGGATCTTGGGTTTTGGTTTTAAATTTGCTACCTAGAAAATTTCACTTGGAGGAAATTACTGGGGTTTTTTTTGTCTGCAAAAATACATGTTAATATTATAGTCATCTGAACATTTGTACTTCACATGTTTGGTAGCCATTGTTAACACTGGCTCTGAAATGAATGTATTTAGGAACTTGTGAATTCTGTGACTAGTCTCACAGAGGTAAAATTGAGTGTTGTGCATTTAAATTTTATATTTTGAAGGTGTAAGACGGACTGGTGTGAGAGCCCTGTGCTGGACCTCTGCACAGGGACTGAATAGGAAGTATCTGAAGCTGGAGTCAAGAATATCTTTTGAATGATGTCACCTTCTCAGTGAATATAATCACTTATGTCATCTCCTTGCTGCTTTTGAACAAGTAGGAAAATCCCTAGTAAAAATATAAGTCTGCTCATGAACAATTCATAAACAGAGAAGGAAGGTAATATCTTATTAAAGAAGTGACACCAAATAATTTACTCCATGCAGATTTTTCCAGTAACATGTTTAACTCAGTCAAATTGCATTTCCTGACATTAAATGAGTAATTTCTGGCTTATACATTTGACCAGAAAAAACAGGAAATTCACCTCCATGCAGAAAAATGGCAAAAGACCTGCATGTTTTGACAAAGTTAAAACTGCAGTAGGAATTTTAACATATTCATTTCCTGGTGTCTTGTTATATTAATTATGCATCCTTTACCTGCCATTAATTGAAGCCCAAGGCTTTCACAACAGGTGTGTGAAGCTGGGCTTATGTCCTTCTCAGACAGACACTCAATTAAATAGTTTGATTTTTCAGAAATACTGGAAATACTTCATCTCTCTTTCGTTGAAAAGCTGCACTTTCAAAAATCACATCATAGGTATTGAATTTAATTTCCTGAATGGCAGCTGGTTTTAAACACTGGAACTGGGCGGGGGGGAGGGGGGGGGAGGAAGGTAGTTGAGGCCATTTTGTGCTAACAGATTGTGCCACTTTTCTTCATTTTACAGTGTGTCTATGGTCAGCCTGGTAGCAGAGCTTGTCTCTGTACATGGCTATTGTTGCAGGTTTGGAAGAGGAGGGTAATAGTAAGGGCAACAAACTTTTTGAATGTAACTGCTCTCAGGTAGGGGTGAATGTGTATTGTGTAGCATACAGGCTGTGGCCTCTTCAAAATGAGGCTTGCTTATTGGTTTTGATTCTAGTATACAATATATGAAAAGAGTTTTCATCCACCTGGTCCCTGAGCTTTATGGCAATGAGCTACATCTGGGACATCAGATGGATCATCACCAAGTGCCCGTGAAACACCTCCCAGGTAGTTTTCTTAGAGCATTCTCTGTGTGTGTAAGCTTTGTGAGCTATAAAAACCGGTGGTCTACGACAGAAAGAATGATTTGTGACTTTTGCTCTACAACTACAAAGGACTTTCATTTATGTGAAGGGCTGGTGTTACCTGCTAGTGTTGCTCCATGTTTCTAGCATCAAAGGCTAGAATATTACCAAGCAGACAGTGAGGACTCAGTACCCATGAATGTCTATGTGAAATAGAGAGAAGAGGTCTAAACACACATCCTCAGCCTTCAATAGCTAAAAAATTCTCTGATTTGCTGATCTGTTCATGAAGCAGATACTGAGCAACCCTTGGTACTGGCAGAAGCACAGCTTGCTTGTTAAGGAATGATGGATTTAGTACTCTAAAATACCGCGGGGTTTAAGCAAAACAAGAACTAAAATAAACAAAACTATTAAAATAAGTGCTACAAGTTCAAACGGGCCCTAGTAGTTTGTTTTCAAGTAGTTTCAGGGTGGAACTGTGAAGATTTTTAAGCACTGGAAGAATGAAGTCCTTGGCCTCTTGTTGCAGTTGTTAGGGCAAGGAAGCAAAGTCGTCTTTCCACCAGTGTTGGTAAACTTGTGATAGGAATTATTTAACAGAGATGGAGTCATCTTGAATTTTTCTCCCCCTCCCTTTTTTTTTTTTTTGGTTGCTGTCCCTCAAATGATGTAGAAACAGGAAATGGGTACTTCCTGCTTGTTAAGCTGTCAAATTGTATTGATATTGTAAGAGTTGCCTAGGTCAGCCTTACCAAGTTGCAGAAGATATGTTTCTCTCCTTAAAGCATAACTTATGAAGCCTCTTAGCATTTATTTGAGGCCAAAGATTGTAGTAGGAAAAAGCAGGTGCCTCTTGGTGATACTAGGAAACTTCTCAGGTTCTTGGTTGCATGACTCATCCCGCTGGGCAGAGATGGTCAGTTTGGAAGCTGTATGGCCAAGTCCCATGGAGAGGAGCTTCTAAGATGTTTTGTCCTTCCTCATTAGTATGGGACACTGTTTCCTGTGTTTCTCCAGACACTCTCACTCGACAGATCCCCTGTTTCTGCAGGGAGCCAGTACATGAGTAGCTTTGTCCTGTAGGTGTTGGAGGTACCTGTGTAGGTTACTGTGAGCATAAAAAGGACAATTCTGCATTCTTGTGGGTAGTTACATGGTAGCTTGTGTTTTCAGGAGACTGAATGTGATGATCCACCCATTCTATCACATACACACTTCTAAAGTAGAAAAGCATTCATATCTGTTCAATGAGCCAAAGAATGTGGTGAAGATTTTTTTCTTGAATAACTATAAAAAAGTCTCACCACTGATTCTCTTCTTAAAAAAGTCAAGTCACCTCAATTTTGCAAATGAAATTAAAGCATCATGTAGGGTTTTTTAAGTTAGAGAGAAGATACACTAGAATTGATAAAATGATAGTCAGCAAAGGAAAATGTTAAGTGGTTTATAATCACAGAAAACACCCCAGACATTTCACCTGTAGAAAATTAGTAGATTATCCATCTGGAATGGAAAAAACTGAGTATCTTTACACAGACTAATGTGGTAGATTTGAGTCATCCACACGAGATGTGATTAAACTAATTAGAATTTCCCAAAGAACTGTAATTCCAATTCCAGTTGTATAAATGGGAATATCACTTGTGCTGCACAAAAGAGTTACTCATTTTGGAGTAGCACAATTCTTTTAAAAGGATATATAGCAGACAAAATAGTGGATGAAACAAAATAGAGCATGAACTACTAGAATGACAGCTTTGAATAAGAACTAGAAAAGTGATTAAAACCAGGCAAGGCTCAGTGTGGACATCAGAAGTCTAAGAGGAGACATGCATGAGTGTGTTAGGAGAATTAGGACTCAGTTGTTTGTTACCCTCAGGTAATGAGGGTAGAAGATATTAATTAACACTCGGTCAGGGATGCTACAGCAGTAGCAAGCCAAATTCATGCCACTTCTGTGGCTTCACCAGAGTTGTCCCCAGTATGGTTACCTATGAGTTTGCTATCATGAACACTTGATCAGGGAAAGGGTAGGGTGATGCAGAGGAGTCAGAGCTGTGGATTTTCAGAGGTAGCGAGCAGGGAGATTTGCATATGCCAAATCAGTCAAGTTTAAATTCTGTTCCTAAATTCACCAATGTTCTCTTCTGTCCCAGGTGACCCCTCTGTTGAGATATGCCTTCTCTTCTAATGCATGTAAAAATTCTCCTAAAACATCATGACGGAGAGGCACAGTTGTTCACAAAGTCTGTGCTGCAAACAGTCCAAGGCAGGGTTATCATTGCATAAACCCTGTGGACCCAAGTTATATCTTCTGACTGAGTATGCCACAACTGGGAAGAGATGCTCTCTTTTCTCCTTCTGTTCCTTTGTTCTTCCTCTCTTCTTTGTTTCAATAAAAGCTACTGCAGCATACGCATATCAAAAACCTGAAAGTTGTCTGGCACTTCAGATCAAGGAATGGATTCAAATTCACTGCCTCAGGATATGTGTCAAATCACTGCGCTTATCTTGCTCTTATATTACTGACTTTCTAGTTTTTACTGGGGGTAGTTTTCTGCTCTTACTTATTGGTGTTCAAACCACGAGCAAGAGAAGTCAATGGAGGATAGCACCTCCATGATGAAATTGGGTAGGGTTCCCTCTTTCCTCTGTGCTTCAATGAGAGCTAAAAAAGACTGGGAGACCTGGGAGGTAGGAGTGAAATCGGCCTGATGTCTGCCTGGTAGCAGTAGTCCATTATTACTGTATCTGTTATTATTTCTGTTTGCAATTATAAATGAAGGGTACTGTTGATTCCTTTAAATGACTAGTGAAACCAACAATAATATGAAAAGCACAGGTCAGTGTCTAAGGGACCACGCTGGTGATATTTTTTCCCAGGAGTAAATTTTTCTCCCTAAAAGTAAATGCATTATGTGACTTCCAGTATTTTTTCCTGCATTTTAAGGAATTATATTTTTAGCCTCTTTCTCTGGACTTACTTTGATACATTTTCCGAGCCCCTTGAAAAATCTAACAAAACAGAAAAATATAGGACACATCTAAATAAAGCAGGCCTTTAGAAACAAAAATTAATGCTCTGGAAATCCTTCTACCAACCAGCAAAACATGCTGGCTAACAAAATATTTAATCAGACATATTGCATGCAGAGGGTAAATGCATGGCTGTGTTTACACTGTAATTCAGATGTGGGTAGAGGCATCTGGTTTAGGCACAGGCTGCATGGTTTTTTATATATACATATATATGTGTATGTGTATGTAGATTTTGGAAGTTTCCACCTGTATCTGCCTGTAAGTGTAGAAAATTTTCAAACTGGGTTTATTTTTAACATTTGTTTATATGCTTCCAAACATAAATTAGTAGGAAGTATTAGTGAAAGAATTGTAGGGAATTGAGGTTTCATGAGATCTTAAAATACTGCTCTGTCTGTAAAAGGCCAGATAATGAATTTGGAGGGTAATACTGACCTAGCACTATGCCCCAGGCTCCAAAAGTAATTTTGAATGCTATAGGTATCCTCGCCCGTATGGATTTGCCAGAGCTAAGGACAGAAGCACTGGTTTAGAGGTCTGAAACTAGGTAATGAAACCCTGGCTCCATGCTGAGGTGCCTATGTCTGATCTAGGAGGTCCACTGGTGTCTCTGCATGGCTGTGCGTTGTGTCTCTGCGTGGCTGTGTGTTGTGTCTCTGCGTGGCTGTGTGTTGTGTCTCTGTGTGGCTGAGTGTTGTGCCTCTGTGTGGCTGTGTGTTGTGCCTCTGTGTGGCTGTGTGTTGTGCTGCATTGGTGAACCAGCTCATCTGGAGGTGGCTTGAAGGTCTGAGTGCAGCACTTCTTGGTGCAGTGTAGAGATGAACACTTCAGCTCTGGTGGAAAAAACATTGTGGCACTACCAATGCCAGTTTGGGCTTTAGGGTCATTGTGAGGTCTGCTCTGGAACAATGAGTCAACTTCTCCTTTGTCCATGAGATGTGCAGTGCATGCCTGCACAACACTGATGCTTTTTACATGCTGAGTGAAGATACACTGATACAGTGGCTTCAAACGTAAATGAGTTAGTAATTTGGGGGATAAAATGAAACACATGAAATGAAACACCTAAAACACAGCACGTTCTGGAAAATGAGCAGAGTTAAAAGTCTGGAGTTAGAAGTCAGAAGACTTCTGACCCTGCCATAATCTCTCTGTGAGACCTCGCACAACTCTTGTCACATTTCTGCCTCTGTTTCTTCTTTTATAAATCATTTCCTGTTCTGTGTCATATGAACCAGTTCATGCTTGGGCAGTTTGGAGCATTAAACACTCTTAAAAAGGTGAAGTAGTATTGTATAATAATACTTTTTTTCCTGGTGTGATGAAGCCTGTGTCTGTTCTCTGACTTGACAGCAGGAAGGAAGGCTCACTCTGAACAGATCAAAGTACAAGGGATTGATTAAGGAGTAGGTGAAGGAGGGAGGAGAAAAGCAGATGATGGGGAGAGACACGAGTGGATAAATGTCAATTCATTGACACAGTGGAAGCTGAATTTTACTTTAAGTAAGGTAACATGAGGCTCATATACAGCAGGAAATTCTAAAAGCAGTTTATTTCAGGAGTTATCCTGAGACTTGGGTAGCAGAGAAGCAACAGGAGGAAGCAGATCCCAGTACACTGCAGTTCCTCAACCACTGACTGACCTTACTAGGTGCTGTTACAAAAATGGACCAGAACTGCCTTGTGGAAGAGGACCTTTAAAGCAAAAGTGTGCCTCCCATGGCAAGTCAAGCAGTTCTTAGTTTTACCAGGTCTCACAGCTGAACAACAAATAGGTACGCAAGCAGTTGCTTGTATGTGCATGCTGGCCCAAGGACCTGTGTCAGACTCTAACATGCTAAGGCTCTGTGCTGTGCACCTTTCTCAGAAAATTTTGTCATGTCAGAAAAAGGCTAAGCTTCTCCTTGGCATATTTCAGAAGAAAATATGATCTGTGTTAATACAGGAACTACAAAAATAATTTCAATATAGTAAATAAGAAGGGATATTGAGGTATATTTTCATCCTTTCAGTTTGGAAGTCTGGGAACATCTGTTCAGAAATATGTGATCAGGACTAGCAGTGTAAGTTGTGTGTATCTGAGATTGGAGAGAGAGACACACAAACACATGCACGCTTTTTATGTATGAAAATGGGATAGTTTAAGATCAGTAACTGAGAGTGGAAGCAGTTAAAAGAAAATGACAACCTAATGTTGGTGGCTGGGAGAGCTGTGAGTCACACTGAAGATCAAGACTGAAAGATTGAACCTGATGTCATGAAAAAAAGGGAAGTCAGTGATGGTGTCTGAAGAGAGTGACTGTATTTACGCAAATACAAAGGAGTAATGTTTCTGATTCTGTTTTACATGGATGTCACCCAGGCAAAAAAGGAGAAAGTTGTGACTGTCAGGACAGAAATTGCTGAAGGTCTGGATAGATGAATGGAGATGGAGAAAACAGATTTTAGTATTAGAGAAGGAGTAAAGGGAAGATACAATATGCAGTAAACGCACTCACAGGTTACAGGCCTTATGCATGTGAAAAAGAGAATAGCTGAGAGCCTTTCACATTTTAGTGGGGGGTTGTTAGATTTTGAGTAGATTGTGAGATGGTAAAGGCAGAAAGGAACAATGGCTCTGGAAGATAAGGAAACTTACTTGGGCATTTTTTGGTTGTTGAAATAGATGAAACTTGAGATTACTTGAAGTAGCCACTGGTTTGCTACGTCTTGCTCCAGGAAATTACGTACAAGAGGAAATAGCCAAGTCTAAGTAAATATAGCAAATGAAAGCATGAGGAAAAATATGGAACTTCAGGTCTAAATGTAATGTGTGAGAAGCTATTTTGAAGGAAGAAAATTTAATCTGACTCTAATGCAAACCATCTGTGCCTGTCTTTACTTTCACTACTCTTTATCTCTGATCAAAGAGTAGTATCACAACACTAAAATTTGGGATCTGAATCAAAAGTTCAATTAACGCTGACTTCACATTCTATGTAATCACTGGAATTCTGGGGTTTTTATCTTCACCTGTGTATACATCCTACCTTCCCCCTCTGCAAACCCAAGTGGTCTGTGCATACCTGGCGGATTTCCATCCATAGGATTGAAATAAATTTTGTCTTGTTTTGCTTTCCTTGCTGTTACTAGACACCAATGAAGCCAAGCTTCTTGAAGGTCAGCCCTTGCTTCTCTCCACTTTCAAAAAATGGGAGGACATTATGCACTTTCAGCCTGGACTGGGTTGTGACAGTGGTGGCCTAGCTTGAGGACTGACATACCTGCACTAGCAGATCAGTTGCTGCAGCAATGAGCAAGAAGTTGTTTTTCCATTTTCAGGTAAAATTTTGCAGTTAGAAAAGAGTAATGAGTGAGCATAGTTTCTCTGAGTAGATACCACCAGTCTGTTCAAAGCTGCTCAAATGGGAGATCTGACACACTCTAGACCTCATGGGGCTGCAAAGAGACTATTTCTAGCTTCGACTCTGTACGGCTCATCAGGCTAAGGCAAAAGAACTTCTCCAGGCTTTACTGTCCACTGACCAGTGTCAGAGCTCCTGAGCATCGCAGCCACAACCCTCAGGGGCCATCTGAGGTTATCGGTATACAGAACTCCTTGCTTCATGGTGCCGTGCTAAATAAGAAACAGCAGGAGTGCTGCCACAGCCAAATATACTCTTAACCACAATCACTATACTCTTAGTATACTGAAGTGCCCATGGAATGCTTATTGATCCAGAAAGCTCCTAGTTCCACCTTTCTCCTCAATGAGTCTGAAGTTTATGAAGCCAATGGGACTACCTTGCTCTTCTATCTCCTGCTTGTCCCCCCTGCTTGGGAATACTGAAAGCAGCAACACATGCTGAAGTAGTCTCTACCAAGCACCTCTTTCACAAGTGTTGACCTATTTATACTGGCATTTCGCCTGTGGAAAACCATTTCCCTACAGGATTCAGGAGTGTAATCATTCAAAGCTGATAGCTACAAACTGCTGCCTCAATAGGTTCTTAGTTGCAGTCCTTCAATGGAGTGTCAAGCAACTTCTCTGGGCAGATTTGTTCTAGGGCACATAATTAAATACATTTATGTTTCTGTTATGTTTGGATATGTGTTCAGTAGAACACAAGGCAGATTTGCCCATTTAACACAGACATAGCTTGTCCTGTCACACCACCTTCTGAGGGCACATCAGCAGCGATGTAGAGATAGAGAAGTGAAGGAGATCGTGGGTTGCTTTTTTTCCCCATGTCTTGCTGCTGGTTTTGTTTCATGACTCTATAAAACCACTTTAGTTTCTACTGCCATTCTACACATACACTGCTGGCTCATGCTCAGCTTTTCATTCACCAGCACCCCTGAGTCCTCTCCAGGGCTGTTCTCACAGAGTTCTTCTACCAGTCTGGACTCATGTCTGGGGTTTTCTGATGCAGGTGGAACTCTTGGACTTGGGGGCTTGTTGAACTTCGTGAGGTTCTTATTGGCCCGTTTTTTAAGCTTGTCCAGGTCTCCCTGGTTGGCATCCTCTCCTGCTGTGCAAACTGCACTGCTCAGCTTCCTGTCATCTGCAAATCTGCTGAGGGTGTACTTGATCTCGCTGTCTGTGTCACTGACAAAGATATTACAGAATCACAGAATCACTTAGGTTGGAAAGGACCTCCAAGATCATCGAGTCCAACCTTTCACTGATCTTCACCTTGACAACTAGACCATAGCATTAAGGGCCAAGTGCCGTCATTTCTTGAACACCATTGGGGATGGTGATTACACTACCTCCCTGGGCAGCCCATTCCAATTCTTGACAACTCTTTCTGTGAAGAAATTCTTCCTGATGTCCAACCTGAACGTCTCCTGCCGTAGCTTGAGGATATGTCCTTTTGTCGTTGAAAAGTACCAGTCCCAAGACAGAGCCCTGAGGGACACCACTAGTCCCTGGCCTCCACCCGAGCATAGAGCCATTTTCAGCCTGCATTACAACTGGTCCTAATGCTTTGGCTGGGATCTCAAAGTCTCAGTGACACCACTGCAAATAATAGTCCTCTCTGTCACTGGTCCTTGTAATTGTTAACAGGCTGAGTATGAGCATGTGTGAGAGAAGAGCATTGTGCAACTAGATGCATGGCCTCTCCTGTACCTTTAAACCCAAGGCTGGAATGTGGGGATACTTACACGTCCTTCGTGTCCAGATTTTTTGGTAGTGCTATCATTGTCTGTGTATTTAATACTAAATAAAGTCTACAGGATGTTTGCAAATATACGGTTTATTTAAAGTGAGCTTTAAGGAGGAAATAAGAAAGAAACATACACAGCCCTAGTGATTTTCAAGTGAAATGAAGAAAATGTAGGTTCAAACTGAAAGCCATCCTCTCTTGCCTACACTACCTTCCTTGTCATCATGTGCTCCAAAGGCATCAGCTCCCCTCTATGTTTCATGCGCCTTTCCTGCCATGTATTCTTGTGACACCCTGTTTAAAGTCTGACCCTTGAAATTTGACAGAAGATCTGTAACATTCAAATATTTGGCTCTTGCTTACTGCACCTTCATCTCTGAAAGGTGTGGAGCTTTCTTAAATTGTGGTGTGTTTTCCCTATTTTATTTTGAAGGAGGTAAAATTCTCTCTTACTGTGATTTGCTTTGATAGAGTCTTATCTCATCCTACTTGCTTCTCTGTGCTTGCACACTAGAGCCAAAATACAACACACTTGATTTTGGTAAGGTTGAACAACATGTTTGCAAGCAACTTGCACATAGTGAGATCTCCCTCAAGTGCCTTCCTAATTGAGACATGATTAATGTATCATCCTCTCATGTTGTAGCCTTGTTTGTCTTCCTATGCTTTGTAAGACAGTGAAGGATTTTAATGTTTATGAAAGATGTTGTTTTAATTAACTTCAGAGAGATGAACCAACCACGGTCCTTGAAGAGGCCCTTGTGTAAGAATGAAAGCCCAGCCTTACAGAAGGGCCAATAGTTTGAGATTAAAACTCCATCTAGCCATCACTTGTATCTTTTTCTGGCTGTATTAAGTAGCTTCAGAGTACAAATTTCTAGCACATAGAGTATAGTATATTTTGTACATTTGTTCAAGCCTAATCTTTTTCATATCTCCCTGCTTCTATTTTCTGTCCATGTTGGTTGGGTTTGACCAAGCACTTTTTTATGCATCTTTTCAGACCTGTAGAATGGGGTCCAGCATTGGGAAGGTTTTGGTGTTGAAATAGTGTAGTAGCTACAGTAAGTGAACATACAGAGATCAGGAATGGTTTTTAGAACTGTTTGCTTGATTCAAAGTCCAAGAAAATAAACTGGACATTTTAATTGGTGTTTATTCAGGAGCTCTGACAACACACGTTTTTTCACCGTCATTTCCCCTTCTGTCAGTTCTGTCTGGAACACAAGGTTTGTCCCAGGCCCCACATAGCATCAACTGCAATAAATAAGTGGAGAAACTATTCACACTTCACACATGAGAATGTGCCCTCATTTTATAACCCATCTATCAAACATAAACATACTCCAGCCCGGGTACGGATGCAGACCAGGAGGATTTATGATCCCAACTCCCTGAACACAGTTATAATAAGTGCTACTACAAATATTGCAATAATATAATACATTTTAATGTGTTGGAATGCAGTCCTTAGGAGTCTGTGGGCATTTAAAAAATCCAGCCCAAATAACTAAAGCCAATGTTTTAATAAAACAGCTAAAACTTCTTGGACTGAGAGCATCTAACAGCACTGAACTCAGCTTTTATTGTTGATTTAGCATTCTAGAGGAGCTGTTCACAGGTGGACAGACTTGTGCAGGGGTTGAAGCTGTTTCAGCCACAAAAAAGGTGAAGGGATTTGACAGTTTTGGCAGAAGTAATGTGGGTGTCCTTTATCATTTGCTATATTTGGGTGTAAAGTTCTGTTGAACAAAGCAGTTACAAGCAGATTGAAAGGGCCTCTGTTGCTATAAAGAGATGTACTTTGTTGGGGTTTTTTAGAAATGGACTGGTAAAACAGAGAACACAAATGCTGAACGATCTCCATGTTCTTATCTCAACCCATGAGCCTTTAATTGTATTTTCTTCCCCTGTTCTGTTGAGAAAGGGGAGTGATAGGGTGGCTTGGTGGGCATCTGACACCCAGCCAAGGTCAACCCACCATAATGCACTTCAGCTCTGGGGTAAAACTTTCGCAGCTCATTTATGACTTTAAGATTTCTGAGAGTTGTTTGCCTACCTCAATTTGAGGAAAGACATTCAGATCTTATCTTAAACCCTAACAAATATCTTGTTCCTTTAGTATTTGGTATTTTGAGTACTGAAAGAGTAGGGAAGGTACGTTTGTGCCAAAATTCATACGTACATTCAGACCATGTAAATAAGCATATTGATACCATATACATTCATTTCATCATAGTGGTGTCAGACATGAAAGAAAGTGGTTTGACTTACTCTGTGTGATCTTTGCAGAGATATAGAGAGCGTGCAGGATTTCCTCACTATTTCTCAGCAGGGCACCAAGTGACATTTGCTACGACACCATTTATGGTGAGGTGGCTCTTGGAAAAAAGTCCTGAATGGTTTTATGTTCTTTACAATATTTTTCCTTGCACTTCAGTAGCCTTTTCATCCTTGATATCTTTCTTGAAAGTGACGGCAGCCCTCTCAGGCTTTGCCTTGTCCTTTCAGTTATCTATGTCTTCTATAGGCACTCTGTGCCCTTAATAACCTCCTTAGGTATTGTTCGTCTTCATCCCAGGTGAAATTTGTGTTTTTCGAACCCAAGGAATGAGAAATGTCCATACTGATACAGGTTAGTTCTCACCAGGGCTTTGCACAATTCTTGCCTTTCTTGCCTGACACACAAGAATGCTTTTGCCTCAATTCCATTCATGGCTCATAGACACCCTGTGATCTATTCAGGCCTCCAGAAACATTTGTCTACACCAAAGTTTCCAAACTGGAGCAGAATCTTGTGTCACTCCATCTGATGATGTGTTACCTATTTCTACCCTGCAGTTGTTCATGCAAGGAGCGTGTAGGGGATGTCTCTTCTGCCAGAGCCTCAGGTGGTAGGGAAGATGGGGGTTGTAGAACTATACTGTGAGATAGAGCTTCTTCTGCCTCATGGGTGCCATGAAATCCAGAATATGATGTGAATAAGGAAACCTACATTTCTTGAATGATGTTTTTCTGCAATCTAAATTCAAAAGACCTGACCACAAGCTTCCTTATTTCCTACATTTGATGACAGGAAAGCATGAAGGGTGGAGCCTGAGAGATGTGCTAAGGGTGCTTCCACCCATCAGTAGCCTGCTGGAGTCCAGCTTCTTCTAGTCACAACCAGCTGATCCAGTCTCCATTAGCTGTCTGAGCCATAGTTGGGGTGTGTGGGTGGGCTCTGAACATGAAGCTGGTGGTGTCAGTCCAGTCCCTTTCAGAACTGACGTCTGTCTTCTGGGGAACAAAATATCCATGTCCAGCATTGACTGAGCTTCCACTTGGGAAGTTTCATGGGAGAAAATGCCAAACTAGTCCAAACACTGAAAAAGCTACAGAAGACCAAACACTGGTGGGTCAGCGCAATGCAGTTCATGTCACTGCCATCTGTGGGGATATGTTTTACTCTGCAGGAGCATGAATAAAGGTTGCTGATGACTTTTTAAGTGTGTTCTACAGTCATGTAATGAAGAGGAAGGTTGATGCTGGTAATGCTGACATGGGTAAGGAGGTGGCTGGAGAGGTGGGCATCTGACACTGAAAGACTCCTCTTCAGAGGCCCTGCACAACTGGAAGATTGCTGCCAAGAAGGACTGAAGAGTTTGCTTTTTATATGTCCACCTGGAACCACCTGTGAATGTTGGTGTGATTAAATGACTGATGACCACAAGGGTCCAGAGGAGCCCTGAGAAGGGGCTGTGCTTTCTGCCACAGAGGACAAGAAACAACCCCTGGAATCCACCCTTGGAGCCGCTCTGGGAGTCTCAAAATCTTCCTCCCTGCAGATGACAAGCACAAAGGCCACCTTTGTGCAGCATGAGCAGCTGGCACCTGGCCAAAATAACCCAAAGGAGTCCTGGTAGGAGGCTATGCTAAATGCTGCAGAGGAAGATAAAAAAAACCCTCGATACACTTGCTAGTCCCCCCTGCAGGGAAAAACACCTTCTTTCCCTCAGCTGCAGGGCACAAAAGGCCATCTTCATGGTGCATGAGCAGCAGGCAGCAACCCACCCCAAAAGAACTGGAGGAGCCCTGACCACTGGTCATGCTGCAGAGGAAGGTAAAAAAACCCTGGGGACCGGCGCCAATCTGCCCCAGTGGGGAAATTCCTTTCTGACTCCAGTGCTGGTGTTTGCCTGTTCCCTGAGCATGTGAGCAAGACATGGCTCCTCCTCCCACATTCTGGTCACACCTCCCAGGAGATGCCCAAGCCCTAATCTACCCTACCTGGAGCCTTCTCAGGGGCTTTTGAGAGTGACCAAATGCCCCTGGCCTGATCTACCTTGGGGGTAAGAATCCTTCCTGTACCTGGCAGAGCACCAATGGGTGCTCCAAAGCAGTGGGACCCCTGGCAACATCTCTGTACCCCGTTTCTTTTGGCTTCTGCCCTTGGCTCTGCAGGGGGATGAGGACAACAAATTCTGCAGTGCTCCTTCGGAACACATTCCCTTGGTCTGGCCATTGTTATCCAGCTGAAAAGGCCTGAAAACCTAAGGTACCTCCAGCGGTTGATGATTCTTCTCATCTCCTGAGGGGCTTGCATCTGTTCCCTGAAGGCTGAAGTAAGATTTACATCCATCAGATGAACTTTGAACACAGCCCCACTGGGAGCTGGCCTTGCAGCAGAGAACTTCTAGCAACTTCATCCAGGGCCAGTTCTTTCTCCCTCAGCCCAAGTAATTCCAGCAGCTCCTTGAGAACTTCCTCTCAGATGTCTTCAGGCCACCCTTGGGCCAGATCTGTCAATGGCACATGGGAAGATGTTCTCTTTTATCCCGCCCTGGGCCTCTGTGACTGCTGCATTGCTGGGTAGTGGTGATGTACCATAGGGGTGATGGGGCCCCTAAGTGCAACCCTGACCACCGCAGCCCCACTCAGCACCTCTCTACCCAGCATCTTTTGGAGGAAAGCCTTCCTTTGGTGGTAGATGAATTGTGGTTAAGTCCTTTAAAATGAGTGATGGGATTGTAAACTCTCAAATACCAACTTTCCCTCTGAGCTCTACCACACCTCAGAAACATTTGCTGTCACAAAAGAGGAGATGGTGAAATTCACTTCCTGTTGGGAAGACTAAACCATCCTAAAGCACTTTTACAGGACTTTGAAGAGAACAGTTAATGTTATTCTGCCATTCACTTGAAAGCATGAATACATAAAAGTTGGTCAAACTGGCAGTAACCTCTCTTCATGTGTCAGGGAACACCAGAGGGCTGTAAAGTTGTACTGTGTGGAAAATTCAGTTCTAGCAGTAATTACGTGGGTATATCCAGCTACACTACTGAGATTGGACACTGACCAAAATATTAGAAAAACAAGTGACCACAAACTACAGAGAATTCTCAGACCCACAGCACACCAAAAAGCACCCCAAAGCAGAATCTATTAAAGCCATACACTCTTGGATATAAATAAAATGCTCAATTGTTTTGAAGGACTATCAGTATATATAGCCTTTCACGGAGTATCAGGCCAAACAAGCCCACTCTGGGCTTGCCCCAGCACATCCTGATGATGTAGGCTCATCTTTCCCTGTGATGTCACTGACTGTTTTAGCAAAAACACCAAATGAGCTGAGCAGAAAGGCTCCCCAGAAGTCAGTCAGGTCTGGAGAAGCAGGAGAGGTGGTAAGTAGGAAAGGATGCTCTGGTGCTGCCGTTATTTGTCCTTACTTGTTAAGGGCCTGATTCCGTCACTAGCTACATGTTTCCTCTGGTGTTATGGAGGCATTTGTGTAAATCTCCTGTACTGCTGCCTTTACGGACAAGTATAGCTTCCTTGTCCAGAGTGAATCATTTGATAAGAACAGCCCTCTGCCATGGCTTTTTCTCCTCACTTCTCCTCTTGATGAGAACTAAACACTCATTATGTGTCCACTTGTCCCAGAGTGCTCTCTTGGCACCATAGACTGTGCTACACTGATGGCTGCTGGTTGCAGCAGAGCTCCAAACCACACTGTTGTCAAAACTATATGTATAGGATCTGAACCTCTTGCTTGCTCTCCCCCTGGGGTATTTTCAATTGCTGTGGTCTAAAGTAGCAGCTGTAGCTTCCAAATTCAGAGTGAAGATATTGGAATCATGTGCATGCGCCTGTCTGGAGTGAAAAGCTTTTCTTTGTACGCCGCCGAATACAGCGCTCCCTGGCTCCTTCTAAACGGGCAGGGAGCAGAGCAAACTCCCTTCCCTTGGAAAGGTGCCTTACTGAAAATGAGCAATGGTAAAGATTTCTACACTTAACAGACTATGCTAAATGTGCTATTCCAAGTAGGGCTGGAGCAATGCCAAATATGGTCCAGCTTATCTGAAACACGAAGTGCCTGTTTTCGAGAGGGAAGGTTAGGGTTGCAGTATTGAAAAGCTTCTTTTGATATATGCTGCTCTGGGGTTGGGGGAAGGGAAGACATTTTTAAAAGGCATTGTTGGAGAGTCTTTTGAAAGAGGCCTCAAACCTATTTGTGTAGTAGGGTTGGGATGATAGAGAATGCTGTGTGTATGGTCTTGCCTGTATTAGCATATTAACCACTGAAAAAATACAGCTCAGCATGAAGTGTGTGATAGAAGGCACAACAATCACTGATTCCATGGCTTGCATTTAGTGGCTCTTCCCAGCTCAATGACCATAACATGATTTCCTGTCCTGTAAGTATTAATTCTAAAACTATGCCTTGTGGCCACAGAGTTTTGCTAAGGATTCTTAGCACTAAGTCATGAACTACCCCATTGCCTTGCTCATAAAGTTGCCATTGCTACAGTTGTGTCAGTGTTTCGGTCAAGAATCCCCATATCCAGAGTTTTGTACAGCTGGAGAACAATTAGCTCTGAAATTAATCATGGCAGCCAAAACTCAGGGTATTAATTTTTATTTTTCATATTATTTTGGTAATATGTTTACAAAATTCATCTGCTGCCTTTTAGTTAAGCAAGGATTTCTCTGCTTACCCCAGTTTTTTACTCTGGGTGGTGTCTGCAGAAGAAGGATGATTAAGTGATAGAAACTGGGAAAGGAGTTCCTTAGTTTGGGTGTGATGAAAAAATTCTTCCAAGTATAGGCACTGAGCCAAGTGTTATTGCATGAGTTTTGATTTCAAGGCTCTGTGTCTGCCTAGGATAAGTGAAAGGCATGTCTTAAGCACTTCTAAATAAATAAATGTCAAATAGGTATGCAGTTGCCACCCTCAGAAACTTTCCAGTGCTTCACTTTGCAATTAGATGTTATCTAAGCTTCCCTGCACTTAATATAGAGAATGCTTAAGCAACCTGTGAATAATGAAGTATCATTATTTAGTTACCTTGGGCAATTGAAAAGATTTTAGAGGTGGCTGCTGCAGCACAATGGCTGCTGTATCTTAATGAAATAACTTGTCAGTATTACAAGCCTTTTCTGAGGTCAGGGAGCATACAGTGTCAGGAATTTCAAAAACTGTAAGACTGATTTTAAAATATTAAGATTTTTTTAAAAGGATATAATTTCATTTCTTTGCGTTGCTTACTGTGTTTGGAGTCCTCAGATGGCACATTTTGAGGACTTTTCTGCACCTACCAGGGCTAGAAATCTTTCCTTTTAAAATGAAAACTGAGATCCACATGTAACCAGATGACTTCAGGAGTCAGGTCTTTCAGGAAAATCTCACCCATCTCAGCAATTACTCAGTGATCATTAGCAATGGTCAGTAGGATTCAGGACCTCAACATCCTATAAGTCAATGAAAAGTCCCTGAACAGCATTTCAGCAGGCCTATGGAGTAGATAAGTTCATCAGCCACATCTGTGGGCTGATGGCATGAGATGAGGGTGCTCAAGAGTGATCTAAAGGCTTTCTCCTCTCTGTTGCTGCTCGATGGATGAGGGATATTTCACTTAGTGATGCACATGTGTTTAGAGCACCACCAGTAACTCCAAATTGGCAGAGCAGTTCACCATGAGGTGAACCAATACAGTGTTTTTCATGCAGGGATAAAGAAGAGCCTGGGCATGGAGGGAAGCAGCAAGTACTCCCCACCCATCAGCACAGGTGTGGGCTTTGAGGGTTTACAGAACAGCTGGCTGCTCAACTCCCTGAGCTCATACTGGACTGCATTCTCCCTTGCACATTTTGGTTTTCCCCTCGGCATGGTAATTGGTAGTGGAAACCACTGATTTATCATCATGTCTTCTCATCATTACAATGGTTTGATTATTAGAGGCTGCAACAGTTCATCTTCCTAAGTCTCCATAGCCTGTAAAATTTTCAGTGTTCCTACAGGCTACCATCTAACTTGACAAAATGCTTGCAGCAAAGGTTTTGTTGAGTGACATAGGCTTGATTTTGTATTTGTGAAATGAAAGGGGACATATATACTCAGAAAAATAATAACTATTAGTAATGGCAAACAGATTGATGAGTACATTCATCAATTTACTTGGGAGGTGACTGACAATGGCTGTAGTACTAAGTCGTTTCCCTTTTGATTCTGACCTTGTCTGATGGGTGGCAGTTGTTTCATCAATAGTTTCGTATAGTCTGCTTCTCTGACTGGCTGGGCATTCTTCTTGTCATTGTGAGCATCATCAGAAGAGAGACAACTTATCTTTCTGAGTGTGTCTGCATTGCTGGTGCCCAACCAAAGTTGCCTTAAAAGCTGTTGGCAAAAAAGAATATGTGTTGCTCAATGTAATTTGTTAAGGGGGGGTGGTATGTCTGCTTCCTCCCTGAAGGTCCATACAGGAGATCTATAGGCAGGATAGGGTGTGCATTTGGGCTGCTGGTCAAAAAAAAAAAAAAAGAAAAAAAGGGAAGGCAAGGCTTTACCCAGAAAGCAGGAGTAGGGATTATTAGAAACATGGATTTTCCTTTAGTGCCTACAGTTTGGCTAACCTTTTAAAGCTCCCCGTCAAAAAACCAAAGATATGTTGAGGTAAGTTTCACAGGGAATATATCCATGAAACATTGAGCTTTCAGACCTTTAAAAAATAAGTTGAGGGCTTATAAATTACATGGAATGAATTATAGTACACTGGAAATGTCAGGAAACCACACTGCTTTCATTACACTTTTATTATAGGATCCTCAAGTTTTCCCAATCAACAGAATCAGTTTAGTACCTACATATAAAATCTGGATTGTTTTTATGCAATACAAATTTGGAAACTACTTACAATATCTAGAAGAAAGATGACTGAAAATTTGGATTTTTTTAAATTAATATTCAATACTTGTTTCTAGCCTGTTCCATGTACTCCTGAATTTGGGATTTCTGTCTCAACACAGTTGAGGTGAGACTGCTGTAAATTTGAACTCTGGTAGAACCATGACAGCCAAATTGCAAGGGTGAGTTAAGGCATTATCAGATTTTTGGAATCCATGGCCTAAACTCAACCTGAAGGTTTCCCTTGAAGATACAAGTCTGAGAAAAGGGTTTGGTTTGAACTCAGTTTTCTGACACCTACTCAGCCTGAGATACTTGAAACCACACAGCTTAGAGGTATTTCATACTCTTCTTGTGCTCAAACACTTGACAACACACAAAACTTGCCAGGAGAGATCTCCAGCACTGATGTTTTTGTTCCCAAGTCCAACTGCTTGGATAGGGCTGTGGAGATCTCTCATGGGGAAGTTGCATCAAGGTGATGGATTAAGACGCGGAGATTAGGCAAAACAGAATGTTTGAAACCTAGCCTAGTAAAGGCCAGACAGGATTTGAACTTTAAACAAATGGTTCTTATTTTCTCTTAGTAACTTAAATTTACACATAATCTGGACAGAGTCAGAAAAATCTTCTCAAAATATTCTTTCTTTTGGCAGGCTGCTGTTTTCTGAACCTTGTTTTCTTTTTTACATCTTCAGAAACATGATCTGAGAAGGATGACTTGTAACCAAAATTCCGCACCACTGGTATTAAAACCAAAAAGCCCAATGTGTAGCCTTGCCAACTCCCACCCGCCTCTGACAGAATCAGGCCCTGACACAGCTTAGAGACAGATGTTCTAGAAAGTCTCAGAGTGCTTAACATTATTTGTTCACACATCCCAGCTGATGGTAAGTCTTGTTAGAGAGGTGTTAAACATCTGAAGAAGACAGAGGCACTATCCATTCCCAGAATGAGTCACTGGGACGGGAGAGATGAGTCCAACTATTACTACCCACCATGGCTTCCGAGACTTCCCCACGTTGCTCCCCCGTTTTCATTTTGAAAAAGATATTAATTCCATTTCCATGAATTGGAATTTGGATACCATCCATTATTTTCTTATGACATATATAGCAAAATTGGAAAGGCACAGGATTTAAAAAAAAAAATCATATAACCTGGTGTATGGTCATAAATGTGTAATAAGAATAAAAATCTCAGTTTTTCTTAAATCAAGAGGGCTATTCTTCTTCTAATTAAAAACTCTTTTAAAAAGATATGACAGCTCCTTGTATACAAAGTAGTGTTTCTGCGTATGGAGCTCAAAACACTTTCTCTATATACCTTCCCTGAGAAAGGGGAACCAAATTTGTTGACTCTCCTAATTTCACAGATGGGGAAACAGAAGCGTAGAAAGTGAAGAGACTTGTCTGTTGTCAGCTGTGGTCAGGCAACAATCCAAGCTGTCCTGATTTCCAGGCTCTGCTTTAAGCTGTCAAGTAGACTCTGGCTCTTCCTCCTGGTCCTGATGTCCTTAGTGGTTTTGTCTCCTCCCTCCCTTCAGCTTCTTTCTTAGGTTTCAAATGGGGCCAAATGTCTATCCAGAGCTGTGCATAAGGGAGCATCACACCATACAGTTTCCCAGTATGGAAAGTAAACACAAAAATGCCGTTGTCCCAGATTTCAGTCTTATGCACATATGGTGTGCAGCCCCGCTGAAATCCATTTAATGTGTTTAATACGCATCATCCATGACTTATAGGTTGGATGCAGGAAAAGAAAAACAAAACATCACTGTAAAACAAACTATGATTTCAGAGAGTTGCTGAAAACGAAAAGCAGGAACAGGCACCAGGGATCTTTCAACAAATGTAATTTAAAGAGCTCACTTTCAGCTCTCTGGGCACTTTGACAAGCATTTAGTGGGATTCGAGCAACTACTGAGTAGTAACGGGCAGCTGTCTGTGCAGCATGGCTGTGCTGGGGTGGGAGGGAATGGGACACACGTGACGGAGAAGTGGGTGATAGGAGGGAGTGGGGCTGAGTGATGTGTTCTGGGGTCCTGTGTGAACCCCAGCACAGAGCACATACTGCTGCCTGTTATGACTTTCACCAGTCAGGGAGTGAACATCCTCCTCGGTAATGAGTCTGATAGTAAAACTGCCCTCTCCAAGCCAAATACCATGCCGTTTCCAAGGCTAAGAGGGACCCCAAGGGAAGGGCTGCAACTCCAGGTGGCTGAAATACAGGATAAAGTGGGGAGGGGGGAGGCAGGACTGGGCTGACGGGAGGGAGCAGCTTGGCAACAATTGAGGTTCACTCAGAGCTGCAAAATTTCTCTCAGCTGCTCATTCCTTGCAGGAAAACTGCTCCTTTCTTTCTGCCAGAAGGAATTTCTTCCTGGCATCCAGTACTGGGCTGCAGCAGCCCTCCAGTCAGCCATTTGCAGCCTCACTAGGATAACTTGGATGCACTGAGAACACCTTTGTGTGGACTGTCCTAACCCATGCCTTTATTTGCCACCTCTGCAGAGCCAGTGGTTGTGCTGGGCCAGGCCTCCTTCACCTTTTTATCCTTCCGAGCACCTCACAGCAGAAAAAAAAGAGATCCTTTGCTAAGCTCTTCATGGCTTGCGTTTCCACTTACCTCCTCACAATTGTCCTTAAAATTGCACACAAGTCCAGTTTTCTTTGATGTGTCTTTCACAGAATCACGAAGGTCAGAAGGTGCCTCTGGAGATTTCCTAGACCAATCCCTCTGCTCAAAGCAGGGTCATCTAGGGCAAGTTGTTCATGGATGTGCCTGGTTTTGTTTTTGAGTATCTCCAAGACTTGGGTATCCACAGCTTCCCTAGGAAACCTCTCCCAGTGTTCAACCATTCCCTGTTTCTCAGGTGTTCCGAGGTATTTCTCTATCTGCTCTAGAACATGAGCTCTATAAATGCTCTTGTAGGTTTTCCTTTATCTTGGCCCTTCGATGGCATAGGGGCCCTTCTTTATTTCTTGATGGTTGATATCCCCTTCATCCCCATGTACTCTTCACAAAATCTGGGTTGTGCAGTTTAGGCCCACTTGGGGCTAGAAATGGACAGCATTAATATTATAATAGCGAATATTATTACAGTACAGTTATGCATCTGTAATACACTTTTGAAATACCTGGATGATTTTTTATTTATTTTTGTCTTCCTATAGAGATTTTACTTTACACACTCAGATATCAGTTGCTTTTGTCTGGTTATACTCTACTTTCCCACCTGCTTTTTATGTTTCTGTGTCATAAAAAAGCTTGAAGTGTTTCGTAAAAGATTATTAGTGTATTGAAATGGTTTAAACATTTCTTAGGAGAAAAATGCTCTCTTTCATTATCTAAGTAATAAGAGAATCAGATGGTGTTTGGTTAGATGATAATCGAGTTCCTGAGCAGGTAAAGTTTGAAAACAAAGAGATCAAATGGTTTATGCCACTGGCTGAACCAGGCCCTTTCCTAGTAAACTGAAGCTCTCATTCCTGTTTCTACTGCACTGAGAAATGGGCTCAGTGATGTAAATCTTACTGTGGAGTTAAACTAGCCAGTGGCTGGCTCCATCTAGCACAAACACCAGCGCACCCCTCCAGCCACTGGTCTGGAGCAGCTTCCCTTTACTATCTTTCCAAGGCAGGAAACACCCCCACGCACAGCTTCACTCCCTGAGTTATTTCCCGGGACAGGGATCCTTCCCACCCTTCAGGAGGAGATACGGCTTTTAGGAATGGGCTGAGAGTACCAAAAACCACCCACTCAGCCAGCCAGCAGGAGAACTCAGTTACTCGTTGCCTCCAAGCCCCGTTTGGGTTTGTTTCCTCTGAGGTCAGAGCAGCGGGGGGCAGTCGGGTAGTTTTAACTTTTTGTGCCAGCACAGCAATCTGATGATGACACATGGTCTCCTGAGGTACCGGCCAGCTGAGGTCACTGCCTTGCAAAATAAACAAGCAGCTCTGAGTATTGAGCATGATTTCTGTGAACTAAACCCATTCCTGGCTTGGTCAGAGTCTGACCCATCTTTGACAAGGAGACAGCCATGCTGGACCAAATGGTGTAGTAGCTTGATGTTGCTAAGAGGGACAATAGTCCTTGTGTTGCTGTACCGTCTTTGTATTTCTGCATTTGCATCATGGCTTCATCACTGTTGCCAAGGGAGTCAAAATTCCAAGTCTGGAACAGGTAGATGAAAGCAGGCATGGGTTAAATGGCGTTCAACAGCTTTTTTCCCTTTGGTACATAAAGCGGTCAAGAACTTCTGCTGCTTGTGTACTGCTGTCCACCAGGCAGAGACTTAACCACTGTGTGCATTCCAACACCTGTGGGTGATGGAAATAGAGATGTGGGGCACCAAGGATGCCAGCAGGAAAGATCTTGCTGGGCTCGTGCCTCCAATAGAGATGCAGGGCAGGTGAAGTTAGCCTCAGCCAAAGGCAGATCAGAGGATCTATGTTTGTGTCCAAGAGATGACTTAGTTTTTAGTCCTTGATTTTGACCCTCCTGATTAAGCAAAGGAGCCAGATCCTTTCAAGGATGTGCTGAGTAGAGCACGAAGAATGTTAAATAACATGGAGAAAGAGAGAAAAGTGGCCCAAAGACTATATTCGAAACCTAGTGTAAATTTGGTTCAGGCCAGCACTACTTGAGGGAACCATGCAGCCAACATGTGTCTTGTTTTGTGATGAGGAGGGACAAGTCAAAACATTTTGAGAGGCATTATCGGGAGAAGCATGGGCTACACACAGAGGATTATTTAGTACCTAAGCTGAAGACACTTGGAGTGACTAAGCAAACTTAGGGAACTGCATTAACTGAACTCCCTGCCTGTGAAAATGGGTACGGACATGGTCCTTCTAGAAATGTGAATTAATTCAATGAAGGAATACATGCTATGGGGATTGTATGCATGTATGTGCATACATCAAGATATTTAAAAAGACATGACAGATTTTCAACATGTGCCACATTCTGCATGTTGAATATCATTAAAATGTCATCTTTGGAAAATAATGTTCGTGTAGGACATCCTGAAAATACATTAATCATGTTTATAGCCATATATTAAGTCGAATGTGTTATATATTTTTCCTGCTTAGGACCTGAGATAATCAACACCAGATTTGCAAGTTTTCCATTGCTTGAGCCAATTAAATAATCATCAGAATATATTCCTTGTATATATACAACATTTGCAGTAACATTTCTTACATTGGCTAAAAAATAAACTCTGTGATTATTCCTTGAATTAGAAATTCAAGCATATACCAGGTAGTTTATACACTGGAAAATATCAGGAAATTAAATCCACTTTAGCTTTATAAATGGGACATATAGAACCACATCCATTCAATTTGTAAGCCAAAATCTCTTTGTATATGAAATTTTAATGGTGGATAACTTAAGGTAATGAATACATCTCTTTTTTTTAAGTGTAAAAGGGGGGGGGAGGTACAAAAAAGGAGAAAAAAAAGTATTGACTAAGAATTATTGCTTTGCTACCGTATCTGCATTATCATGTTTAGTAATGTTACCTTTGGTATTAAGGTGCTCACTGTAGCTTTATATTAAGTAATACTAAAACCAAGCAATAGAGTGCAGGACGCAGGTCATTTGAGGGAGTATCTTCCATTTACTGTGAAAGAGTAAATCAGCTCTGAAATTATTTCTTTTCATTGTTAGTTGGCTTTGGTTTCAGCTTTAAGGAGGAAGGAGACCAATTAGTGATAGCCCAAAGAAAAATCATGAATATTCAGAAGCCTAGAAAGCATGACCTCCTGAGGAAAGACTGAAAGATTTGGGTTTGTTTAGTCTAAAGAAAAGGCTTAGAGGGAAAGATGATCATAGCCTTCGAGTACATTGAAAGTTGCGCTAGAAGAGAATGAGAATAGACATCTCTCTGTGCCCTCTTTGGATAAAGCAAGAAGTGACAGGCTGATGCTGAGGCAAGGACAGTTTGTTTGCAACTTGGTAGGGGGTGTCAGCACTGGTCTCTGGGATAGAAATAGTGGAATTACATGTTTTAGGAACAGTTTAGGTAGTGCCACAGTTGGTATAGACTAGTATTCCTTCCGGTTGGAATAGGTGATCTCATAAAATTCTACTCTCAAAAAAATATTCCTCTTTTTAAAATCCCTCTTTCCTAAGATCTGATTGTTTGTAGTGAAGTTGGATGTGAGTGTATCCATATAAATTCTTACCCATATGTTGTGCAGTATTATGCTGTGAAGTCATGTATTTTAAGGGTTTTTGCCATGAACATACTCTGAACACAAACAGAAAAACTGTAAATTTGAACTCTAAGGCTATGTTAATCAAAGACATTCAGGTACTGTTAAGTATTGAATGAAGCAGGTTGAGATGGAGACAGTATACAGAGCAGAGCTGGAATGGGAAGAAGTCTGTTCTGGTAGAAACTTTCAAAGGCGGGAAGTGATGCTAGTTTTGGGGTTTTTTTACATGGAGGGGAGGGGGGAAGGGGCATGCTAGGGAAGATTATTTTTCTGCAAAATGCAGGGTAGCGGGGAGAGGCAAAAGGCATGCAGTCAGGAAGAGCAGAGTGGAAAGTATTATATCAGAGTGAGTGAGAGAGAACAGAGACACAAACCAGGCTGTCAGTAAAGGTGGAGAAAAGGGGTCTACTTTCAATACATTAACTGGAAAAGGCCAGAACAGAGCAAGGAACCAAATGTAAGAGAGAAAGGAGGAATCCAAACTAACTCAGTGACTGGCAGTAGGTTGAAGGAGAGATTAACATAAGCTCTCACGGAAAGGGAGTAAATAGAACTAGGAGAACAAAGGAGATGTTTTGTACTTATGTTTATGGAAGTGTTGGGATTTTCAAGCATATATGTCAGTAGCTAGGAGATATATGAGCCTTAATAGCATGAGAATCTTGAGAAGATGTGATGACCATGCACACATTTGTTCTAACTAAAACGTTGAGAAATACTTTTCATTAGCTAATTTTATTCAAAAATCTGTTTTTGCATTAACATGATATGGTCACATGGTCAGGTGTGTAAGACCAAGCAAAAAGACTGTACTGTCTCTTAATTAATCATTTTTTCTTACATGCATTGATAATTTCAGAAATTTCAGAAGACTTATAATGTACCTTTTACTAGTGGCCTGAAGTTCAGATTGCTAAGGAAACATGAGACCACAGAGTCATGGAATCTGCAGCCTACCCCAACAATGCATTTGTTTATAAATAGGAAGAGAATATCCTAATAACAGGAGGCAGATGTTAAACATCTTGATTCATTTCAAATCTACTCAATGAACCCAAAGTCAGGCAACAGTGGACGAACAGAGCTTTATTTTTATCCTGTTGGGTCACATTAAATATATATCATGTTTTCTGCAGTTTTGGGCTGACAACAAAACAATCTGAACAAATTTTGAAGAGAACTTTTCAGGACTGATTGTTAAAATTATTTAATCATATCCTGATTTTCCCTATTATTGTTTGTTTAATATTTTAAACATTCTGCATATGAAAATCCTCAGGAGAGCCTTGGGATTTGTTAGCTTGTTGATTATATTACACATAGTTTCTCCACCACCATCCCTATTAAAGCCAGTGTTACAACATCATAAATAGTTGAATTTTTATATTGTCAGTGGTTTTGATGATGGCAATTTAAAAATATTCGTAAGTGTTCCTTTTCTGCTTGGCCATGTCTGCTTTTTCAGTGCCGTTCATATACAAATAAACAATTGGGATAATGCTGTGAAGTTATTTTTGAACTGTTGCCTGGGATTGAAAAAGCTCAATGTACAAAACTAACTGAGGTGAATGGAAACATTCCAACATATTTCAGTGAGCTCTGGATCAGACTCCTGAGCACAGTGCCCTTTTTTTTTTTATTATTGTAATAGACAATGTTTACTGAACTTATCTAAGGTATCTAAGGTTTCCAGTGATTAATATACATTAGCTCCAGCATGTTTTGACTGGCTGATGACTAGGTATAACCGGGTAATTTCTCAGCGTTTTTTTATTCTGCCCTTCTCAGGCATTACACAACACTGCTCCAGCTGTCCCAACGTCCAGATGTTGTCTGTAAAGCCCTCTGAATTTAATATTGTATGCAATCCTCTCTTTTTATTATTTTTTCCCAAAACTGATTGAAGCTGCAATGTCTGTGTTAGCTGTTTTCTTACAAGAACTGTTTTGAGGTAGCTTTTACTCCAATGTGGTTTAGAGGGAGCTCAGATTTCATCAAAACCTGTGCACAATCACTTTGTTTGTTTGAGACTATCTTTCATATTCAAGCTGAAAGAGCCTTCTGAACATGCAGGACCCATTCTGCTCTTGCTTGGATGAAGAGCCTTACATGTCTGTTTTTAGTCCTGCATACTTGCCATAGTCCCTAGTTAATTTAGGATTACTAAACAAACATCCCCTAAAAGCTTCTGCCTGGATCCCTTCATAAAAAAGGCACTGTCTTTGTTTTAATAAATCTTGTCACATGAGGGTGAACGCTGTCTCCCACCTAGATATTTCGCAGCTTGTTGTATGTCTATGCTTTCCCCAATACTTTCTTTTACATACCTGTAACGCTTGCCAGTGGAACTCTCAGAGGCCATCGTACCTGCTAATCAATCTTCACAACTTTTCTGTAAAATAGGTAGGTCTCCTTGTTGCCATTTGGCCCTTGTTTGAAAGCTGAAGAATGGTAGATGTGTATTCATGAGAGCATGAGGTAAAAGCCCTATTTTTAACTTTCAGCTAGTGTCTGTTAACTACACCCACAAGTTGTTTGCTAAAAAAAGATATCTGTTTGGAAGGAAAGCAGTTAATTGTCCCCAGATATTCAACAATGGTTTTTTTGGTGGTGGTAAGGAGCACGTAATTTCAGTCGCTGTCTACCACTTATTGCTTTGAAGGTCTCTTGAGAGCTCAAAGAGGGTTGAAAAATGTTACTAATTCCTCTAATCTTTCAGCATAGAGTTGAGATGGGGCATGAAGTATGTCATTCAAAGGATACTTGAGCAATATGATTGGCTAATGGGGAGTCCTAGCAGCAGGTACAACATTTTAAATATGCACTACCAGAACACAGGCTTTTAAAAAACATTTCTTGTCACCCTCACCTCAATGTTTGCAACACTGTAGATAGCTTTTCTAATTGTAATAAGTCACAACAGGGCATATCTTGTTGGGCCATAATCACGCTTCTCAGGCTGCTGATAGCACTCCTCCTTTGGGTTCATGGCTGGCATACACCCGAGGAGTGCAATTATGGTACAACAATGATTGCCCTGTTGTGCCTTATTATTCAAGCAAGGCACTGAAGGAAGTGTTTGTGTGTGTGCACATGCAGAGACAAAGTATATCTGAGCAGGTCCTTACCAGATAATTAACAAACTCGTATTAACCCTATCCCAACAATTCTTTAATTCGAGTGTTCCTTTTATAGCTGCCGTTTTATCCTACATGCCAGATAGCTCTCAGGAAGCCCACCAAGGAGTCCCTTTTCCTTTACTTTTCACCATTTTTTTTTTGATTGTTGTTGTTTTTGTTTATTGTGTTTCAGCATGAATTTGAGTGATCGCAAGGGTGATATCCTGCCAGCCTTGGAGTAGGAAGATGCCTGTTCAGCTGCAGGGCATGTGAATCATAACTTGTGGTAGCAGGAGGTGCCTTCACATCAGGTGGAAGACTTGACCTGAGCTTTTGTGCCCTTATGGCCCATTGAGGTTGTGTTTGCTCAGATCACTAACAAGTGTGTCTTGATAGTGCTAATAACTGTGATAGGTCTTAAGAAGAACCCACAGCTCTGCTCAGACCCAGATGGGAAAAGATCTCATTTCACAGAAATTCCACTGCTTTTTGGTGAATGGACCTGAATCGAAAACACAAAAATGAAAAGTGCAGCTACTTTACCAAATTCTTGAGTTATCCAGTTCCCTTTTAAAGATTTTTGGTGTTATTTTTTAGCTTGAGGTATATTTCAATACGCAGAATGTGAAATACATTAATGACATATAGAGGTGATATACAACAAGCAATGCCCTTTTTCTGCAATAACATCTGTAGCAGTAGACTGCTGGAGGACACCCTAGGGTCAAGGCAACCATCATTTCTCGCTGTAATTTGGAATTGAGGAAGCTGCTTAAACAACAGACAGGGAAGAGAGACTTCTCTCATTTTTCTAGGCTTATGCTGTCAGATTTTTAAGTCATAAGAATGGAATGAGTTCTATGATCCACATGTTTTTTTGGAAGGTCTCTTCCAACTCTGAGCATTTTTAATTGCAGATGTTGTTAAGATGTCATTTTTAATAGCCTTGTAAAAAAGCTCTGCCATTTCCACATTCTTGAACTTTGAGCAGTGTGCATTCTTCAGCCGCTCAACAACAGCCTGTCTCCCTCGGTCCCAAGGATGCTGAGAATGGGAACACTCTATCTTTGCAGACAAACTAGTGTTTGTCATTGCACTGTAGCACATTCCCAGTTCAGAGACTGTAAATTTTCTTTGAGAGGTGTAGCTTTGTAATAGTTGGTCACAAGTGAAATTCTGTGAGTGCTAATGCAATGTTTCCTGAGATTACAAATTGCTAGGCTGGGATCAGTTTTAGGACCACAAACATAAGGTATTCGAGATAAAAATATTTTATGGGATCTGCCAAACTGGTGAAATTTTCCATATTTGCTGCTGTGTTCACTTCTTGTAATGGTTACAGAGAATCTTGGCTTCCCCTTTATCCTCCCTCGATAGCAAAAGTTAATCACTCACACATGGACTCACTTGAAAAAAATATGTAATGTTTACTTGTTTTCCTCTCTTGTGTTAAATTTCATTTCCTCTGTTCCTACCATTTCTCTGCAATGTGAACCTATTGCTCATTGGAGTATAACACACAGAGGTGTTTTTTCCTGAACAAAAAAGTGATGCCATTTATTTCTTTTGGAAAAATTACTCTGCCCATCTGAAGGCAGGATGTGTGCCCTGATCCCTAAAGCTCTCTTGGATTCTCTCAGTTTCAGTCAAGGGAACTAAAATTTGAAGAGAGCAAAAATAACCAAGAGGGACCTTGGTGATGAGGAGACCAGGACCATTTTGGCCTGACTGGCAAGCCCAACGGAGAGAGACATGGTATTCTTGTGCCTCTGTCAGTCCCAAAGGAGCCCTTCTGACCATCAGAAGCCCAGTTTCAGACAGCCTCCTTTTCCTCTGTGTGCTGCTAGCAGTGTAGGATTTCCTCTATCTTATGCCTAATTCCCTAAAGTGCTGTTTCAAAATATTTTGGCTCTTCCTAATTGTATTCGGTTATGAGCTATCACTTGAGTTCTTCAAGGGCAAGCACCTCTGATGTACATGTTTTTCATGTCCAGTATATAGGATTTCAGGGCTCAGTCTGGCATACGCTATTCAGGATGGTCCCTTAAAGGAAATCTCTGTCTATCAAATATACATCCTCATCAAATTAGTCTCCCCTCCCTTCCGGATTTGCATGCCTACCCTGCTGCTTTGATGTTACAGCACTGAGGAATTTATAAGACATGGTATTTTTTCCCAGCAAGAAAACATGAGCAAACCATCTATTATGATAATTACTGAAGCTGATTTAAATCTTTTGAAAAGATTAGGCAGTGGCTGTTGCTGCTGCCACCACCTTGGGAATGTCCCATAATTATATCAAACTTCAGGCCTATGGAGAAGTACAAAAAAGCAGTCTGAAAAACTCTGGATGTGTATCTTCTGATAAGTCTCTATAGATTTGCTGATAAGACTGCCCCAGAAGGATTCTTGCTTCTGGTTCTCTCACCAGGCAAAGGGATTTTTCCGCTCCTTGCAGTTGTGCATCCAATGAGCATTCGAATATGGTTGGACCTTAAAGACAGACATCCAGAGAAAAATTAGATTCAGACACAACTAATGATTCAACTGGTTTTACAATATTAACCAGCAAGTCACATTGAGAGATCTTCCACGAACAAATGTGGAAAATGTGCTTTCAGAGGCAAGTCTGTCCAATGGGTCCTTCAGTATCTCCTCTCCCCTCCAGCCTTTGGAACCTCATCTTGCAGACATGTTTACAAAAATAAATAACTTCTCATGAATAGTTTTGTATGACTGTGTGAATCCTTGAAGAAACTTGAGCTTCTGCCATAGATATTAAGGGGATTTTTGTGTCTGGCTCCAGCTGGGGTATAATGACAGCTCAGGTATATAATTTACTTCCTCTTCCTCTGCTTAGACATCTCTCAAGTAAGGTATATGTAGAGTTGAGTGAATTATGCAAAATATTTAGGACCCATACACTAATTCTTGCTGTTGTTAGCCTGCTGAGGTTTCATAAGCAAATGATTTTTACTTTGAAAAATATCTGAATTTCAAACTCGAAAGGATGAACAACTTTTGAAAACTATGTTATTGCTAAGAATGCCAAATTCATACAATCTAAAAGAAAATCAATAGCAGGTAAGTTGAATTGGACCTGTTATTAGGTAAGGAAGACAAGTATATCAAGTTATTATAAAAAAGTCTATGATGAAGTACAGTTAGGGCTTTCTTGTATTCTGATAGTTAAAAAAATTATGAACAGAAGGCATTCAATGAAACTGAAGGGCATTTCAACATCTTAGTATATGAAACTGTCACTCATGTAATGATGATGTTCATTCCAGCGACAAGAGTCTAGCAGGGTTCAAACAATGGTATGGAAATTTATCTGGACTATGGTAGGATCACCACACTGCAATATCACACATAGAGCAAGCTTACTACTTTGCTTTCTACCTTTGTCATTCCCCCTGATTAACAAAAATAGGTTTTGTACAGAACAGTACTTTGCCATGGACATGTGCCACTGTCCGGGTCAGGGAGCGATTTGGTGGAAAGCTCTGATGTGTTTGATTGTTGATGTAAGCACTGCTGGGGGTTTCATTTGGTTTTGTAAGCTATGGGGTACTGTCAGGCTGTGCAGACTGAAGAAGATGGACAACAGTTTTTCAAGTTCTTACGAGTGATGAGAGGTAGATTTTAGGATATTTAGGATGGCTCTGCTGAGGGGGAAATGTGCAATATATATATAGTAATTTTAAACACCACTAAACTGAAGACAGTGAAACACACAAAATCCATGGTCAAGAAGAGGTAAATTAATCATATATTACTGTATGTGTATTTTACCATGTAATGATGTTTTATCGTGCCTGTAACAAATATCGTGCCTGTAACAAATATGGATAGAGCCTTCCCAAATCTTCGTTCGCGAAGCCTAGCCATGATGTTTTATACGGGTGCTGTAACCCAAATAGTTTGTTCACTGTTCTTATAACCTTAAAGATAGGACTATGAAGATGGATACCTTTCATAAAGTATCTAATTCAACACATTAAAAGTGCTTAAGCCAGTACACATGTATTATTATTTTGTGAGAAAAATAGATCTGAAACAAAACGTTTGGCCAAAGGCAGCACTTTTGCTGAGGGCAGTGGCTAGTGCACACATGCCTCAGAGACTGCTTTCCAGAGGGTGTCCCAGACACTGGTATCCCTAGATACTTTATCCTACTTCATGCAACTACTTTTATTATCATATCCCAGTCCAAAATGAAGGTTATTCTTTGTGTTTAGATATTACATCTATACATCCCTGTAAGGTCCAGTCAGTTCAAAGAGGAAAGGTTGTTTTATGTGGTGATGACCACATACTACTGGGACACGAGAATGGGAAGTCTTTTCCAAAACCCCAGTTTCCCTGAGCTGTTTCTAATCCCATAGAGGCTCATGGAGCTGCAACAGAGCTGCAAAGCTTGGTCTAATGTAGATTATCAGAATTACTTGACTTGTTTGCTTAGGAGCTCACTGGCACCAGGTTTTCCCTGATGGCTGCTAAGATCCATGTGGAAAACCCCTACAGGATGTAATAGGAATCTTTGCAGAAACATTAAAAGGGCCTATTTAAACTGCTCTGAAACCTATAGAGTTTAATAGAGAGTAATATCCTTTCTATTGTTGTTTTTAACTGTCCTATATAATTCTATATTAAATTCTTGAGAAAGGCTGTAATTTTCTATTAAATTCTTCCAGGCTTTTCCATGAGGGTTCAGTAACATTTTTCATTTTTCCCAGAAGTCAATCACTTCAAGCCGCCAAGTACACATTATATACACACACATATGTATGTATGTTACTCCTCTGAAGCTCCTTACTCAGAGCAAGGTTCAGTTCCCTGAGAAGTGACTGCTCTGAAGAGCTTCCCCCTCGCTTGCCTGTGAGCAGTCAGCCCCAGGGAGAACATTACACATTCCTGCTCTCGGTCAGAATCACCTTTGATGGGCAGGTCCCAATTCTCTACTCGCCAGGGACAGACCCTCCGCAGCTGCCTCCATTAGCTATGGAGCAAAGGCTGGCAGGTCATTGCCCAGCACCTGCACTACGAGCGTGGCCACTGGGGACACTTGCCTTCTCACCGGGGAAAGCCTTCAGCAGGGGAAGGAAAAGCACGCACGCAGAAAGCAGGCAGTCGGAGCTAGCAGCAGAGCAGCCGTTCCAACTGAGCTGCCTGGCTCATGTGAATTAATCTACCCTTTTTAAAACATTCACACGCTGATCTGATTTTGACTGCTCCATGTACCCAAGTGACTTTACAGCTTGGTGTGGTTTAAAGGGAAATTCCAACAGCACTTTCTCCGCAGATTCAGTTTATCCCAGTGCTGGCACTTAGACCACCTATTTGCATGTTATGTTTGTTTATTTTGCTGATATCTTGAGAAGGTCGTTGGCAGTCTTGCTCTTTGGATACATATGCTGCAGCAATCACTCTGCTCAATGTATAGTGTGCAGGAAATGTAAAGTTCAGTAAACAAAACAAACACATACTACAAGTGAATTGGAGAATATTTTGTTCTTCCTTCTGGATTGCATTTTGACTCCCATGCAGCAGGCGTAAAAGGGCCATCAAGCATCCCTGTAAGAAGTCTAGCCTGACCTGACTGCAGTGCTCACAACAACAATCTCTTCCACCCATGGGTCTGACACTGAGCCCTGAAGCTGCATGTTTGTCAGGGTTTGATGGTGCTGAGGTCCCAACTCGAACCCCCTGCTATAGAATCACTCCTTCTCCAGTTTGGCTCTGTAAGCTTGGCTTGGGAGCATCTGCTGACTTCATTGCAAAATGTGTGAGTGTGAGTTATCAAAATATTACCAGTCACACTCACGGTGATGTACTTTTTATTTTGTGCTCCTGCACACGGAGCTGAGGAAAGTAAACACGTGAAAATTGTGCAAGAGGTGTTCATCCCTGGGAACCCTCAGCTTGACAGCTTATTCCCTCCCTTAAAGTACAGCACAGCCAAATAAATACTTTTATCTTGGGTATGGTGACCATTCTGCCACGGTGCTGTAGGAACCTAATGTCTGGAGAAACCCAGAAAACCTTGGGCCCAAGTCTGCAGCCTACCTGTGTAGCACTCATACATGCTTAGGATATCAGAGTGGTATGTCATTCTTATATACCCTTTCTAGTCAGCTGTCATGCTGCCATAGCCCAGGTGGTGCTTTTGAAGCATTTGAGAGAAAGCATGTCTTATAGTAAGAGGCTGGATTCAGGGAGCTTCAGTTGGGAATATGAATATTTTAGCTGGAGGAATTAGCTTTCTGTATTAATCTTGAGGGTGATTAGGTTTGGGCTGAATACCTAGGCTGTTTTGCTGCAAAGAGAAGCCATTTGGCTTGCTAATGTTGTTCTCATCTCAGCTTCATTATGTAACTAATCTGCTAGGGTGCCTAGGCTCTGGACAAGGAACTTGTTTTAATGTCTGGATGTCCAAGTCAACATGTGAAAACAACAGCAAGTAAATAAAAAGATGTGGGTATTTGTATATCTATAAATAAATAGGGCATTTATTTATAGATGTTCATTTATTATGAACTTTTATACTGAGCTGTCCATGCATCTGTTGGGATCTCGCCTGCCAGAACTGGGGAGTGAAGTACATGACATATGAAGCAACTGGGAATACACACTCTAAGATACACTTATAAAGGCCCCTGACAGCTATTCCAGAGAAATTTCCAAACCTATGGAGTGTGAATGTCTTGAAATTTGGGGGAGCAAGGGATAGAGTACCTAAGTTTGCCTATCAGAAAATGCTGCTCCAGAAGTGCTGAAAGCCTGTGGTGAACTCGTGTAAAATTAATGCAAAACTGTTGTGAGATCGGCATCAAGCACTTTGCTTTTCTAGGAGTTATTAATCAAAGTTCTAACCTTTTCCCTGGAAAGTTTTGTCCATGGGGTTACCAGATGTGCTGCATTACTGGGATTGTCTTAGCCATGCAAGGCATTCTTAGGGTCCCAGAAGATTTGCTGAAACTGGTATCTGCCCTGGTTTCAGTAAAACACTGGGATTTCCCAAGGGCTTTCCTGACTGTCTTCTCCATTCTAGCAGTGTGTCTGTGTGGCTGAGTGCATCTCCTCAAACCCCAGCTGATGGTCACCTAAAAGCCTGAGACAGACAATCATACTGCTACCTTTACAAAGAAAGCTGTGTACTGTGACAGCAGGACGTCAGCAACAGCAACAGTTTCAAGCCTGACATGTAGGGGAAAATGCCTTCATCCTTGCTTTGCAAGCATTCACATCAGGGCTGTAAAAGGGGCAGACTGAGAACACTCTCTGTGGAAGGGATAAAGAAAAGGGAAGAACCAGTAAACCCAGCAGAAGCAAAGCTAGTGGGATAGAAAATGAAGTAGGACTGGGAAGTGAAGGGTAAAAGGAATTACAGATTACATTTTTGGGGCTTTATCTGTGCAGAGACGTGGTAAGGTTTGAAAGAGATAAAGATTGTTTATATAAATTATCTGAACTGGCAACACAGGTTTAAAAGCTAAGTCCAGGATCTTCTGACACATCAAGGGAGTTGATCTTTAAGCTTGATATGAGACTCAGGCCAGGAATGTTTGGCATGATTTCACATTTCCTAATAAAAACTCAGTGCCTGACATAGCATCCTACTCTTGTTAAAACAGCAGCAGAATTTTTAATGAGCAAGTGTTCAAGAATTGCTTTAATGTCCTCTTCAAAAAACTACCCCTCATATCACAGCACTCTTTAACACCATATACAGGACTGTAACTTTACAGCCTCCCTGGAGCAATGCATGGTGCTTAGCTGTCCCAGACCTGCGCAAGCAAGGAGCTGCAACTTGGTCACAGACCCCGTACCCTGTCTCCTTTCTCTTGGGGTCTAGCAGAGAGTAAGGGCTAAGAGAGCCTTACCCCTTCAAATGGAATAAGTTACTGCATCTCATTTTGCATTCTGGCTGAGAAGGACAATGCTCCAAGCTCAGAATATTAAACAGGCTTGAAACCCTTTACCTGTGAGGTGTCACACATGCAGGCAGTGCTCTGGCCAAGTGCAGACAGACTGGCTTCCAGGTGCTTCCCATGAGCTCCTCCAGGTCACAACTCCCATCCCTCTCTTCCACCTCTATGTAGGTGGTCACATATAATATGAAAATTAGGCCTGGTAGAGAACTTCTATGGTCACCTTTCCAACTTTTGGAGTGCTCTTTCTTACAACTGTGTGTTGTTGGGCTTTTTTTTCCCTAGTTGTTGGCTGTTGAGGCAAAGAATAATGTGGCCCGTACCACTGCAGCCAATGACTGGCTTCAGTGGCTGAAGGAGCTTCATGTCAGAGTGGCCAGCAGGAGACTTCTCCCCTCATGCTGCCAGCCTGACTCTCTTGAGTCAGACTTGCCAGTTTGAAATGCTGTGACATCCAGTGTTGTTGGCTGAGGCTTATGCCATGTCCCCTGGCCTTGGTTTTATTTGTTCCTCTGTGCTGTCTTCTATGTGCAGTTGCCTTTTGTCTTGCCATCCTGGATCTGTAGCTACCTCATATAAAAAGCCTTCCAGTGCAACCTGGATATTGCCTCTTCCCCTTATTTTATGTATCTATTTGACAGCAAGGTAAAAATCCATTTGCACTGTGACCCTAGGTCTTTAGCTTCTTTGTGACAAGCAGGCTGCTGGCTTTCACTCTGTTCCCCTTCCCTGTGTGCCTTGCACTGCTCCTTCTCTGGGCTCTTTATGGGAAATTATCACATTTCCCTCTACCTTCAGTCAATGCTGAGTAACAATCTAGTCCTCAGGAAAATGCCTCATGTTGGTATGTGATGGTCCATGCTGTCTGATAAGCAGGATACTTCTGTTTTCTATGTCTGACATCAATCTCTGGGCTGTCTCTGCTGCTGATGTTACTTTTGCAGGCATTCAAGGGAAGATGCATTGCATTTGGATTCCCCTTTGGCACTGAATTACATGAATGCTGCTGCAGAGGACAGTGGGCAATTGACTGAGCAAGGGATGTTAGGTTATGAACAGAATACAACATTAGGTCCCTGAGCTTGCCTCTTGCCCTCATGTCCCTCAGAGGATCACCCTGAGATTAACTCAGCTGGTTAGAGAATGGTGCTAATAACACCAAGGTTGTGGGTTTCATCCCTGTATGGGCCATTCATTTTAAGAGTTGGACTCTGGTCTTTGCGAGTCCCTTCCAATTCAGAATATTCCGTCATTCTGTGATCCTCACAAAGATGAGAGCAGTGATATACTGTGACCATAGAGTCCCTGTTACTGACAGTGAAAAGCCACCTGTCAGCACTTCTCTGGGTTTAGGTTTGGGATTTCTGAAGCTATGGAATCTGAAAATTAGAAGCTATGGCTTTGTACGCCAAATTCTGTTTTCATGAACAGCACAGTGCAAACTTTTTTTGGATCACTTCATATGGGACTCCAGCCCCAGATGTGAAACATGTACTAGTCTCATGAGATAATTCCCAATCTCGGATCACTGTCAGTCACCCTGGAGCAATGCTACTTTTGCCATTCAGCTGGAAGCACAGTGTACCTCTTGTGTGAGTTGCTCTGTGTGTGACCTGATCAACCCTGAGATTTGCCTCTGTTGTGACCCCTGGGGTCTTTCAGCAAAGATGTTGCTGGCCCCTCATGCCATGGTGCACAGCAGCTTTGACTCCCAAGGCAGAAATGCTATTCTCAGAAAGGACTTGGGAGATCTGAGCCAGGAGGGGTGTTTCTAGGGCGTATTGGTATGTCATGTGTGAAAGCTGGATTCCCAGACACATGTGTTGCGTACACATGTATGGCTCCTAAGTCTCAGTCTGAAACCCCACACAGTAGTTTCCCATGCTTGATGACTTCAGGTCAGTGCCTGCCTACTATTTCTCTTACATTTCCCGTACAATGAGATTCTGCAGCTACGCTGACTACATCAGTGCTTCATGTCTCTCAGTCTATTGTGCAGCCTCTTTCTGTATCCCAGAATTTCTTTCATAATCCCTGCTCTGGTGATTTTCTTAATGCTTTCCGTTTTCTCAGGATGTTTTGATATCATAGTCCTGAATTGCTTCTCTGTTGTCAACTCCTTCTGTCATTAGCTACAGCCTTGGTGTCTGTGAGTTGCTCTAGTGAATGGTTCAGTTTACCCAGCAGGCTGGGCTGATGCCAGAAGTATTTGTGACCAGCCAGAGGTACTTGTATAGTTGCCAAAGGGTACAGGAGAGTTGGTCAGGAGAATTCTTCTATCGTGGTATGCCTGGGTTTAGATTTTGGTACCCGTAGTGGGGATGATTTGCCCCCAAAACCCCATGGAGTACATTTATACTGACACCAGTTTTCCAACTGTGTAATGGCGCAAGTCTGGCATACCTGAACTCTTCCTTGTCACTGTTAGGCTGGAAGTTATAGTGGGAATAAAGATGTAACTCTGCCAGCTCTTTCCTTAGGGACTCCATCATGGGTAATGGAGCTCCACATTTCAACAGGTTCAGGTTGCCAGTTGGGATCTGTTTTCAGCTTTAGTCTAGTCAATGTGTTTGTCCTTGACATATATCTGTATATTCAGCAGGCAAGCTGCACAAGGAACTGTATTTCCTTCCCTTTAGTGCTGAGAATATCTGACATGAAACTACAGTCCTATCCGAGGCTTGTCCTGTTCTTCCTACATCTCTTTCTATAAACCGCAGGTGTTAATATCTCCTGTTTGGTGGATTTCTCACAAAAGCCACAACTTGCCCACTGGCCTCTATATGTTTTCCTTGTATGAGGCTAACGTATGTTATGTGTCTTCAGTCAGCTATTGCTGTTTATCCATGTTCATAGGATTGCAGTGCAGCTGATTCCACTCTCCAGCTGGAAGAAAATTGGTTTAACAGCACACTTGCAAATATGGAAACTTAATGCTTAGCTACCTCCTTCTGCAGTGTGTGTGTACTGATTATTTGTAACATCTGCCAAGGTCTCGCTGCAATCATCAGAAAAGCTCCTAACAACATATCTACTTAGAAAACGAGAGGATGACTGCATAAAAATTGCACAAGAAACAATACCAGTGAAGGCTTGCACACACAAAATTCAGTGTAAGTGAAGGCAAAGTGTGTAGTGACTTGTACAGCCCTTTGGAGGCCTATGTTGTGCATGTTGGTATGGTTAGCAAAACTACTGATGACATGAAAGCATGAGTTGCTGTATGCAACCTATGGTGACATCACTTTTTTTAATACGGATCTCTGTACTTATTATCTATCTCTGTACAGATACAAGGTAAGTGTTCCACCTTCTTCTTCTTCTTTTTTTTTTTTCCTATTGTAGCATTTTCCTCTCACATCCTTGGTTGTGTCAGTTCTTTCTCATTTCTTTCAGCTGTCCTTGCTAGCTGGAAGCATTTCTCTGGATTATGCCCTTGTTCCTCAATGGCCTCCTTGGAATATTTGAATTTCACACAAAACCACAGTCTTCATAAAGGAATCCAGATTCACATGGATCCCATTATTTTCAGTCTGTGACACCCATATCTATGAAGTTTAATTACCTAGGCAGCCTCATCTCCCCGGACGGTAAGATTGACGGAGAGATAGACAATAGGTTAACAAAGGCATACAGTGCTTTTGGAAAGCTTCATAAAAGAGTATGGTGTAATAAACACTTGAAGAAAAGTACCAAGATCAGTGTTTACAGAGCCATAGTGTTGTCTACTCTCTTGTATGGTTCCGAATCATGGGTCATCTACCGCCACCACCTGCGTCTCCTAGAACACTTCCACTGCCTCCGTACAATCCTAAACATCCACTGGTCAGATTATGTGACCAATACATCTGTTCTAGAAGGAGCAGCAGTCACAAGTATTGAGGCCATGTTGCTGAGAACACAGCTGCACTGGGTAGGGCACGTCTCCAGGATGAAGGATCACCACCTCCCTAAGATCTTGCTCTATGGTGAACTTGCCACCGGCTGCCGCATGAGAGGAGCCCCAAAGAAAAGATACAAGGACTCCCTGAAACAACATCTCAGCCTTGGCCATATTGATCACCATAACTGGTCTACTCTGGCCTCCAATCGAGAGGTCTGGAGACACGCCATCTATAATGCTGCTGCTTCCTTTGAGAATGCACGCAGGATCACTCTGGAGGAGAAAAGACAACGCGGAAAGAACTGTGTCTCGCAGAATACACCATCTAAGGAGTCTTTCTGCTGTGCCTTTTGCAATCAGATATGTCTGTCACGTATTGGCCTCATAAGCCACCAGCGTGCCTGTAACAAATGTGAATAGAGCCTTCCTAAATCTTCGTTCGCGAAGCCTAGCCATGATGATGAAGTCCTCATCGCCTTCATGAATAGGAAGAGGATTGTCAGGAAGTGGTTGAGAATGGACCAGTCTTTGTGTGGTCTCACTCCTCCTGGGGTAAGAGTCCGCTAATGCCTTTCCCAGCTGCCAGAGGGCTCTTAGGATCACTCACGGTAGCAGTGTCTAACTCATGTCCTGTTCTTTTTCAGAAAGGAGATGCTTTGCTTCCTCTTTCTTATCTTCCATGATCCACCTTGCTTACAGATTCAGATTACCCTTCTTCAAGGTTTGTACAGTGATATCTGTTTAGAAATCAATTTTTTGATGATCTGTCTCTCCATGCTACTGCTTCCCTCTTTTTTATGTACTGTATCATTTACCTTGTAAACACGTGGGTTTTTTTACTATTGGGCTCACTGAAATAAGCACTGCCACAACCACTGTACTTTATTTGTGTTGGAAAGCTAGAGTGAATTAAAAACATTCAGAAGAAAAGCAACTGGACTTTGTAAAAGTGGCTTTGATAATGCCTGTCTTTGAAAAACCCTTTGTACAATACGTAAAATAAAATAGGCTTTTACTAAAGCAATTGATCATAGAAGTGCTAGGCCTGAACAGACACAGACTGGCTTCCAAGTGCTTCCTCTGTCCCCTTCCCAGCCGTGCTCCACATGCTTTCCTCTAACTTCTGGGAAGGTTGCTGAATTGCCAGCTGCCTACACCCCTGGTGGGATGGAACAAGGCTGCTCTCTATATCATCGATGGGAAGAAGAGGGAGAGCTGCTGCTTCTCCCTGCTGCTTTTTTCAGAAGTGCCAAGGGAAGAGCTCCAGCTGACTGGGGCGAGGTAGGGCAGTACAAGCAAAATGGAGCACTAGAAGAAATGTAAGTGGCAATGGGAGCTTGAGGTCTTCTCCCTCCCACTTTCTCCTTTAGGCATGGAGATATAAAGAAGTTGAAAGTTTAGTCTTATAATACAGTGACATATTCAGTTCTGATACATGCTCCTGATACTGAGAGACACGTAAACCCCACAAATCTTTTCTGTTTTAGCTGTTTGTCACAATAACTCCTATGTAAGCTTTCTGTAGAACTGATCAGTGAAACTCTAAGTCCTCTGAAGTCAACTGAAAGCTCTTGTTTTCCTGGGCAGTGCAGGGCCAGGCTTTTTTTTCCTAGTATATGTTGCAACACTGAATATAGATTAATTTTTACTCTGTGTTGAATCCTTTCCAATGTATTATTGTTATATACTTACTATCTGGTTATCCTGACTGCACCATAACTGAAGTAGAATAGCATTAGCTGCTCTGAACAAGAAGTATTTGATAGCTAATTACACAGGAGGGAAATGAACAAATGCTGAGTTAGCTAGAAATTTCTGTTTAAAAGCAGGTATTTTGGATGGATTTAGATATAGGATTTTGCTTATTTGACACAATAATGCATCATGTTCCATTTGTAACCTGTATTATAAGAGTACAGCTGTCTGGGGATAATGACTTTCCAAATTCATGATTTCTACTTTAATTACGCTTCAGATTAATATTTGTTCCATGAAATTTGAGGTCTTGGAGCAATTTTCTGGGAGAATCTTAAAAAACAGACTTTATCAGTAGGAAGACCATCCTTTATGCAGACACTTCAATAAAGACCCACCTAGAGAATCACTTTATTGTTCTAGCCTTTCTTCCCTGAGTGAGGTTCTTGCATCTGGAATACCAACATCCTTCACAATTCATACAGTAATAAGCAACTGACCATGTGGAATCAAGTTTAGTGAGCAGATGTGAGGACAGATCTGGGATGTGACCTTCCCTTTCCTCACGTCAATCAAGGATTTTTCCGAAAAGAGTAAATTGTGGTTAATGTTCTTCAGTGATCAAAACATGTTACACATGACCACTTTCTCAAACTGCCCCAAAGAGAATCCAGATTTCAGGTTTCTGATTTAAAAAGTCACTATCGGTCACCTCGAAGTTTGTATGAATTTTCACGCCAAGCTTGGAAACAGAAAAGTCTTACAATAATCACAACATTTGTCCAGACAGATAAGAATGGATACAGTATCTTGAAGGCTTAAGTTGCTAATATCTCCAAATTTCTTCAAACAGATTATAAACTTTTAGACAGACTTTTGGAGGTCTTTGAGCTACACACCCAAATTGGAAAAGAGCCCAACTACAAGAACACAACCTTGAACAGGAATATTTTCGAGGCTTACAAAGCTAACATCTGGCTATAAACTCCGGGCAGTACTCTGGCCCCTTGCTGTGAGGCTGAGGACAAACTTCAGGCCTGTTTTGGGGTTTACGTTTTTGAGAGGGCTGAATGATTCAAGGCCACATGTGTTTCACCAAGGTTTCCGGAGCTGAGTCCTCAGGGAAGGGTGGTGGACGTGACTGCAGACCAAGTGCCGCCCCACCTCTCCCCTCTGAGGTCCCTGTTGCTCTCCCCATCGCTGTCAGAGGCATCAAGTCAGCCCTAGCTGCATCCAGCTTGCTGAGGCCAGGGAACTCTTTGCACTTTTTCAAGTATTGGGTCAGTCCTTTCTGTTTTGCTTTCTTTAATGAGATCCGGCAGTGCCATCCAGGTCACTGCTTTTTTACACAATCAACCCTGACCCATCCAGTCTGACAGAAAGACCTTTGATTGACACGTTGTCAGAGCAGCCTTTGGACCAAATCTGCTCTTGTACTGATTTTCATACTGGTGTGAAACTTGACTTCCTTGTAGCTACTCTGGAGTTGCAGTAGCATAACTGAAAGTAGAATCAGGCATCAGAGCATCCTTTATTCCCCTGGCTGAGGAGAACTGAGTTATCAGTGTGAACATTTGAATGTGAATGAAGCTGGAGAAATGGAATTCCATAGCCAAAGGCTTTAGTGAAATGCCTTTACCAGTGTTTAACACAGGCTGGTGATAGTCTTTTATTCATAAATTCAATACTAAGGAGGAGTACACTCTGTCACTTAGTGTATAAAATCACAATTAATGTACTATAATGGACTTTAAAGTGCAAACCCTGTAGAACTGATTTATATCTCATAAAATATTACAGTAAAACGTCTCTTTCTTCTCATACTTTTGCCGTATTTCCCCTTTCTGCCTGTGTTTTAAATGCAACTTTATTCTTGTTTTATGCTGGTGCGAAGTTGCAGGAAAGTGGAGAAAAAGTAGAAAAAGGAGAATTTGGGCAAAACAGCCATTTTGCAGTGACCATGATACTGTTGATGTAGCAATTTCTATTTGCAACTAGCTCTTAAAGAAAAATAATACAGTGATGGAAGGGGGATAAAAGATAAAGCAGTAAGTTGGGATCTTTCACACTTTTGCTTGTTCTTTCCTTCTTTTCTTGGCAGATATAGAAGTAAAATTCCAATGTCACAAACACTTGCAATAGCTGTCAGAGGCCCAGTTTATTGTCATTAGACCTGTGACATCCCACAAAATGTTGCAGCCAAACACTGTGCTCTGATAAGTCAGTAGGGCCAGCTGGGTTAAAAGGGACAGCAAAAGTATCAGTTCATCATTTACTTACCTCAGCATCATCTGTGAAGGTCCGCAAAGGGGCTCTGATATTTGGTGCAATGCAAATGTATTGTATGTGCCTCAGTTGTAAGGAGAATTTCTTTAATAGTGTATTCACTGGTGATTTGTGATGGCAACCTGAAATTTTTACCCGCTTCTTTGATACAGATTAAGTGGTTGAGGCTTTTGCATTCAGGAGCACGGGAGAATCAGTCAATCCACTTCTGACAAATGTTGTCACATGATTAAATATAGATATGGTCTTGAGTTGTGCTTGCACATTTTTCAGTTGCAAGATGCTTGGAAAAAAGGGGCACACTTTCTCACTGAAGTAAACAGGCACAATTCCACACCCCCATTTCAAACCCAATAAGTGTTTAGCCTGTGGTGAAATTCTGTTCTTTTTCCTCCCCAAATACTCCACTTAATCTCCTGGTTTTACAACAGCTGCTTAATATCTGGTAACCTAAAGGAAACATACAAAAATAGAGGACTGCATTGATGGATTAATGTGTGAGGACCCATGGCCTGAACCACTCCTAACACAATGAAGAAGGAAGGTCAGGCAAACACAGTTGAAATTTTGTTGGTTTCTCATGTGTTCATACCTAAACATGTCTGCTCTCAGTGTTTTAGGGATGCTCCAAAACCTGATTCTTTCTACTTGCTCTGCCTTTATCATATATGAATAATGCTTATTTGTTGCTAAACCTCCTATTGGATAAGAACTGTAGACACAATGACTTGATATCTAAAACTGTTGCTCCATTGTAAAGAGGAATAGCTGCAATTAGGAGCAGGAGCTGCATGTCGAAGAGTGATCATTCTGTTATTAAATGGAAATCTGGTCCCATTTTAACTCTACTTTTCAGCTTTGAAGGACTGAACGAATCCAAATTAATTTTGATCTAAATAATTGAGAATCCCATCTGAAAGGGTTAAACAACTTCCTCTCAGGCTTTTCCAGACAGGATCAAGGCTATCTTCCACTATCCTTGTTCTTGAGAAAGGAATATTCATATCTCTTAGAGATCTTCTGACTGTGTATGTGCATATATGTTTTGACATTACAAACAGAAAGGGAAAAGAGAACAATATAACTTGTTGTGAAATTCAGGGTTGAGAAGAGGAAGGGAGAGCACTGGTTCAGGAAGTTTTTTTTCTCCTCCAGCAATCAGTATTTTGTAGCTGAAATCAAAACCCTATAGCAAGCTCCCTGAAGGAAGCAGCATAATAAATAGGTCTTTAAGGTCCTTTCTGAATGACATGGGATGAATGGCTCTCTCTTTCCCACTCTCTCCTCCCAAGGTAGAATTAGAAAATGATTCTCCACATAGAGATATGTGATCCGTGCTAATGGCAGCAAATGAGAATGCCAGCTGCTGTTTTACCCTCTCTCGCACCCCTGCCCTGCTCCCACCTCCCCACAGTCACTCTGGCAGTAGTTTCATGCTTTATTTCAGACTTACTGTTTGAATAATGATAATAATGTCTTGCACTCCTGTAGTGTCTTTCATCTGAGGACTACAAAGTGGTTTTACAAATGTTAGCTCTATAGGGGTTCATTCTGCAATGTACTAAAGATGATCACAGAATGGACACATAGTCCTATAATCACACAGTTGATTATTTACTCCTTGCAAATCTATGTCACCTACATCTATATCCATCCCACAATAAAAACTTTATGACTATCTTTGCAAGGTACAATACATATATGCTTGCATAATGCATTGAAAAAAAAAATGGAAAGGAAAACTTGCTTCAGCCTTTCCACAAGGAGGAAAACTATTTTATTTACTTTATTATTCAATCCCTTCTACAGAAGGGAAAATTGAAAATACTAAGGTATTTATGAGTCATTATCTAAGGATTTTTCCATCAGGAAGTTGTATTCTCTCTACTATCTGAATTAAAATTTCTATATGCTTGCTGCAAAGTACTAGGTCCAAATAACCCTGAGTTGTGTGACACAGTAGAGGTTGAATACACACCCTTGAAGCGAGGTCCTCCGTATTCTTGGAAAGCTTGGGATTCCTGATCTGAGCTATGCAGCTTGCAGTTACCATCTTATCTAAACTTCATGAGATGGGTTTTGTTGTGTTTTCCTGTTATTTTCATGCAGGGTAAGGCCAAATTCTGCCCTTTTTTCTGTTGATAAGCAACTTTCACTCCTTGCAGTTCACATAAACAAGTACATGTCTGCTTGTTATCTTTTCCTTCCAAAGCTTCAAATTTTTGCTGGAAAATTCCACAACTGGGTTTTTTCTAATCAATTTTATGTCAGCATAACAGGATCTCTCATGGTATGTCAGAATTTTAATTTCTCCTGTCTCCATCTCAGTAGTAAAGGAGCTGAGAAGAAATGAGAAATAGGCTAGCCAAATATTTTGAATTTGAATTAAAAAAAAATTTGAGGTAAAAATAAAAGTATATAACTCAACAATGTATCTTTTTTACAGTTTACCTAATGACACACTGGATTTTGACCAAGTCTCTAAGGTCAGGTTTTTCAAAAGAATCTATGAATTTTGGCTCCCTCCACGTTCTGTGGCCAAGTGAAAAGACACCAAACCTGTTTTTCATTGTCACTGGCCCAAGTTATTATGTTCTTAACATCCACAACTGGGCACTGCATCTTGAGAAGATCCTGTGACCACTCAGTCACATAAATAAAGTCCAGATAAACCATATGGGCCTTGAGATAAGTCTCATGTATTTTGATTCCCCAGTGAAAAAAACAGCTCCATAAAGATTTCTGCCATCTTAATGTGTTTGAGACAGGCCATGCATTATGCTTGGATTATTGAACTGTATTTTCTTAATATAATTTGTAAAATTTTTCTGGAAAAAACAGGCATAAGGAGAACTGGACTACAATAAGCCAATCCTTCTGAAAGATTTTAAATGTCTTAGGAGAGACAGAGTCACTAGCCTTGAAGACTGTCATTTAGCCTGGGATTGCAATTCACAGAGGAGTGAATCCCAGATACACAGAAGAACTTGGCACAGCTCAGGGGAGATGCTTTCTCAAGAACTAGCTGACAGTTGCCAGGAGGAAGCAAAATGGAGCCAAAGAAGCTGCGGGGATGCTTGAAACTTCACCCTGGAGATAAGTTTCTAGACAGATGAACACGCAAGTGGATTTTTTGGTACTTTAAAATCTATTTTTAAAAAGTTTATTTTGTCAATATAGTTTTACCTGTAGTGTGATGGCTGGGCCATGTTATGCCTGTGATCACACCTCAGGCCAGCAGCCACTGGGACTCAGATTTGATCTGCCCTTACAGAGGCCACTGCAGTTAGAACCCAGCCTAGGAAAGAAAGCAGTCCCTACCTGAGGGAAGTGCAAACTCGACATCTGGAAAAGGAGAAATTAAACCCTGACAAAAAAAAAAAAAAAGGAACAGGCTCCAGCTATCCTGTAACCAAGCAAATCCAACACCAAGTGTATGTGGACCTTCTTATGATGAAATGTAAATCTTTTTTAATTGAGTAGTCAGAACAGGATTGCTACCTGGAGTTGACACTATGAAACAAGGACATACTAGTGAGATGATGTCTGCTTTGGTCAAAAACTTTTTAATTTGTGGTTCTGTCTGTTGAATTAATTTGGTATGGTTTTTTTCCTCACCCAAAATCTCCCAAAACAAGACTCAGAAAAGCCCTTCCGAGATAGCACTAAATCTCTGTTGATACAGTCAGGAAAACAATTTCAGACTTCTCTCCACTGGATTTGAATAAGCCTAACCTATCTTGTTGGTGTTATGTTACTTGTGACAGCCACCAGGATAAAGGGTTGTATTCAAAACACAGGTAATTCAGATAGCCATGACCTAAACAGAGAATAAACCGGAATTTCTGCTGTGAAAAGGTCTAGTAGTTCCTTTCAAAAGACAAATTTTCATAGAAAGGACACCCAGAGTTCCTACTTGAAAACCTGTCTTGTGGCTGTCCTCCTGTCATACCTCTCTGAATGTTTGCCTCCAGCCACTTTGGATTTGTGGACCTGTAGAAAGTGTTCCATGTACTTTTGGGCCCTATGTAGGGTCATCGAGCCTGGTGACAGTGATTTTTGGAAAAGCATGTTTGTATTTCATGCAGGTGTTCCACAGGGGTTGTAATTCCAAGCTTTTCTGTGCTTCACACACATCTGCAACTGCAACTCTTACTTTCCCTGGCCAGGGAGACCAAGTACAAAGTAGGAAGGCAATGTGCACTGGGGTCTGGTCCCTACATCTGTACAGGCATAAGGAAGGCTGTATGACTTGAGCAGGGAGCTTCAGCTGCATAGGTGAAACTGAGTTACATTTTGGGGACCCCTAAGAGTTGTCCACATGGGTGGACGCCTTCCTCCTATGGGCCTTGCAAAGCACTTGTTAAAAATCACTCAATTGCACTGAATGACATCAAACACAAGAGTTAGGCATATGGAAATAAAAACTAAAAGCTGCGTATGGGTGTATAAAGACAGAAGCTAAAGGCAATGAGATTCACTGAAGGACATATTGGGTGCAATGCTGGAGGAGAATGGACTTCGTGCAGGAACTGTGAAATTTCATTTTTCCATTACCATCAGGAAGGTCCCACAGTCCTTGCTGGAAAGGCATGAGAGCGACGCAAAATGTGAGTGGCTGAGCTGTGTGGTAATCAAAGCCACCCTTTATGTATCAGGATATACATCTGAAAAATTATTCTGCTCCAAGGTCACACTTCCATCCACAGGACAGTCCCCAGGATGCTGGGGAAGATTACTAAAATGAATGTCTGTATTGTTGCAATGTTCTTGGACCATCTCTAGCTTCTCGGTATTTTAGAAGTGCCACTCAGGGGAGGTTGCAGGTGATGCTTGCATATAGCAGCTGCACAGATACATCACATTGCTATAAATGCCTGAGGAGTTTGGAAGGCCTGCCGTGGGAATGGAGGTTCAGTCCCTAAATCACCTCAAGGTGCCTGCCAGCACTCTCCTTGCGTAAGTATCGGCATTAAACATAATCACAGACAGAGGTGTGCACTGCAGCGTGCACCTCTCAGGCAAAGGAGTAGTTCTCAGATGTCTGCCTTTGCATACTGGCCATGTCCAGCACAAAACGCAATGAATTTCTGTAGCTACTGCTACCCTGCAAATAATACAATAGCACCACTATTTTCTAGTATTTTTTCCCTAAGGGAAAAATGAAACAGTTTGGACTCAGGGCATAGTGTTGCCTTCAAACATACATGCACAACTGACGTCTATTTCCATGGCACATTGCCCTGAATGTATAATTGCATTCGGTTTTGAACAGCTTTGTTTATTTGTATATTTTGTTAATGTGTTTTGCACCTCAGGCATGTACTTTACAAATGCAAATTTCTTGGCTTACTGGGGTAATTTACAGCTTTTAAAGGCTAATTATGGAACCATTTTGCAATGGTAAAAAGCCCTTGTTTTGGGAGATCCTTTGCCGGGGGGATCCTCGGTGTCTTTTCAAAAAGGTGCAGGGCATTCTTACCTCCCACTGAAATCAGCAGGACTCAGCCAGCCAGAGGGAAGCCCACGAAGTCCTCAGCCTGGCACGCAAGAGAAAAATCAACCAATTTCCTCCTTACAAATCCTTATATTGCAAAAATACCCAATCATCCAGGTCAAAGAGCAAAGCACACTGCTGTATCCACTGTCCAAACACAGAGGAGAGGGAGAGGGTAATCCTGCACAAGGGAAATGAGAAGACAGTGACTATTTTAGGAAGAGATGAGAAGATTCAGGGATGGTTTTCAAGAAGGAGTTGGTCTTCATTTTCCCATCACTAGTAAAACCGTGCTGTGGGACTGCCAGGAAAGGACATATGGGCCACAGTTTTGATGTTAACAGGTAACTTGGGGTTACTGGTGCATTGTCCTACAACGGTTCAGGACCGGTACAATGCAGGAGGGAAACTACTTTAAAGTTGTAGATGGGTAAATAAGACAAAAAATGGTCTCCAGATTTCTCCAGAGATATGATAAGAAGCCTAAATCAGATCTCTGACTTTCTCTCATGTTTCTTAAACATGCAGCAGCTCTCCAGCCACTATTCAATGGTAGTTTTCACCGGGGAAGGAGCAGGGAGATTTCTGGCCTGAAAACCTGTTAGAAGTGCTTTGCAGCTTGGCTGAATTGAGAGCAATAGCCCAGTGCTATAACAAAACTGGGCCCAAGATTGCTGCATTACAAAATGTTTCCTTCTATTTGTATAACTGCTTCCTGAAGCCAAACCCTTAAATTTTAAATTGTAAGTGCTTAAGATATAAAGATTTTGTGTGTGTGTGTTTAATAGTTTATTTCAGAAATCAGAAATGGGAAAAGAAGGGCTGCTTATTTTTTTAAAGAGTCACTGAGGTTTTAGAGTTATTCCAAGCCTTGGGGTTAATTTTCAAAATGAAGTCTTTGAGAAAATATCTTTCTAATAAAATTTTAAAATTTGGAAGCCTCTATTCTCTGGAGTTTTTAGGGATGTTGTTTTATTAAGGAATTTTACCACTAGTATTTCTCAGCAATGACTGTGCTGACATGACAAGGACCTTGTGATGACAGCGGAGTGTAGTGGTTGCCTTTGCAGCTAAGAACCAGGGGGTCAGAGGAAGTGCGTTAGTTGCTTTGTTTATCCATTCTGCTTTGTGATGAGAAAGTTGCTTTAAACCAGCTCTGCTCAGTCCAAAGCCCTGTTTAGACACGAGAGTCATATCTCACTGATCCAGCTACTCCCAGGTTGCATCAGCTTTACCTTACACTGGTGTCTTGTGCTTGTGAAATGAAGTGCTGAGGCTCATGCCGTTTTGACAGAGGGCTTAAAGCAGCTCAGCAAGTCAGAGTGAGACTGAGTGTGTTAAGGCACATGGGGTCTGATCCATTAAACTTTTGGCCATGCAGCTCAGCATAATTGTATTCTTTCTCTTTACAAGCCTCTAGATTCCTAGAACAGGTTGCTTATATACACTTTTTTCTCCCTATCTGACTAATAAGACTTTTCAAGGCTCAAAAGCCACACAGCCTTGAAAGAAATCCTTTCTCAGCTGCTTAACATAGATACGTCTGGATTTCGTGAAGAAAGTGTGGGTAGCTGTCACATTAACCTCTGAAGCTGTTGTCAGGGTTCCTGGTTTATTCTAGAGGAGGGTAGAGGAAAATAATTCTTTCCCCTTATAAGAACAACATTCATTTGAAGATGGAGTAAAATGTTAAAATTAACACCGATGGGATTTGTTAGGCTTAGGGGCTTTTTCACCTCAGAGAGCCTCTCAACTGATATCATCTTTGTTTCACCTGGAGGAAAATGAAAGACAGGAGATGCAATTCTGCAATCCACTGGTGAGTGCATAGCACCGTGGTATGAATCTGATCTCTTGAATCTGGCACCCAACCCAGGTGACTGCCTCCCAGCCATGCCTGAGGTACAGGTCTGCTCTTCTCCCCACTTCACAGCCCACAGAATGGTTATGTTTCATTTCCTCCTGTACAGGATCAAGTACACAACAGAAATAGTCAGTGAGATTGTACAGAAAGGCTTCAGTTCTCCCTGGAGACCTGTAGGGATTGCACAGAGGCAGTGCTTCTGAGAAAAGGTAATAGCAGCCTCCACACTCGTGACGTTTCAACCCTCTAAACCTTGGTGAAATAGGTGGATAAAGTAGGAAATGTTAAGTGATACACTTTTAAGGTTGCACTATTCCTGCAGGAGACCTGTAGCATGTTGCTGGTGGCACCCCGTACCCAGCAGAAAGTTATTTCTAATTGTCAGGAGCTTATTCCAACATGTAAAAATAAATGCTGACCTTGATGGCATGGGAGCTGAATGTCATTGGAGGAGTAAGGAGCTGAAATACTGCTTAGCACTTGAGGTAGATTTTTGTTTAAATGTCACTGCAAAACCATTAATTTTTTTTCTACTTTTCTTTCTATTTCATTGGAAATTACTAGAAGAAACTAAAGACATGTACATCCTTAAATATGAGTGAAATGCAAGTAAAAACAATTGCAGAAGCTAGCCTAGGATCTAGTTGTCCACATGTCTTATAAAGTTCAATGTACCTAAAATCATGTCTCCTGAAGCTTCAAGCATAACTCTTTGTCATAATACAGTTTGTGGATCTGCCGAATAATAAAATCAGAGATAACAAGACACCCTTAACCCAGCTTTGAACAGGAGCAGGAAATGCTGGCAGCATTCACCAGTGCCTGGTGCTGATCCAGACTTCTTAAATTTCTAGCTTCACTCACATTCAGCCTTCCAAAGGGGATCATCGTAAAGCTACACTGCTGAGGTTTACCTTGCTAACTCTGCTTAAAACTGAGAATCAAACATATACACAGCCTACTGAGATAACTCTAGTGGTCCTAGAAGGCAAAAGTATCTAAGAATTCAGTGCTAAGTCTCCAACTCTGTGTTTAACCCTGTCCTTCACACCCTATGATTTCTGCTTCTGGTAGGTGACATCTGTAGTGATTTTGAGGATCCCTGATAACATGAGAGCTGTTTGTTAACTCTTTTCACCCAGGCCGAGCTTGCTGAAGCACATGTGGTAGTCTCTACTGCAAAAAGTTGGTGGCAAAGATTCAGGGCAACAATCTTATATACATCAGAGGTTTCTATTAATTTTGATTTCCTTTTCTTTGAAGAGTGAGGAAGTAGAATGACTAATTCGGCTCTCTACTACTCCCTAATATTTAACCTTAAGGACTGGGTTTTGGGTGGAGATTTTTGTCAAAAATAGTAGAATCAAATTGCTATTGAAAAACTATTTAATCAGAATACCAACTCCATGGCAAATTGTTTTTTCTTCTGTACCAAAATTGTATCTTGTAGGCATGATGTAATAATTTCTCGTATAGAAGACTTTGGAAGCAAGTTACGTACAAGATTACTGTACTACTTTAAACTATGTAGCATCTGCTTTGCATATTCAAGCCAGGAAGTATGACTTTCCCCCTCTCCTCCTCCAGTGTGTCAAGGGTAGATGTTCAGCTGTGGTGTGCACGGTCATGAGGGATGGCTGTATCTGAATAGGCCTGGGCCATTTCTGAAAATCTGCTGAAAATCTGTCACAGCCTGCCTTTGACTGTTCTGTGTCATCTTCACTCAGGAGCTCATGAATCTGCAGGCTATACAGCTCAGCACTGGGAAAGCCTAACATTTCCAACCCACGTGTCCACCAACGTAGAATGTTCCTGCTGTGCTTTTGCCTCCTTTCCATGGGCTAAATCATCACAGTTATTGGCATCTTTGCTCTGGTGGTCATTCCACAGCTTACCATATGCCACTGTCAGGAAACTCCTCTGTAACTTTTATCTAATTTTTTTTTTTTTTTTGCAACACTTCTTTGTCTTTCAGGATAAGGCATCATGCCCTCTGCTGTCTCCTCTCAGCTTGGCATTCGCATCCCCCAGATAGCTGTGCTCTCTCCCCTTGTGCCTCCGTATTCACAGCTTGTTCAGAATGTGCTATTAGCAACTGGTGTCTCACTGCACAAGTTTTGCTGCTCTTCTCAGAATTCACTCCAGTTAGTCTTTCAGGTAACAACATGCCCTGAAATTAAGGCTACATTCCAGTGTCTGAAATGAAGGTTTTGGTGACTCGAGCCAAAATATCTTTGATCTGTTTTGCTACTGTATTACTTTTTACTGCACGTCCAATTTGCTTCTTACTATTTCTATTAAATCTCTGTTGACATTACCGCTTTCCAGGTTTCTCCCTCCCATTGTGTGGCTATTTCCCATCTGGGCTTTTCTCACGTGGGAAATATTCACACAAATTCAAGACTTCAGCAGAGCTTCCCAGCTGCATTAGGCATTTCACCAATAAATCACTGTTTCCTGTGGCAGAAGAGAAAACTGATTGAAACAGCCTTTCAAATCCCAGATGCAGTGATAGCTCACCCTTCCCTATTCCCTTACTCCCAAATCCTGCGTAATATCACAAGAAAAATTTTAAACAGAAAATTGAATCCGGCAGGATTTCAGGGAGGATTCAAAGCTGCAGTGCTAACAGTTGGCGAAGATCCACATGCTGCCTCTGAAAGACATTAAAAAACTGACTGGAAAAAATACCGAGTTTATTTTTGCTGTGTTAACCAAGGTTATGACCTAGTGTGCAGCCATCAGGATAATTTTCCTGTTCCTTAAGTTTTGGCTAAGTTGGTGCTGTAATTTAGGGTTGTTTAGATGAGGTAGAGTTGATTTAAACACCTGGCCACCCTGCAGTGTAAATGCAGATGATATGGAGTGTTCAGGAGGGACAGACTCACAGCCTCTTCCTGGTGTCGTGCAAGGCCAGGACCCTTCAGAAAAGAGAGCACTTACCACAGGGACATTGTAAGTGTGATTTCAGCCCTGATAATGGTGAAGATAGAATGTTTCAGTCATTCTGTGTCACCAGTGGTGATTTTAAAATGGTTAAAGTGGTTCAGGCCCCAGACACGTAGTCCAGGGCTCTGTTCCCAGTAGTGCCTCCAGGAAAGGGAACAGGGCAAGCATATGTGATAACTACTTTTTCACCCTCCAGCTATTTTCAGCTCAGGGGATTTCCTCGGCCTGGTGAAGTTTGTCTGTCACCCAGGGGATTTCTATTTCTATCACTTGTGCAGTCTCCCCTCAAGCCTACATAAACTTTTTGTATCCATGTAGTTCTTTGGTAAAAGTTCTACAGCTCTCTAATTGCTGGCTAAAGAAAACACTTCTCCATGTGGGAAACTCGGTTCCATTTGACTTCATCTGGTGGCTCTGGTTCTTGCATTGGAAAAGTGAGTGAGCAGTTATTCGCAATTCAGCCACTCCTTGCTACTCAGGATTTTATAGACCTTCATCGTATCCTCACCAAGTCCAGGTAGAAGAGTCCAAAACTACTCAGTGATTCCTCATATGAAATCCATTTCACACCTTAGATTATTCCTGTTTCCTTTCTTTAAGTCCCTCTTCCAGAGGTCTCAAGTTGGGCACAGTATTGAAGGGGGGTGGGGTTTGAGAAGGAGGTGAAGGAATAGTACAGTGACACAATGATGTTCCCTGTTTTGCTCTTTATTAATTTTCCAGACTTCCTCTGACTTGAATTGCCTTTGGATTGGGCATGCAGAGCCTTTTGGCTCTGCATGCTGATAACATGCAACAGCCTGTGTTGCTGGAGAAAAAAGATTTTACTGTCTGGTCACTGCTAGAATTAAGTTTCTTAGCAATAAATCAGATCTAAGATGAAAGATTACTAATACAATTCAGGGCAGTTCCTGAATTTCTTAGCTCAAGCAAAGCTGTAAATTAAGTAGTGCCAAAGTCTGAGCATTGGAGCTCATTGGCATCACTGTTAGTGTGCTTCTGGCTAAGGTTTTGTCCTGCACCAACCTGCCCTCTCCCAAACAACTCCCAAGCATGCTGAAAGAATTAGCATGGACCAGGGGTGGTTCCCTAAGTCTGACTGCAGCTTGGATGCAGTTAGTTCCTTTAACTGTGATTTAGAGGGTGAAAGAGACTAACAGTATAAATATGGCCAAATCATGCCAGCTGGACTCAGAGTTTGAGAACGGGCCCTGCATATATCTAAAAGCTACCTTGTGGAGATGGAATGATGATGTTCACAGGAGCAAGGACAGGATCTAGAACAGGCACAGAAATTGTTTTACCTGATTGTGGGATACTGAGAAATTAATACCAACATTGGTTATGCTTTTTGTGTTTAGTGATGACAATGAACTTCTGTCTCCAGAAGTTTCCACCTGCCCATTTTCTCAAGCATCCAAAATTGGAGATGATTGAATTATTCTAGATGAGAAGATTGATACATTTATTTTACTGCAGGGCATGAAAGAATCCATGCTGAGGGGAGATGCTGATGTAATAGATTTGGTTACTAAGCCAGTTTAAGGACATTCATATATAACTTGCATGGAAAGCAGTCCTAAGTGTTCATTGCTTCTGACCATGAAGAAAACCTATTCATATATTTTACAAAGGTACACATAGCTTGGATGTAGAAAGGTGCAGACCTTCTCCATTTGCCTCAGTGTTTTGTTACCCCAAAGTTTTTCTGCTGCTTTAGCTGTTACCACCACCATACTCACTTTGCTGATCTATCTTAATGTATTTCTCTTTCCCTTGTAGGAGCACTGGCAGCACAAAAACAAATTTCCGTTTAAATTTTTTTAACATCTGGGGTAACAAATAATACATAAGGTAACTGTAATGGAAAGTGATGAGGGACAGGAAGTTTCTCATTTATTGTACTTAATTTACACTGTGCATCAAGAGCATTCACATACAGTTAATGCACCATTGCCAGTGGTTCCCCTGTTGTTTGTGTGGATCTTTTACACAGCAACAGACAGCAGAGAACATTTGAACAGATAAAAGAAATTAGGCACAGACAGCAGAGATTCAGGTCTAGTAAGTAAAGCTTCAAGTGCTCACAGAGACCAAGATAAGTGGGAGAGGATTGCATTGGATATTTTAAGTTGCTTTTATGAAAACTGATTAAATAATGGCCATACTTACTATTGATACTGGTACAGTGAGGAGAGGCCAACATTCTCAGTAAATTTTTGCATAAGTCATCAGTTACTTATTTTATAGCTATGATGTACAAAGAAGCTAAAAGAATGTTAAAGAGCTGAAATCAAAGCTCCGCAGTGGAGAATTGCCAAAATCAAGGTTATTGATTAGAAATGTGGTTAAAGTGGAACAAGTTGGAAGTTATGTGTTATGGGGGCAATGTGCAGTGGGGGAACAGTGAGAAGTGGATGTTTCATCATGCTATAAAGTGGTGGTTGCATTTCTACGGCTTCAAAATGTTAATCGTATAATACAGAGATTTTCTATCAGTCTGAGTTTTAAAAATTAGTTCTTTCATCTTAATATTTCAATGATAAATATGAAGCCTATGGAATAAGAGGAAACTCATCTCTCCTTACATTTGCTCTACTTGAAACAAGTGCTGCACAATTTCTGTTACCTTTAGATTCTAGACTCTTGTCAAAATCCCAGAAGCCCTCAGATCATAATGCCCTTTTGGTCCTCCCTTTCAAGGAACTGATGTGCTTGTCCTTGTCTGTTCCACTCATTCCCAGTAAACTGGAGATCATATCTGTATTCCCCAGACACATAGTTGGCTGCACAGATGGACTATTCCTGGGGACAGTTTTACAAATTACAGAGCACCTTGGCTGACTACGACTGGTCATGCTGTGATTTTCCTGATCCATCCTGTCCTAAGGATTTTGTTTTCTGTACACTGCCTGATGCTCTGAGCAACACCTGTCTCCTGCTGATGTTTACCAAGTTATTACAGATAGATTAAATCAGCAATCCCCAGTTCTCCTCTTCTGAAAGTTAGTGCTTGTAGTGTGCTCTTAACGCCCCTGGTAGCATATGTGTATAATATCTCCTCTGAGGCCTTCCAGAACCAGAACGAAAATGAAGGAACAACAGCCTGTGAAAGAAGTTGATTTCTGGGGAAAAAAACTCAAACATATAGTAGTTTCATTCAGTGATGTGTGAAGGATTGTATCCCCAAAGTAGGGACTGTTATATGTAAAGGCTTTCACCTACAGCAAGATGAAGTTGGAGCCTGCAAGGTTGTGGCCACCTTATGTGAGACTATGTGGCAGGACGGGGAATCGCAAGTGCACTGAGGAGGTCACAATACAAACCCATCTTCTTGCCTGTCAAGGAAAAAGAAGCTAGGAAAAAATATGTCTTGACTGTTTAACAATCTGGAGGAAAAGGAGAGATTATGTGGTGCGTGAAGACACTTGAAGGGATACTTGTTGATTTTGTGAAGATGAAAGCAGAGTCGTCTTCTGCTGAAGCTTTGTGTCATTTTGGCTTTCAGTTCTCCTGTTGCTGTGAAAGTCAATGCACTAAGGCATAGGAGATAGCTGTAGGAAAGCTAGTCTCATATCCTTCACTGTAGAGTCAGGTCTAGCACAGGAATGGCTGTGTGAAGCAGGCAGGTGGTGACATATCCCCCAGTCAGAAGTTGTGTAGGGTGCAATGACCTGTTCTGCTTATATTGCCATAGCAGCATCTAAATCATAGAGATGTGTCCGGTACTCTCCTATCCATCTCCTAGATGTTTTCCAGTGATGGGCTACCCTGACATGCTGCACTCAGGAAAGTGAGTGAACAGGTGAATGGTAGTTTAGTGGCCCATTTATTGGATTGTTATGGGGGAAAGTTCTTTGTTCTTTCCTTTCCATTCTTTCTGTTTGATCATTTGTGAGCTCTGTGGAAGCCAAATGGGCTCTGAAAAGGAAAGTTATCTTCATTTGCAAGGAGTTTTTTAACTGTAAGGTACATCATATGCACCCTTCTGCATTTAGAAATGATACTTTAAGTCCAAAAAATTAATGTAATTAACTTTTTCTAAAATCATGTGTTTTAAAGTAATGCCTTTTTAAGTACTTTTCCTTTCCTATTTTTTTTTTTAATCCCCTAGGCCTTAAGTTCCTGTTTTCAGACTTGTCTCTGCAGGCACAAAACCTACTTTTCCTTTTAATGAAAGCTGAGATTTTTCACAGCTCCAGAACCTGGAGCTCTGAGCAAAACAAACATTAATTACAATTATGAGAGCTGGCAGTGCTGAGAAGGTAAAGTCTTAAAAATGCTTTCTTGGCTCTGCTAGTAAAACCTTTCTCTGGCTGAATAAAACTAGCCACTCTTCACCTAGATGATCATTTAAGTTACACCAATAAATCTGCTGTACACAGAGAGTAACTGATGGTGACATGTGGACATTGGCACAGTTTCTGTGGTGTTGGCTGTTCTACTTTCCTGTGATGATACACAGCACCATACCTGTGTCTAGGGATAGGCAAAGGAGGAGGAGAGCTTTGAAATATTTTAGAAAAGTGCAATTTTGATCTGTAAGGATTCATCCTGATGCTTTTTGAAATCTGACCTGTACTTTAATCTGCTTGAAACAAAATATTCATACTGAGCCAGCTGATACCTTAGAAAGTGTTAAAAAGAAAATCATGCAATCCTTCATCAGTGGTTGTTGCTTTTTCTTGTTTTTGTACTGCAGATGTCCAGACCCAAACCACCTTTGGGCTAAATAGTGGGCAGGCATGTAACAAGCACATATTCCAAGTATATGTCTGTGGAAAAATGGTAGTTAATCAGTAAAGGTCAGTCACCTATTTCCGTAGTCTTCTAGAAACCTTTACCTGTACTCTTATGAAGATCACAGAATTTGTTATCCAATTATCCGTCTGTGACCTTCTCCAGTTGGCTGTAATGTATGAAGAAATCATAAGGAAAAAAGAACCTTGTTTTAAAATCTAGGCTTGTTCAAATATAGTCTTCATTCAATCCTGAACACTTAAAGAATTTGTTTGCAAAGTTAATTCTGAACTTTCACCCACATTCAAGGTGCAACAGTTCAGTGAAGGTAAGTTTTTTCAGAAACTTGGTTACTGATAAAAACCTATATCCTGCAGGATAACCCTAACCCTAACCACAGCTGTTATTTATGACTGACACAATTTGAGGCTTTTGTCTTACAAGATAAAGAGTGTAATAAATTTGTAAGATACTCAATGTAGCCTCTGAAAATTTCTCTAGGGGCATATTCTACCCCACAGAAACATCTTTCATTGTGTGTTTATGCAGAGTTTATGTCTCAGAAATTAGTTGAGTCACAGGTGGTAACTGCAATTATCAGTCAGTATTCTATTTATCTCTCGTAGTGGTACTAACGTTTCTGCCAGTACAAGATGAGTTTCTTTTAATTACAGAGGCAGCAAGTAAAGGACTGTGAACACTAAAAATACGCATATATACATATTTACACACAAACACACATATTTGTGCATGTACACTCCTGTATACATCTATATATTAAATATATATTAAAATATATATTGATATGTAATGTGTAATGTGTATGTATATCTCAAAAGTTTTTCAGAGTTTTTCTTATAAAGCTTGAATAAATTGACAATCTTGGTTGACTTTTCTGAAGTCTTCCCAAGCCTAAAGAATATGTGGAAACTACCAGAATTGCCAGTCTAAAAATGTAAGTTAATTTCATCTTCCTACACGTGCCCTTGTGTGCAGATTCACTCCCAACCCATGTCCCCTGCTTGCTTTTGTGGTTGCAGCCCCTATAGAGCAGGAGGTGTCCCTGCTCCAGTGTCAAGCCCTCGGCACACAATTCCTCTGGAGACACCGATTTCCAAACATTTTTTAGAAAGACCCAGCTTGTAATTCTTCCAGCTGTAAATCCACAATAGATGGATACCAGGCACCTGTTACCTAATTCCTTGCCAAGCTTTTCAATTTTAAATTGCATTAGATACTTGTTCAGGAGAATCTTTGTAAGTTATTAGCTGTCGAATGTGTGGGAAAGGACTGGCCATGTATGGGAATGGCAGAAAACTGTCTTCTGAGGTATCAGAGAAAAACAATAGCCACGCACTTACAGTATAAATATGAAGCACCATCTGGCCTTAATTACTGTTGAGGAATGTATGTATATCATGCATGGAAATGATATCTATCAGAGGAAATTCCTCTCGGCTATACACCAATGTAATTCAACTGAATCCGAGTGATTTACTTCAGAGTCACCTTGCTGTAAGTAAGAGTTGAGCTTGGTCCATCAACTAACTGCTGTGATCCTGTTTAAGGAAGAATGTATAATGAAAATATCTGGCATACACTTAAATTGTTCATTGCTGAGCTTACACTGCAGCAGAAAAATACACATGAGACAGAGGTAAGCACATCAGGGGCCTACTTCAATAATATTTAACTGTCTGAAATGATCGCTTTAACTCTTAGGAAGAGTTATTAATATTTATTATTTGTATTTTAGTTGTGACTGTAGGTCTCAGTTGAGAAAGATAATTATGAGATATAAATCCCTGTGTTCCTTCAATATCCATCAGACATCCCCACAGCAATGATGTTTTAAAAGCTCTACAGATGGCCAGTATTCAAAGGAAAAAGTCATCCGAGATGGCAATCAGAAGGAGCTGCAGCTTGCCTTATGCAAGGCTTTTCTAAGAGATCTTGCAGAAATTCTTGGTATCAGACCCTGTACTTCCTTAATGATAATCTTTAAAAAAAAAATGTATATTTTGCCTTCTGTTATTTAATTGTTCCATTATTTTTCTTTAAAATCAGTGGGATGAAGCTAGGCAGGAAAATGTCTAGAGACTGCTCTTGTTTTAACATTGTAGCTAGCATGATGTAGAGGAATGTAGGTGTCCAGTTACTGGTGTGTATTTCGTGTCTTGGTCCTCTTCACATCAGAGAGCAGTCTCAGCACATCCTCCCTATCTCTCTGCTAACTAGCAGAGAGATGCACACTTTTGATTCCTCCAATAAACAACACTGAAAGCAGGTTGCCTAATTTCTTTATCTTTGCCTAAGGAGAACTGAGAAAATGGCATGATCTCTACCACGCTTTCTATCAAACATGAAGGTACTTGAATCTCGCCAGGCCTCCATCTCCCATTCTTCATCATGATGCTGGAAGTTGTTATTTTTGTACTTTAAATTCATGCATCTTGAAGAAGCCAAGTATACAAACTACATCCAAACAGACATTTCAGTGAAGAAAGCCTCCTGTGTGACTTTCAGCAAAGCACTCCATGACAACAGTAGTGAAAGGGTTCTCACGCATTTTTGAAGGAGGACTGTGAAACTGCTTTAAGCTTTTTTACCTGTTTATTCCTGAGCAGATATTCCCATCCCCTCTAATGCTTTGTTTAGCAGAAACAAAGCAAAATGGGATGTCCCAGTAAGCATTAAGTTCCTTTTGAATTTTGCATGGATTATTTTCCTCCCATAGGGATATCTCACTGTGTTCTGCATTCACTACAAATCAACCTTTTTCTGCAGTGATGTCTGAGACCTACATTTTACTGCAAAGAAGGGACTGCAAAAGGCAAAATCTTGTGAACTCTGTGGTTTTGGACCTCTATTAGAAAAGCTGAGCTTATGACTGAAGACTGCCTTGTTGCCGAGGGCATTTTTGCCTATCATTGAATTACTCAGGAAGAAAGGACCAAGTCCCTTCAGAAAATCCACGTTTCACTTACAGGATCTGCTGCAAATAGTTTGAGATCAACAGCACTTTGAAAATTACAGGTAGCCAGGATTGTTTATCTTCTGAAGTTCATCCTAAGGATGTTGTTTCTTTTCTGCAGCCACAGTGAATAGGGAAGATTGCCTGTTGCAGTATATTATGAAAAGAATAAATATGGAAATTCCCTGTCTTAGGCACCATGGTTGGACAGCTGCTGCTGTGACCATCTTAAAAACGGAAAACTGTTCCTCAGACTGGAATATTTGTCAGTCAAAGAGGTTTATGGTGGCTTTGCCAGTTTTTACAACCAATTATTTGTAATTTCTGATTTTAGGAAAGTGGTCTATACTATGTCCTTCATATTATGTTGACTTTTGTCCCTAAGTTGCATTGTAAACTAAAAATCAGACAGTCGGAAAAATACAGTGAGTCAATAAAATGAGTATGTTAATGTAAAGAAAATGTATAGAGTTGTATTTAAGGTATAAAACATTACCTAGTAACTGATTTCTATTACTGCAAAAGAAATCTATGAATGTGTTTATTGCACTTAGCATATGTTTAATTTCTTAATTCTGTTTTCACTTATGGCCCATTTCAATTTCTAACCTGTGATTTTCTTCTAAATATGGTCTACTTTATGGAAAAATTAGGACCTTTACTCTGGAAACTATGAGTTTTTTGTTCCAACAAGGAAGAGTTCCATGTTTCTTGTCCCACAGAATTCCTGGTGTATAGCCGTCTGGAGTCTTTGCCTCCTATAGCAGGAATTAAATGGGAACTCCAATTATTTATTTATATGAATATGTGGTTTGTTTTTTCTTCTAATGATGCAACTACTGGGCCTTTTAGTCTTCCTGAGCAAATGCAAAATTTACTGTGAAAACAAAGTCTGTAAGTTATCTTTGGTGATAAGTTGAAATATCAACTGCTCAAATTCCAGGTTTCCTTTGAATGTCACACTTTGCATTAGAGCACCCCACTGTCCATATTAGTTTCCCTTCTAATTGCAGCTCTGTAGCTCAACAATTTACAGTTGCACATCTCTGAAGTCTTGTTTTTAGTTTATTCAGCAATGTGTGAAAGTAACACAATGTCTAGCCTTTCTGATACCAAAGTAGTACAAAAAACTTTCTTCTCTTTCATCTGACAGGTGTGAGTCAGTGCTGAAAAGGTGGTTTACTGCATATGGTAAAAGGAATTAACCTGTATTTGTATGTTGTTGTTGTTGTTGATTCTTACATCAATATCTTGCAAATTAAAAATTGTGGCAGTAAAAGTGACGTGAGCAGTCAAGTGAACAGACAAGCAATGCAGGGAGGTTTAAATGGGCTAAAAATTGGACTGGGACATGAACATTTTGTTCTGATAATGTTGGTTGGGCTCTGCTGTAATTTCATTGCAGTGTTTCTAATCACATTGTTTCATGTTTTTCATCAATCTGAGGTACAGTAATCAAGTCCAATGTTTCAGCTATGTAAGGAAAACATAAGCTGCCTATCTAAACCCATTGAAAATATCCTTACATGCACTATGGAAAAATAACCTTCATAAACAAAGTGCACATGTTTCTCTGATGCCTAATCATGTTCCTCAGAAATAAGATGACGGCGCTATATATGATTCTTAAATGATATATATAGAAACAAGCTGTTCCATAAGCAATGTAGATAATGAAACCTGGTTTCCTTAAGGTTTGTGCTCTTTGTTCTCAAATCCTCAGATTCAGTTCTCTCTGAGTTTACAGCAATGATGACTCACCCATTGTGGATAATATTAGAAGTCAGGGCTCAAAGAAAGGCATGTTCCTAGAGTATGGCATAGCAATGTTTGTTAAATGTCTGCAGAAAACTTCTACTAAATGTAAAAAAGTAGGATGCTACATGCAGAATTGGTTAGTATTGTTAAAAATCAGAAGACCATGAACTCCAACTATAAACTTACATATAAATGATGTCAAGCGTACAAGGCAGTTGCTCCAAGCCCAGGCTAAGGGTACTCCTTGCATCATGCTAGGGTGAACTCATGCTGTTCAAGTGACATCTCCAAAAGAGCTCCTGGGCTTTCAGCACTCACCTGGGAGATCTACAAGAAGCTTTGCACAAGTAGGATGGCAGATACACAAAGATAGAAAATGATGAAAAGATGAGCCTATTTAGGAGTGTTGTGTCATTTGTCCAGTGTGTACCTTGACCATTACATTAGAGACCGTTTTGGTTGACATACTCCTTACTGTTCACTCTTCTCAGTACTGCTGTATGCCTTTGCAGAAAATTGGTTAAGACTCCTTGGCACAGCAGGAGAGACAGCAAGGGTTCTGTGCAGTGCACTCTGGTGCTATGGCCTTGGGCTGAGAACTGGGAGAACTCAGTTCTGGAACATGGTCCTTGGACTGTCTCTGTGTGTTGTGGAAGGGTTACTCCCTGTAAGACAAACAGTATCTAGAGGAGGAGGAGAGGAGGGTGTTGTGAAGTTGAGCCTTGCTGGGCAGGGGAGAGAATTGAATGTGGAAGCCTGGGAACTGGCAGAAAATGGGGAAAAAGAGAAAGAGGGCAGGAGCAAAAGCTTGATCACCATGAACTTCCTACAGGCTGTCATCCACGTGAGTGCTGATACACCTGGGATGAGTGGGGAGTCAGATCTCTTAGTCGCAGAAGTCTCTGCTGCTGCTTAGGTGAGCCCTGCAAGGCAGATGCACGTGGAAATGCACATCCTGGAGCTCAGCCAGGATCAGACAAGAGTTATGTACCCACCTGCACTTCCCTAGTGAGGCAGTACCCTGGAGGCCATGCAAAAATGCAATTTTAAGTAGCAAGCCTGGATTTAAAATTCAGGACTTAAGGACTTGTAGAGTACAGGCAGCAGGGCTAGATAGCAGCTGAGCAGACCTGTGAACACTGCTTATATTAGGGCTAATCCTAGTACTTAAAAAAATCACTTCCATTTTGGCACAACTCTTTTTTTTCTGGCCGCAGAAAGAGAAAAAGAACAACTTGCTTATCAAAACCATGTTCAAACTTGATGTTGGCTTGATAATGTGCGTGGGTCAAACTTACCTGTCTGCTGCAACCAAAGTAGTGAAGGACCAGGAGTGGTTGAAAATGTTTGGTGGGAAGCAGTAGGAGTGGATGAGACACCGTTTAGACACAAGTTAGAGACGAGTCTCCCCTGTAGTTTCTTCTCTTTTTTCTTCCACTTGTTCTTCCTAGTCAGAAGCTGCCATTCCTCAGGAGAGAAGGAAACACTAACGGATGTCTGAGGTCTCATCTTACATCATGTCTCCTCATGTTGCCCTCTCAGTAATACTGAATCTGGCCTCAACACCCTATTTATTTCCAGCTCACACTCCTGTCTCCATTACTTTTCTCTTGATGACTTTGTGGCTTTTCCAGAGCACCTAGTCTATAGTCTCATTTAATACCCTATTTTAATAAAAATAATTTAGCAGTTTACAAATCCTGACTGCCAGATGGTTTCTTCTGACATTGCTGATCTCTTTGTGATCTTTGGCGTTATGTGTGTCCCATGAAGTTTGTGTGTACGGTATGAAATCTCTGCTTCTTGACTGTTCTTACTGTAAGAATGAACTAATCAGAAGTCTGTGAATGCCAGTCTAATAAAACTGAATAAAGATGGATCATGGGAACGATGTGAATGCATAGGGGATTTATCATATGACTATGAGAAAACATGTTGGACTGTTTGTGACTAATATTTTTTTTTGATTTATGGATTCTGTCATCTTTTATAATCCTCAAATTAATAAAAAACACAAGACTTTTAGGCTCTGCTAAAACAAAAATAATGTAAACTTTCCATAGGTAAACTTTATCTACATTAACTTTTCAAGTATTTTGGGAATCCAAAGTTTCTGAAATTTTTCATCTAGATTATGATTTGCTAAAATAATAAGGGACCCTCTGAGAGAGCAGGTTTTTGTGAGTTTTTGTTGGTTTTTTTTTTCTTTCTTTTCATTTTCCCTAATATGCAGGGGTTTTTTTGTTTATTTGGGGAAATTAGTTTGTTTAAAATTCTGGGCTTGAAACAAAACAAATTCTCTCTGAAAAATGTAAAAATTTTTGTTCTTTAAAAAGAGAATCAAAGAAAAACCTTTTTTTACATGTGTTTGCATTAAGTAATTGTAATATCTTACAAATCCACGAGATGAGTTACAAAGAAATAGCTTATACATTACCAGTTAGAAATAATTTTAAAAGCACATAGACAAGAAAAGTTATCTGTACAAAGAGAACACCTAGAATGGCTCAAGATCGAGATGAAGAAAGGAAAGTGGAACTAAAATCCATAACTGAAGGAAAACCCATTATTTAACACCTAAACATATGTGTGAATATAAAAGCATACCTTATAAAATGCTTAGTTTTTAGAACTATATAAAAATTTTTGACATTTTTTTCCTGAAGGAATGTGCAAAAGATGCAAGACCGTGTACCCCAACTGGCTCCTCTCTGTCTGGGAGGTAAGTTGTTTGGGATGATTGTGAATAATGGAGTTGCTGCACAGAGCTGAGACCAGCTCTGGCATTGCACCATCAGTGAGCTCTTTGGTAGATAATTGTGGTCTGGTTGAAGCTCAAGGGACTGCTGGTCAGATCCATCCCATCTTCCATTCTTTCTCATGGTTTTCTTCAATAAGGATCTTTTTATTTTGCTTTCTGCAGCCTGCCACATTTCCTGGAATAAGATCTCTTAGAATGCAATGCTCAGAAGTGAGTATGCTGACTGTGCACAGATAAACAAACATACAGGGAAATACAAAGCTAACTTCACATTGCCAATTGCAACTTCCTCTGCTTGGCCAATACTCGACTTGTGTCAAAGGGCTTGTAGGCTTCCAAAGAAGCTAAAATAAGGAATTGGATTGTCTTTAAGTGATTTAAAAGGTTTGTGGATAAGATGAAAATCCACCATTTTTTCACATGGGAATAAAAAAACAGAAGAGAGATTTTCTTTCATGTCAGCATTTAATCAGTGTTAGTAAGAGGTTCATCCTACGAAGAGACCACTCTGCCATTAACGATTGTTGGTGTTCTTCCGTGTTCATCTGACGGTAAACTCACTACAACAACCTCTGGAGACTATACATTGTTGTTCTCCTGGTATTATCGTGTAATTTCCAAATTTCTGTGATATAACAAACTTTAGACAACCGTACAATAAGTTGGTCCTGAAACTCATAGCAGTATGTTGAAGTGCAAAATAATGTTTCTTGGAAGGATAGTGTTGTACAGGAGCTACTGTTGACTACTGAACATGGAACATGTGGCTGAGTACCATGAGACTCCTTCAGAAAAGGCTTACATCGCATTAAAAATGAATTTTCAGCCTGGTTTTATCTCTTTGTAATGTGCTGTTGGGGTACATCAGTAAGGAAAGAATTTTGATTGCACAAATATTTATAGATATTTCAGAGTCATGTGTAACAACAAAATTCGTTCTAGGCAGAAACCTTTTATGAATCGCAAACAGTCAAGAGATACACCATCCCACGAGTTAAGCACTCAACACGGTATCTAAGATGTGGTGGTCAATTCGTTGATTATCCTTCGGTTGTCATTAGTTCTTATACCTGCATTGAAAAATTACTTATTATTTGTTCAGGGATTTTTTCAGTAGTTACTAATGTTGCTGTCTTTATTTAGAGAAGTTTTAGGTACTTTTGTGCTGGATGTAGTTACTTTGGAAAAAAATCAATAGCTTTACTGTCGGCACATCAATAATGCTATCAACTAAATATGAAATGGTAGGTGAAAAAAACCCCAACATCATACCGGTAACAGGGACTAATTTTTCTTTAGGAGCAGAGGGAAAAATAATATGGAAAATATTAGTAGGCCATTATGAAATTAAGTATGTGGTATGTGTTCACTTACCATGTGGGATACTGTGCCAATATGTGGTGATTTCAGACCAATCAGAACACAGTGAAAATAGGAAAAATTCAGGAAAAGGGAAGGTGAACAGCATATGGAAGAAAGAGCAGCTCTTATGTGGGGAGGGAATACAAAACCTGCTTGTTGTGTGAGGTGCTCCCAGTTATCCTCAGGGAAAGGATACAGCTAAGGACATTCCTGGCCTGTATCAGGAGTAGTGTGGGCAGTAGGACCAGAACAGTGATTCTGCCTCTGTACTCGGCACTAGTTAGGCCACACCTTGAGTACTGTGTCCAGTTCTGGGGCCCTCAGTTTAGGAAGGAGACTGAGGTGCTGGAGAGTGTCCAAAGAAGGGTAATGAGGCTGGTGAAGGGACTGGGAGCACAGGCCTTATGAGGAGCAGCTGAGGTAGCTGGGGTTGTTTAGCCTGGAGAGGAGGATGCTCAGGGGAGACCTTACTGCTCTCTACGACTACCTGAGAGGAGGCTGGAGCGAGGTGGGGGTCGATCTCTTCTGCCAGGCAACCAGCAGTAGAATAAGAGGGCACAGTAGTTAGCTGTGCCAGGGGAGATTTAAGTCAGACATTAGAAAGAAATTTGCTGTGGTCCAAAGGGGGGATGGGGCCGTGGCACAGCACAGGTCCGGGACACGAGGCAGGGTGCAGGTAGAATGCTTTATTCAAGCATGCACGTGGGTTTTTATCAGCTCAGAAGGGGAAAGGGCCAGAACACGCGGTGGAGCATGAGACAGACAAGCGGGGGAACAAATCGGGATAGGGACACGGGCAAAAGGGGGAGGAGCGTAGGAGGAACCGGGGAAGGAAAGGATGAATGGAGGCTGTCTCCTCTCTGCAGCTTCTCCAGCCAATCAGCAGAGAAACAGGGGAGCGGGGAAGTGAACAAGCTGGGACATGCCTGGGAGGTACAAACTCTGGGGAAACATACAATGTGTATGTACATAATAACTGTAAAGTCTGCATCATAAAGTCCTTTCAATCGCTGTACATATTTTTCCACTTCTGAAATCGTTCCCATTCTAATTCTTGGCCTCAACAGAAATTCTTTACAGAGAGAGTGATCAGATATTGGAATGGGCTGCTCAGGGAGGCAGTGGATTCACTATCCCTGGAGGATTTTAAGATGAGACTGCATGTGACACTTAGTGCCATGGTCTAGTTGACAGTGTGGTGTTGGGTCGTGGATTGGACTCTGTGATCTTTTTCAGGTCTTTTCCAACCTGGTTGATTCTGTGTATGATTCTGTGTGTGACATTTATCTCTTCACAGCCCCACAATGAACGTGTGCCTGAGGTTCAGTCATTTACTCCAGTTAAGAATATAATCAGAGGCATAAAAAGTCAGTCCTTAGTGAATTATTATCTTCTAGAAGCTTTTCTGCATTTCAAAGTTGAATATGGTAGTTGAGTGCACATGGGTTTTGGTTCTTCTCTACCCTGAAATAGGATGGAAAATGATGACAGAGTAGGGCACTTTGTTTCAGCCACTTTTTTTTCTTTTTTTTTTTTGAGAAGCAGATGAGTCTCTGATTCAGAACATACAATGCAGACAAGATCATAGACTTCACTTCTGCTATGGCCCCCCAAGAATTCCTGCTGCAGCCTTTTGTTGTTGTTCTGGATTGGTAGCTGTCTACATTCTGCATGGGTAAAAATGACAAGATGATGTGTAGGAATTTGAAGATTCAGCTTTAGAAGTTCTTTCCTATTTTATGCTGTTACTTATTCCAGCAATATGTCCTACAGTTAATACTGGAAATGGTTCTACAAAAGGTTATCCTATTTTAAGCATACACTTTGTAGTAAAGAACAAAACAGATCAAACCCACGTAGTATAGACAGCACATTACAAAACATTGTGAAAAACTGCTTTTAGGTCTCATGCTTCATGGATGCATTTGTAGCACTGAATTGCATGTTTTATTGTCAGTGTTGCCCTTCATTTGAGGTTGTGCCACGTACTGTACCTGCGTATACTGAAATGAGTGTTCCTATTGCAGGGATCCTTCATCCTCGGCACTGAGCTAAAAGAAAAGTAATCTCCATTTCCTATCTCAGGGCAGGTATAATAATAAAAAGGTTGTGGATGAGAAGTGATTCTAAGCTTTCCTGTAAGATGAGGTTCATCAAGCCTTCCTTTGAAAGAATATGGGTGGAGCTTTTAAGAGTCAATGAAAGATGTGCAAAAATGGCCTATGGTTCAGTATTGCAATAGTGTGTGCCTTGCAAATGTATTCCATCCTTTGCATGGAGCTAAGAGGAAGTTGCTTAACTGTAATTTGCAGATCAGCTTCTGACTGCAGCTTAATTCCTCCTTCATTTCCATTGTTTTATCTTAGTTTGCATTTCTTCGGCACTCCATTCAGGTCAAGAAAGATTTGCTTGGTGATTAACTTGAAATAGGTGCAGAAATGCATTTGTTGGAGGGAATATGTGTCACTCTCCAGGTTCCAGACTGACTGAGACTTGAACCTTTTGTGCTTTTCTGTGTTTTTGTTTTTGATTTCAGTAAGTTTTGATGATGATGCTGTTTAGAAACAGAGCAAAAACCCGTTGTTTTCTCAGATTATCTCCTCAGATGCACTCCTGAAGTATATTGCGTGGTCTGACTGCAGATCAACCACAAATGCTAAAGCAAATAATACTGTGGGAGCCTGAAAGAGCAGATGCCATTTAGAGTAGTCACAGATACTTTGATGTGGGCACTCACTTTATACTTCCTGCATTGCTTCACTCTAAACATAGTTCTGGCTTTAACTGTTTCCACCAAGTCTCTCAGGTCAGATCTCTGCAGCATTGAATGACAGTATATAAATGCTGTGCACCTGATGATTTGGTGTGTACTGTGCCATAACTCAGGCCACTAGTACCTAAAACGAAGGCATGGATTTGGAAGGATCAAAATGTCAGATGCATACATGGGTCACTAGGGAGTTTGAAATGCTGGGATTAATTTCATTGGCTATGGAGGCAGGTACTACCCAGTAATCCAAACCTCCAAACTCAGAAAATTGTTTGACTCTGGTACATGTACAGTTTGAGCCAATACAAGAGTCTTGTTATGGCAGAGAAGTTTGGAATAAAGGAGTGGGAAATGCCTTGTTTTAAGGATATTATATCTTTGTACTGGGGGAATTGAAAATATTTGCCTTCTGTCACACTGTACCATTTTCTTCATCTGTCTACTGAGCTGGTTAAAAACATATTGTAAATTTATTTGTGCAGCAAAAAGAATGGTGTCTGAAAAGTTATGAATAGCATATGTGCACCAATTTTTGACATGTTCTTGCCAGCACTACAGTAGTCATTAATATCTCCCATACCTTGTGTATTATTCTCTCTTCTTCTCTCTCTGAAGAAACAGTTTCTTTTCTTATTTCATGCACCATGAATATTTATCATCCACATACTTATTTCTTCCTTTCGGCAACTGTATTTGCAAGTTGCACAAGCCAGATGGATTGGGATGGTCTTTAAAGGTACTGTGTAGGACATGAGAGAATTGAAAAATCCCTATCACAAAAAACATTCAGAAGACCCACAGAGCCTTCCTTTTTTATTTCATTAATTCTATCTGTCTTACCACCTATGTTAAAGCAAGAATAAAACTTGTGTGGAAAATGGATGAGAACTGTTCCAGTGTTTCTGCCTCAGTGGTCAGCAGTGCAAAGCTTGATATGGATACTTTAATTGTCTCCTTCTTGTTCACCTTTTTCCCCTAAATCTTCCCTTGTGCCTCGTGTCCTAACTGGACTAATACCTCTACACTGACAGTAGCAGTGTGCCCATCTGCAAAGTCAACAACTGTGTGTTTGGAAGCTCTTGTCTCCAGCTACAGAGGCAAGAAAATCAAGGGTTTTTTAGGTCAACAGTAGGATTCATGTAAGTCCAAAACTGAGAGGAAGTGGAAGGACCATCAGAAGAGTGGAACAATGACCCAGGAGAGTTGTTCAGGCTTAAGCCCAAATGTGTTACAAACCTCCTTGATTACTCTGAAATCCCCTACGAAATACGTAGAGCAAAATGTGAAAGACAGGGTTGGTCTGTCAAAAACTTCCACAGATTTTTTGACTAAAGCATGGACAAGCTGGACAAGCTGGAGAGAGGTCTGATTCCAACAGGATGAGGTTCAAAAAGGCCAAGTGCCAGGTCCTGCACTTTGGCCACAACAACCCCGTGCAGGGCTAGAGGCTGGGGACAGAGTGGCTGGAGAGCAGCCAGGCAGAAAGGGACCTGGGAGTTTGGATTGACAGGAACCTGAACATGAGCCAGCAGTGTGCCCAGGTGGCCAAGAAGGCCAATGGCATCCTGGCCTGTATCAGGAACAGTGTGGCCAACAAGTCCGGGGAAGTGATTCTTCCCCTGTACTCAGCGCTGGTGAGGCCACACCTGGAGTGCTGTGTCCAGTTCTGGGCCCCTCAGTTCAGGAAGGATATTGAGGTGCTGGAGCAGAGAAGAGCAATGAGGCTGGTGAAGAGACTCGAGCACAAGTCCTATGAGTGGTAGCTGAGGGAGCTGGGGCTGTTTAGCCTGGAGAAGAGGCTCAGGGGAGACCTCATCACTCTCTACAACCACCTGAAAGGAGGTGGGGGTTGGTCTCTTCTCCCAGGCAGCTCTCAGTAAGACAAGAGGGCATGGTTTTAAGCTCTGCCAGGGGAGGTTTAGGTTAGATATTAGGAAGAAATTCTTTACAGAGAGGGTAATCAGACATTGGAATGGGCTGCCCAGGGAAGTGGTGGATTCTTTGTCCTTAGGGGTTTTTTAAGATGGGACTGGATGTGGCACTTAGTGCCATGGTCTAGTAACCAGGGCGTTAGTGGATCAAGGGTTGGACTTGATGATCTCAGACATCCCTTCCAACCCAGCTGATTCTATCTGGAAGCCACTTCATATTTCTGACCATCCTCATCTTCCTATATGTGTTTTATGGTTCCTTTTTTTAATGGAGGGCCAAGGAGAGGAAAGGACAGATAGACAAGAACTAAATTTCATATTTTGAATATTTGTTACCATACTGTTTCCCTCTATTCCATTCTTAGTCCTTCTCCGTTATTAAGAGGTCAGTTATACCCTCACCTCTTCCAATAATGGTGAAGAAAAAATTTTGCCTGAGCCAAACCCATAACCCAAAAAATACAGCCAATGAAAAATTATTATTTTGATTCTGGAGAAAATATTATGTGTTCAAAACCATGCAACCACTTCCTATGAGGATGCTGATCACATCCATTTGCTTAAAAAGGAAAAAAGAAAGGAAAAGAGCCATCAGGGTTAATCAAATGGCATTATGTCAGCAGCACACAGGAAAGATGCACAGCAACAAGGAGAGAAGAATCTGACACGGAACTCACAATGTTATTTGTCTGCTTTGTCCATAGGAGACTTGGACAGAAATTAAAGCACCTGTATGGTAGCTAATAATGAAGGATAGGTTTATTAGCAGTGGAAATGGTCCTAAACTATTTAGTTCCTAATGTTTCAGTGACTGTTTGGACATAGATTTTTGGCTGAGGTGTTATTTGGAACAGTTTCTGGCTTTGGCTTTTTTCCTTGTGTTTCAAGGCATTTGGATTCTATTTTGCTATAGATTTGGTAGACATGCATATACTACTAGGACAGGCAAAATATATGTAAGTAGATGTGTAGAGAAATTCTATATAAGGAAAATTTGATGTTGACCTTAAATTAATAGTATATATATCAGAGTATATACTCCATAATTTTTTCTGAGCTTCAAAAGTATTATAGGTATTTTCCTTTTCTCCAAAGAAGGACACATGGAAAAGCAATCCCAGTAAGTATGTAGTACTTCATAAGTCTTTCCTAAAGTTGTTGTTTGTTTGTTTTTTCCTTTATAAAAAATCACATAAAACTTTTACATAATATGTAATAATACAAAGAATTTATTCTGGTTAATATTATTTATACTATATTTTTTTTTGCCTGTATATTCCGGCAGCTGGTATATCTGTGCTCTTCCTGAAGTTCTTTGAACTTCCGCAATTATTCTGGTCAGCCATGTGTTAGGCAATTATCTTCTCTTGTGATATCTTTGAAAAACTGTGTTCTTGTTACTTACCCCAAAACTGCTGCAAGTCTCTCTCCCAGGAGTTCACAGTTGAAATTCATTGATCAGCTTCTTGGATGAGGTGTCCAGAAAATAGCCTCTGATTGGGTCATTCCTAGATATTTAGTCTCAAGACCTCAATGGAAGAGCCTCTTCTCGTGGACTGAAGACTTTATCTTCAGTAAGATAAGGACAGAGATAGAAGGAACAGAGATAAAGAATCAAATATATATTCCCTCATTAAGGCAGAAGATGAGATGGGTTGGGATGGGGAGTGAGTGAGCCATAGAGTCCACTGTTTTTCTGCCATGTGGGAAGCTGCTCAACAATCAGACTTCTTTGGAGTGTCAAGAAGACATTCTCACTATCCTAAGCTCTACCAATAGAATAAAAAACTTACATTGTGTTTCTCTACCAATAGAATAAAAAACTTATACTGTTGTGCAAAATGAGAAGAGGAGTAGGAACTGGACAGTCAGGGACTGTGCATTTGTTTACCTCTGTGTGTCTTTGAGAAAGAGAATATGGGAAGAAAGTTGCTTTCTTCCCTTCAGAAGGACGATTAGAAATGCCCACGTGGACAGAGGTAAAAGGCTGCCCATATTACTTCTTATTCTTTCATTGTCCTCCTATCCAATAACCAAATACCCTACTTTTTTTTCACCAACCCTATCATCAAACCTCCAAATTCTCTGCCATTCAACCCTCAATCCATCTTAAAATCACTTCCTAGACCTACCATTCTTCTCTACATAGAAACCTCCTCTGAATATGCAGCCTTGTACCTAGAAACCACCTTGACAGATATTGAAGTCCTCTTGTGTGTACTCATGCCTGCTTTTTCTCCTGTTCTATGGTTGATTTCTGTAAGCTGAACACCAGCTGAACATATCAAAACAAAACTCAGAAAAAAAAGAGGGATGTGCAGAATAAAATATATGTGCTGTAGCTCAGTGTTGTGAAAAATGTCTTCCTCCTCATGGGGCTCAACTCTGAGTTCAACATCTGCTAGGCTACTTAGGTTTTTAGTGGACACTGCATCATTGCTTTACCAAAAAGACTTAGTATGAAAACAAGGTTATCTTACAGCGATCCTTGCTCAGTATTTCTACCTCCTTTCTAGCAGACTGCAGATTAGACAATTTTGAACTCAAGGTTATGTCTGTATGTTCTTGTGGACTTCCATGAATTTGTTTAATTGTACTTTAAAGCCCTTTGATATTTTGACTTCTACAGCATGTGGTGGGAGGGAGTTCCACAGTTTTTCCTAAGCAAGGAAACCACTTCAGGAAGATGTGCAAGCTTGACCTCCTTCATAACATGAGAACCAAGACTGCAATGAATGCATGAGGGATGCCAAGTACAGTTTTGTTAATTTGTGGGCCAAACTGAAATCAAACTCACAGGATACAGAGCAAGTAAGTGCCAGAATATCTGGAGAGACTCGGGTCATGACCTTTTACTAAAAAAATTACGCTGTGGCTTAGCAATATTTATTGTGCTGTCTCCCAGCTACACTCAACTGACTCCAAAAGCTAGTTATTGAAGGAAAGCAAATATTTCTTTTCCCAAAAATAGTGAAATTGGGAAAAGGAAATGTCAGCTCAATGAATGGCTCAAGAAACTCCTCTCTGGTGGGGTAACACAATCATACAGCCACATAGTTGTTTCTTAAATTATGGTTAAAAAGTGTCTTTTGTGAGTCACTTTGAGAATGTAGCCACCTTATCAAGCACTGGTGAAGCTAATAAAAAGGGAGGAATGGGTTGTCCTGGAATTCCTCAAAAATCCCTTCAAATATTTGTTTTATTGCATTTCTGCTGGATTCCTTTTCAAGTTCCCTGCTTGACTGCCCAGAGCATTTGTGTTCTCTAGCCCCTCAAATAATGGTTCAGATAGAAGTTCAGTCCTTAAATGCTTTTTTTCATCTTTTCTGAGGCAAAAAGTGAAGACAAACAACTGCCTAGGATAAGCTGCTTATCTTCATCTTGTAAAACTCCTCCAGGAAAGCTAATTAGAATATGTAAGACAGGGCAAAGAAGCACCAGAAAAGGAAAGGAAAAAGAGGCATTGAAACCCACAGGCAGTCAGAGTAAAGTCCTGGCCTTTATAGTTCCCGTCAACAGCAGGAGAAGCCTGGAAAAGGTTGCACACTGAAATCTGTGGCTCTGTGATTCATTACTTTGAGGGGAGGTTTCACATAGCACAGGAGGCTGAGCAGCCCCAGCACCTCTGTGCCCAGGACAGAGCTGTTTGCTCTTGTGGTAGTTGGACGGCACTACAGGATCACAGTCTTTCACAGACAGTAGAGGCGAGCTTTCGGCACCCAGACTTTTCTGGAAAAGAACCCCAAACAAACCAGTTAGATTGTCAATTAGGTGAAGTGCAATTTCACTGTGGCATTGTTTCCATCTGCAACTTTGAAACCTCAAGTGGATATGATATATTTGTACCAGGAGATAAAGGGTGGTGATTTTTGAAAATCATCTTGTTGTGAGGGTATCCCTGGAAGAAGTCACCCTGAGTCCAGCTTGGGTGCCTAAGAGCTCTCAGCATTAGGGACCTCATCAGGGAGACCAGAGGGTAGACTTCAATATACAGATTCCCAGGGAAGATCAATCAACATCTTTCCCTTGTCTCACAAGATTTTCCCCCCAAATTTGAAGCATGTTTATTTTAAAACAAGATATGGAAAAAAATCATTTTCCCTTTTACTTATTCATCAGGATCATACTCCTAGGTTTTGCCTTTCTCCTTCAAGTGCTGCTGATGTGCCGTACACCTGAAGTAGGAGGTGTGAGCTTGGGCAAGCTATTAATATTGTGGTGCTTCTGTTTTCCCTCTTGTGCAAAAAGACCATAGCAATTCTTACCTAGCCTACAGTGCATTGAGGGGCTTAATAATTGCCAAGGAGCGGTGGTCTTGGTCACTGTCTTCTGAATCAGTAAGAAGCCTTCCTCTCTTTTTTTGAGATTTGGTTTTTTTCTTTCTTCCCCCCCCCCCCCCCCTTTTTTTTTTTTAATTTTATTTTATTTATTTACTCCAGCCAGTTCAAGTTCCTGGAGGACTTTGTAGCCCTCTCTTACTTTTCGTCTTTAAAATTTTCCATTTTAGGTCATCTTTTCTAGTCTCTGCTTTAGCTCAGTCTGAATGCGCAGTCTCCTCCAGTTCCGTAAACTCCATACCTTTATTTTGTTAATCACCCATTAATTACCACTGTGGAGCTTGTCAGACTGCTTTGAGAAATGCCCAGCCCCAGCAATGATGCACTGTAGCCCCTTCCATAGCCCAGCAGTAACATCCACAAAGAATTCCCCTCTGCTAGTGAGCCATGGTGACCTCCCCTTCCTGAAGCCATGCTGGCTATTTTCTGTTAATCTGCTCTTTTCCAAATGTTCTCCCTTTTGACTCTTAAAAGAGTTTCAAAGGTTTTTGCTCACAATTCATGTCAAGTTGACTAGTGTGTAGTTTCCTACCATGTCTCTATGGGTTCACTTTTAAAGTTATGGAATTACGCATTAGTCATCCTTTTCCTCAGAGACCACTCCTGAACTCAGTAAACTTATGAAAACATCTACCAAAGTCTCTCCAGTTCCTCCTGTTATTCCATTCAATATCCTCTGATGTCCTCAGCACCAGAGTCCCAAAGCCTGGTCTTGTGGAAAGTCCCCAGGCACAAGTCTCATCTGTGTTACAGCCCTGGAGTTCAAAGAGCACATCTACAAGTGCCAGAGGAGCTATGCTGCCTTTGCACAACAATTAGTGGCCCCAAAGACTGTTCAGAGAACATTTGAAATACAGTTTCTGGTATTATGAACACAACAGCCTCCAGAGAGCTGCTGTAATTTACTCTTGGTCTCTTGTATCTTCAACTATATCATAAGGCAATAGCTAAATATCAGTTTCTTAGCAGAACTCCAACTTTACTTTCTCTGTCCAAGTAATTAATTTACCATCTTCTCTTGTAGTTATTTACATCCATGACAATTTGAATTCTGTCCTTTGGTCACATCAAAAGGATGAAAAAAGAGGCAAACTCATCGTCACCTGAGATCTTTGTCAGATTGTTTGATTTTTCTCTCTCTCCACTTTTCTATAGCCTGTTCCCATATTCACTATGTATTTCCTCAGTTTGTTAAATGTGATTTTGAAACAATCACCATTCCTATAACATGTTTTGCCTTACGCTACTGAGATGTTCTCCTGCCCTTCATTCAAATGGACTTGCTGCATGGGATTTCCATATTAATATCGTTGCCTGTCTCAGTATTTACATTTATGTTTTTATAAAAAAATATTTATATTCTACAAAACATATTTTACCCCAGTATTCTCAAATCTAAATTAATTTAATAGATGAACATATGAAACAATAAATACAATTGTAAAATTTACAGTAATGGATGAGATTTGGAAGAATACATTTTAAATTTGGGATCAACTGGAGAAGGGAAGAAAAGCAGAACGTACTGTTGTAGAGGCCGATAATGAAAAATTACTTTGATGGTGAGGTGTTTTTTTTTACTGAAGGATTAACAAGGACACATAGTGGATGTTTAAGGAATCTGATTTTCCATCTATAGTGCAATAACCTCTTTTCGTTGCTTAACATGTATTAAAAAACTCTTGACATAATTCCTTATAGTTCCTCAGAACTTGAAAAAAGGCCTATGTTTTTCAGGCTAGCATAGTATTAGGCCTTCTGCATCTGCCTGTATGGGACCATCTGAAAATTAGTGGATGTTTACGAGTCTTACCTGTAACCTGTCCCAACACCATTTTTAGCAGAAAATATTTAGAAATTATTTCTACTCTGTCACTCTGTTTATCTTTTACTAAGCCAGCAGTGATCACATGGTCTTTGAGGACTTTCTCTATTTTTGGATACATTTCTCTACTGCTAGGTGGTTGGGGAAGGCAGGATGTTTGTCTTTTTTTGTTTCTGTTTTTGGTAGAAGTTAGTTTGAGTTCAAGGCCAGACTGAACATGTCCTTGGAAGAGAAACCCAGTGAGGATTATAAATACACAGGTACCATGAACTTAATCACAAACTCCCAAACTGAAAATAGTTGAAGAGTGGGAGATTATTAATGGGAAATTTCAAACATACCTATCTTGTTCTTTCTCTTCTTTAGACATCCATTTAACTACCACAGTTGGAGAAAGCATAATGTATTCAATGGACCTTTGCTCTGCTGTACTGTAATTTCATTTAATGTAAAATTTTTTCGACAACGCAAAATAGATTTGTGTTTACCTAGTAGCTGCTCCCCCACTAGGAGAGCAATTCAGGTGTTTGGCACCACCGTAGATATACCTAGAGGTATTCAGGACATTTGGACAGGGCTGGAAAAGGTAATGAAAATCCTCCTTTCAAAGTCAGAGCCCAAGCAGATGATCTACAACAGACTTGTGCTCTTCAGGGGTGGCAGTAAGAGGTCAGGTGGGACACCCTGGGGTACCGATCATGATATGTGTCTGTTTAGGCCCTCACATCTCACCTAAAGGCCTGGGTGTTCTGGCATTCAGTGTAGTCAAGAAAAGTATGAACCCTAAAAGTTGGGATTTACCCAGCGCATCTTAGACACGCACCTTCAGATGGAGTAACTCATGCAGTTCATATATCTGCCTTTCAGTGCTAGAAAGAATAGGGGGCTCCTGGATAACTACCTAGATATGTAACATTTTGGGACAGGAATACTACACACCACTGCTTTTGTCTTCTGTCAGTGTTGAATCTGTTAAGAAAAGAGAAAGAAACAAGCATCTGACTCTCAGACTAGGCCTGTATGTTGCCTCCCTGACATAGCTGTCCCAGCTGATCACTCTAACCTCACTCTGGCTGGTCAGATATGTGGCCACTGCTTCCCGCTAAAATGTGTAGGCATGAAATCCCACCAGACAGCATCAGTCAGTTGAAAATGCTTGTTTTGGTAGCACGTATTATCAATATGCTCACTGAGTCTTCCCCAAAAACATTGAATTGGAACTCTGCTCTAGGTTCCTGCTTGCAATGATATATGTACCTATATTTATTAAGCTGACTTCTACATTGTCAGTCTCTTCTTCAAAATCCCCTGTATATATGCATTCAGAAGAGATTTTTCTTTCTTCTTTTCATCAGCTGAATGGAGACAAACAATAGAACAGAGACCTTGAAGAACTTTTAATGCACTGCACGCTACCTGCAGCCACCTCTTCAATAAAAGTGAGCTCTGCTTCTGGATCATATCCTTATGTGGAGTTCCAGTTTCCAAATCCTCCTTTCAGAGACTCTCTGAACCTAGGATGGTCACATTTTCTGCTGCTAACTGTTCCAAATTCGCCATCTGGCACTTCTCAGTGCTGGAGAGTCAAGATAGTTGTCAGCAGCAATGCAAATCATTGTTGTTTTGTTAAACTAACCTATAGTACATCCCCACTTTTTTTTCTTTTCTCTTGCTTCCAGAGGGTATAAATAACAATGTTTAAAAATGAATAAACACACATGCAAAGACATATAATATCTCAGCCACATTCCAAAGTCCTTGCTCAGGTTTTTCATTCACTTCCAATGCCAATAAAACTCCAACTGAGGTGAATATGATTTTGGTAGACTAAAAACTGAGTAAAATTTGCTGGAGAAATTTGGCAGAAATTTGAAACGGCAGCATTGGCAATTCAACTCAGAATGCTTATTAAAAGGAAAGCTGAGCTGCCATTCGGGGCTTGGAAAAAAATGTCTATTTTGAGGACTTGGCTTTTTCCCTCCCCTCACTATATCCTTTCTCAGTAGCAACATAATTATTAGCACTTATGGATGAAGTTCTGAAAATCTTGTCATACCTGCTACCGTTCACAGTAACAATAAGAAATACACCTCTGAAAGACTAGTAAGTTCTCCAGCAGAAGACATAGAGGCGTCCTAATGGTTATCCTTGCTTTTAGTCATTCTGATCAGTGAGTAGGCTATTTTATTAATTGCTTGGTTTGGTTAAACAGCAGTCATTCCAAATACCATGCTTGCAAACTCCCTCCCCTGGCAAGGTTGTTCAGGAAAATCTATTGAGGACAGGCTTGGTCACAGAGCTCATACTGGAGATTGTATTTAGCACCTGTGGGTTTCTCTGCATGTGACACTGTGAATTAGCTTGATGAGACACTGTGGAGTGGTGGAGCTGCTACCCTTTGTCCCTTGGGACTGTCACTGTGCAAAGTTTTGATCGCCTCCTACCTAACAGGCAAATGAGATTGTTTTCTCAGATACAAATCTTTGTTAATTATTAGCAGAGATATTTTTTAAAAATCAAATAACAAAATGTAATCTTGAAGAAGGGAGCACTGCCACAGAAGCAGTTAAGGATCTGTCTAGAGATCTTTGAAATTTCCAGTTACTGGGATTTCCACGCTGATACAATCTAACACTTTTTGAGGACTGTGTACTTCAGTTCTGCTAAGATATCAAAATTATCAATCTATTGATTATAATATTCATGATACTCAAGCATACCAGAAAGAGCACTAAAATGCAATTTAATTTAACCCTTTCCACTTTTGTATCTCCAAAGCTGCTGACACACTATCCTGGTGCAGTATATCCTCTCACTATCTCGTTGTCTCTCCATTCTGCCTTCACATACTGCTCTCTGCATATTTTTCCTTTTTTCACCCTTTTCAGACCTGTGGGTCTCATCCTGACTTCAGGTCCACCACTATAAATTCCAGGTACTGCCATTTTTTTGACATTACATCTTTGCACCAATACAAATCACAGCAGCATCTGACCCTGGCATGGCTTATATTCTTGCTGGTGACTTTTCTGTTATGATCCAGCTGTACGCTGCGCACGACCGATTGCGACACGTCACTCCTGCCAGATCCTGAGGTTCCTGCACCCAAATCCTCCTCTGATGACATTCCTGCAAACAAAGGGTAGATGTTGCGGACTGCCTTCCTCCTGCACCTCTGCCTCATCTTCCTCTCATCCCTCAAAACCAAAACCTTGAAAAGGAATACAGTAAAAAGCATGGGAGATAGAGAGAGGTAGAGAGTGCCTGAGGTTCAACAGCACCAAAATAATCTGTCAACAAAGTCTCATTACAGTAATATATGGTAAGTCTCTCATTGTACTACCGAGGCAAGCCCATCCTTGCCCCACATTGTTTTGCTACCAGAATTTTTTCCCTGATTCCACCTCCTCTTCCCTAATGCTGGATGGTCACAGTCTTTCCCTGTTCACCTGGGGAGAGGTAGGAAGACAGAGGGGATTGCAACATCCCCATGCTTAACTGGTGGGTTTGTGGTTGTAGAACTCTAGAACTCCTGGAAGAGAGGAGTGAAACAAGGGTTAATTCATGTGGCAATCTTTAGAGCTGGGTATGGTGCACATTGCTTTGCTTTTATTCATGTAGCTCTTAGTGCTGATTAATACCTCAAGTTTTGTGTCACTGCAGCTGCAGATTTAGCAGCTGCCCTTGCAGCTTCAGACCACAAGATACAGACTGACTGACAGTCAAGGATTTATCGTCTTTTCAGTGGCATAATATCTTTGGCACCAAACATATTTTCTATTTCACTTTGGCACACACCATACCAAAAATAAGTGCAAGGCTCTCTGAAAGCAAAAGTTTTCTGGTTTCTACCAGAAAGAAGATCCTGAATCTAACAAGAAAACTTTCCCAGCCTTTGAGAAGCCGTGGTGATTTCTCTTTGAGGCCAAAAGTTCAAGTGGAAACCTGATGAGTTAAGATGTTTCTCCCTTCATCTTCAAGTTGCACTGGTTCTCTGATATGTCATAGTAGATTTTTTCACTTTTAAACCAGTATATTTTTCTCATTTAATTAAAAAATAATGGAAAAGATTTCAAACACTAGTGAACCCCAAAAAGGAGTGAGATGAACAATTTTTAAAATGGCTTATCATCATGCTAATGAGCCAAATTACTTTTGTGGAGGAAGTCAAGAAATGGATGAAAATAGCTGTTGAGTTTTGTGTTCAGTCTGAGCACCTCCTAACCTCCTAAGGAGAAGACACATGTTCTGATCCAGTCATCGAATAGAAGAATTTATTAAACTTTTGTTTCTTGGGTTATGCATCCGTGAAATACGTGAATGCACTATTCAGTTGAAGGTTTATGAATTGGGTTTGTGAAAGGGGTAATGGGGTTTGAATGTTGCATTACCTAATGTTTAAAACTAATCCAGAATGTTGCTGAATATGTCTGAAGCCACAAGTAAAATTGTTTTTATGTCTGGCCCTTTTGGGAAGGTAGACTGCCTTGTTTTTCTAGACTAAACTAGATAGAAAAACCTGCTTTTGCATGTGAGGTTTGAGCAGACATTTCTCCTTTTTCTTTTACTGCTGTTATCTTAGGTCACATATAGATTTAAAAAAAACCCCAAACCAAACAAAAAAACCAACAACTCTGGATCCTGCAATACAAACAAAGGATCCTAAAGGATGTTCAGTGTGTCATATTGTGATTTATTGTTCCCTGTAATTTACAATTTTTGTATTCTTACTGGCTCAACAATGAAAACATAACATTAATGTCTTTTAAGAAGATTGCCACATGAGCTGTAACTGTATGCACATAAATATCATTTGACTTTTAATGCAAAGGTATGAAAAAGCTAAGATGCTGCTGAGATAAGACATCAGTGCTGTAACTGTAAGAAACTTCTGCAGACCAAACTTGGCCCAGTTTCTACTTTTATTGAAACCAGATGTCTTTGAAGCGTTTAGCTCCCAAATCTGTGGTGCTTTGTCCAATCCCTGACCCCTGGGAGCTGCTGTCACCCAAGACATACCATAGGAGGGTGTCCCAGTGGCTGCTCCCACAGTGATGCAGAAATTATGGGCTCAGTGCAAAGGTCACATTACTTGTGTAATTCGTAAGAGCATTTAACTCCATAGGAGATTTCTCCAGTGGAGAAATATCTCTCTGGATATCAGAGGATGTGCCTGGACAGATGTTTGGAGACAGATTAGCATTAAACCCTTTGCAGTCCCCTTAAGACACCTTGCAAGACCCAGGGCTAAAGCTACACAGGGCTTAGGTGCAAACCCTGTGGGGCCAGAGCTTCCCTCTTACCACTGTAAAGGGTATCCCAGGGCAGGAGAAGGCTGACTTGGCTTCTCCCAGCTGCCATATGGTACCTCAATGACTGTGTCCAGCTGCCACAAATTAAGGCTGTCCCTTGGCCTCAGACTGCTCAAGGCTACCCTGGAACTGGGCAGGGAATCAAAGGAGTGCGTCCGACTGATGTCCCAACTGTACTTCGCTGTGGCAACTGCTGAAGTCTCTGTATTTAGTTTGGGATGTGCACATTTGTATGCAGCAGAGCTGTCCAGTGCCGAGCAGTACTTCTGATGTTGAAAAAATGTTGGATAACTTCTCCCACACACACACTTAATCTGTTCCAATTTTACATCCTCACCTGTCTCTGGAAATATATAACTTCACTTACCGCAGAAAGCTGTTCCTGAGGTGTGTTGTTTGCCAATGGAAATTTTAACAAGACAGTTGTCTCTCATGAGAATTCCCTCTCAGGGTTTGGCCCTTTTGGGTTTTGCTGGTTTTGGGGTTTTTCCCGTTGTGAGTAATGGGACAAGTATTCATAGGCAGGTTTCGCACAAGAAAAAGCTGCTGTGTAATGGACTCATTTTGCAGATACAAGGAATGAGATAACTGGTATGTCGATTATAGTGGTTGTCATGTCTCTAAGTACATATTGAATGGATCCTACACCTACACTAATACAAATATACTGAGGCAAAGAGGCTAAAATCCTTGTGCAAGAGATGGAATTGCCAGAAAAACTAGAATTTATGGAAAAGAAGATTTATTTAAAAGAAAATCGTGATCGTGTATGGCCTGAAAGCAATCTGCAACATGAGATCAGGGCATAGGGCTGCATCATGGCTTCCTTTCAGTGGACATAATCCCAGTTGTTGGAAGGAAACATTGTTGAAACCAAGTATGAAACTTTCTGGATCCTTGACCCACTTCTGTATAGTAGTATAGAGGACCCTCACACATATCCTCATTTTTGTTTTCAAACCTGAAACAGTTACTCCAGTGCTTTAGCTCAAGTATATAGGGTCTCATATACTGCATTTCATCAAAAGGAACCATTAAAAGGGGAAGTAATATGATGCATAGTTTGAGAAAAGTTTAGATGTGTTTATTTACATTTAAGATATTATCTGCAAGACAAGAGAGAAAACAGTCCACAAAACTTGTGAAAAGACTGAATTTTTCTGTCACAAAGTTGGACCAATTATGTTTTTCAGCATTCAGACTATATTCATGTATTCTCCTACATCTAAAACACCTCAAGTCTTTCCTCTCCCTCTAAAAAAAAAAACCAAAAACACAAACCACAGAAAAGCCCTGAAACATCTTTTACCCTTTCCCTATCCAATGCTATGACACTAAGTGAATTTCACCCCTATTGGTCAAAATTTCCATTTCCAAAAGTGCTTCTTTATCTTCTTATTTGTTCTGCTTCCCCTGGCTGAGTTGCTCCAAGGGAGGGAAAAAAATCCTTTTTATGGGTTACATTACTTATGCAGCAGGCATGAAACTGCAAACACCTGGTAGAGTTTCCCTTGTGTGAGCTGCAGCCTACCTCAGAGTACTTTGCAAACATCTGAAACTCATTCTGTGGATCTCAAAGGCCCTCTCCATCACTGATTGAATATTTTTATGAGATTCATTATGGAACAGCTGTGATTGATACCAGTGATCACACAATAGAGGCTATTAATGTTTGAGATGTGGTCACTGTCATCCAGAAGACTAATTATTAAATTAAGGTAAATACAACATGTATCCCTATTCCACACATATTACGCCTGTTCTTGGCAGAGAACATCTGGATGAGGCGATGTTTGCTGTAGGCATGGGAATGGTTGAAGTATTGGCTCACAAGGATGTTAATTTTGGCTAGTGAACTGAGAAGTAAAATATCTGAAAGAACTGAAAAATTAATATCAGATTTAAAATACCTAAATAAGAACTGAATGGACAACAAAGTATTCTGTGACTGTGCTTCTGCCTTTCTGTGCATTTCCTGAAATATTTTCTTTTTGGTATGAGGGAATGCCCAAATTTTTGCCATGCCAGGTAGCCTGTAGTATCTGTGGCATCACCTTTTGCTTAGAAAGGCCATGCAACTTTCACTGTGGAAAATAATGAGATATTTTTGGTTGCAATATGCACTTCTCTTTCATGAGATTCAGACACAGACCTGGTATAAATACCTGTAGAGGTTTTCTTGTGTGTCTGTGTGTGCATGTTTGCATACACATATGCATATGTAGCACTGTGTGTAGGGTGTGCATGAGCACGCATGCGTGTGTATACCTCAGAACCTCTTTTTAGTGACTAAGACTGTCACACAAGAACAAAATCTAAGAAGACTATTTTCCTGTGATGGGAATCGGCAAGTGAGCTACTCCATAACTTAAAAATTCTCTTTAGGATAATGCAGAGCTAATAACTGCCACGAGCAGTTGAATGGTGCTAGACATAACAACAGATTCATATGAGTGGCACTCCTGGGCAGTTGCACCCTTTAAAGGAGCCTATCAAAACTTATATTGAAAAGGAGAGAAAACAAGAACTGATTTTATTTTTTTTTCTTGCTGGATTGTGCCTTCAGTAATTCTTGATATTTCATCTCAGTACACAGTAGGTACTATGGTTTCCAATGGGTTTGTATACTGACCAAGAAAACCTTGGTCTAGTCACATACTGTTTAAACCAATTCATTGACCAGAAACTGGCTGTGTATTAGGGATCTAAAAATCACCATCGTAATGAATTGTATTGCTGCTGCTTCTACCATTCTTCACAGCATTGCCCATTTAAAAGAAACTTGCCCAGATTGTTTCATGTCAATGGAATTATGTTGTTTTATATCTGTGGATCATATGACTCTGGGTAGGACAGAGGACAGAAATGCCTTTTTTTTGACTGCTTTGATCCTTTGTTGATAGTTTTCTAACAACATTTTTTCTGTCTAATCAAGTGGATAGTGTTAAAAGAGTAAGACACAAACCCAGAAATTATTTAAAAGGGAAAGCAGCTACCTTTATTCACATTTTTTATCGACAGATTTCGCTCTTTTTCTTGTTTCCACATTGTTTTTGTTCTTTAAAGTCAGTAGCGATAAGATCTGCAGTTATAGAAACACCTAGTGTTTTATTTATACAAATATCTTGCTAAGAAATGAAAAATCAATGGAATTTTTCTAGGTTTATTGTTTCTACAAGTTGCAAAATTCTCCTTTGAATTGTATAATTATTGAATTCAGGGCTGCTCACTGGAAGAGAGAAGAATTTATCTCATATTTTATAAGTGAATGAAGTACTTTACCAGGTTCTCCTTTTCTTCCTGTGTGAGTCAATGACACAGTACATTCAGAGACTTGCTCCAGCTGGGACTTTACACAGTAATCCTCAGTATTCATATGCCAATCTCAAGTTTATACTAGAAGGAATCTTTAAACAGTTGTAAGTTCAACAAAACAGAAATTCAGGGTTCAATGTCAGAGAATTAATCTTTTTCCAGATGCAACAAAATCTGGTCATCATAGATGATCTCAGTTTATGTAGCTGAAAACTGCATTTCTTTAAAGTGCAATTATGCTTACATTTTGCATTTGGCTAAATTATCTCCCTTCTCTGCAAGTCACACTACTAGAGGTGACTACAAAGCAACATATGGGTTTTTTCAAATGTAGAGAAAGCTGAATTACGGTGAGGCTGAGTGGTTATTTGACATTTATATAAAGTACACATATCCTAAGGTATGGAAAATTATAATTATTTTCAAGTGGGAAATACCTGTCAGACTATTGAACAATGTCTGTTAGAACCTTTGTTGCACAATGCAACACTCAAGTTTTACATTGATTTCCAGCATGAGCCTAGAAGAAAAACTCATAGAAAAAGCCTTAGCATGTGTGTTTTTTAAAGACAACCAAAATTTCTTTCTGTACATTCTACAGGGCTTTTAATTTGAAAAATCCTTTTGTATAGGTGATTGCATCCATCAGCATTTGAATTTCAGTGATAAGACCCCAGTCACCTTAACAAACGTTACTCATGCAAGGTTGTGATGTTAATATCCAAAATATTCCTTCTTAGCTTTATGGTCTCCAAGGCTTTTTTAATACCCTAGAACAATGTAGTCCTAAATGGAGAATGGATAGAGTATCTTCTGTAGCACTTTTGTGCAGGGACCTTGGAGGAGATGAACAGCTGCTGAAGGAAGCCCCGCAGTATGTTTTCTTCTCCCACACGTGTATAGGCAGCTATCATCAGCTAGCCAAGCACAGCTTCCAGTTTACAAAGGAGTCATCCAGCCCAACAGAAATACCAGTGTTAGCACCTTCTATGTTTTGATGTATAAACTGGAGGACATTGCCTTACAAAGTGCTCAATCTTGCAAAACAGAGTTGTTCTTTTATGACGAAGTCCTAATGAAGGCAATGAGAGTTGGCTGGCCAAACCCAGAGGTTCACCTCTGGACGTCTACCTCTGGAAGTCTCTGACTTTGCTCTGTGTTGTCCTTTGAGTCAAGTCCTGTTCATACCACTGTGATTTTTGGTTGTAGTTGACTTTGGAAAAGTTGTGAGTGAGTTAGAAATACAAGATGTGTGGATAAAGGGGACATGTGAGAGAGAAGGCCCAAAAGCTGTCCCTAAAAAGAGCACATCTCAGGAGTTAGCAGGGTTCTCACAGCTACTCGTGTCCCATGCTGCCTTTCCAGCAGATAAGAAATGTGATATTGCCTCTGCATTTTCCAGTCATAGTTCACCAGAAATTCATGCCGTGCTTCCAAAATCTCCAGATTTGAGTGTACATGTTTTCTAACCTAATTACATTTGAAAGATGATTTCTTAAACCACCTGAGATGAGATCATATCCACACCAAATGGACAGGGAGAATTTGCTTTTTAACATAGCAACCACCTGCTTGAAAAGAATTCTTTCAGTCATCCTTTCAAAAATCCTACATGATCTCATATAATTATGTCCCTTCAACTTAGCTGTGTGCTCTATTAACATGTTTCATTCATTTTTATCTTATAGCATATGACTCAAAGGGAAAAGCAGCAAAGAGGAGCTGAAGATAGCCTAGAGAGGAGGCCTGATGTTATGCACTGCACTGTGCCTCAGAGGGTCATGTTGAGTTTGAAGTAAAATTTGCACTTCTCACAGCAGAGATGAAAATTCAGTTATGGTAAAACCTCTTTGTTCCAATGGGCCTAAGATAAGCATGTCTAGAGTTAAGCATGCAAACCTACTTATCCAAAGTTTGAACCTAAGAGAAGATAACTCAGAGGAAAAGGGGAGTTCATACCACCACATATGAATATTTTGATCATATCAGTCTGGATTTTTTTCTCTTACTTTCTTTGTTTTTCTAATTCTAAGGCAGAGACCTGTGCTGCTTCCATATGTGTATTTACTGTGTCCTACAGCTCAGGAATGTTCTGGGTGCTGTAAGTAAATACCCCACAACCAGTAGTATGTCCCCATTGCACTTTTGAAAACCTGAAACACAATAAGAAGACTGGTTCTGGTGACCTCTCTCCACCGTGTGTTCAGAGGGATGAATATTGGTGGTATTTTTTCTTGGTAGTGATCAGCTGGCTTTTTTAAAAAGCAGAAGAGAGTGTGGCTATATAAACAGAGCTTTTTTTCCTGTATTTACTTGTATGTTGGTGTTCAGTGGACTAAATTATATCTTAGATATAATTCCTCTCAAGTTCTTTCTACTTGATTGGTATGCTAAAAGCTACAACGTAGCATAGAAGTAGACAGAAAATATATGTGAATGTGTATATGACCAAATATGTGATATTGTGTGCACTGCACTATGTTTAGTACTGGACTTTAAGAGGTTAGTTTGCCAGTCTGTTATTCTAGTCTTCTGTTAGTGTCATTCCTCTGTGGTGCTTTACAATTCATTATTTATTTTTATTCCCCCAGCTGACATGAGGCCCCAGGCCTTATTTAATCCGTATCATCAGACCCTGCAGTGAGTACAGAATTGTTAATTTCCATGTAGGGTCACTTGTGAGACCAAGAGTTGAGGGAACATTTCACAAATGTTGAGACTGGTATCTGAAATATGAGACGAAGTGGTACTCCATGATACTCCATACAGTGGCTATGTCCATTTTACAGATGAGGAAAGGAGGACTGGGACAAGAATAAACAGCCAGTCAAAGGTATCTGATAATTTGGGACAGTGAGCTTTAGGAGGACTTGGCAACTTTACACTATTTGAATAATTAATGCCTTGTTCTGGTTTTATTTTCTTCTGTAGAAGGTCAGACCTTCACCTAACATGATCCAAGTGCAGACTTCGTCGCATCCCACTTAGGTGCTTACCATGACTACTTATGCTGGTAGCATATCTGGTGTCCTTGTCTGGACTTTGCAGATAACTTAGAGAGAGGCAGGCACATCCAAGGAGGCATTCATCAGGTCTGTGTAGGGTGTCCACCTTAGGAAGAGGTGAAGGATCTACTACAAGTATGTATTTTATTCCATGGACTATGAAGAGAGTAAGGACCAGTGGTTCAAGACTGAGGCCCCAGGTCAACTGAGGTGAAGTCGTCTCGATGTCTGAATGTTAGCAATGACAAAATTAAGACTCTAGTTCTTTCTATATAGTTTTTTGATTATCACATTAGATACAGTAGCAGTGGTGTATTACAAGTAGAGTTTGTTATAATAAATACGTATCCTTTTATCACATCTTTATTAGATATGTATACATATATACAGATTTTGCAGCCATCCACAGGATTTTTATGTATGGACATTGAAACACAAAGGCATTTATAAGAAATTGAAGGGCAACTAATGCGGAGCAGAGCTATGCTGCTCTTAAATTGAACTTTAGATGTTCTTCAAAAGGATTTTATATGGAACAGGTACAGTTTCATGTTAACCATTTGGGAAAACATCACAAAGATCTTTCTTACTGGTTGGTTGCAGGAACTTACTGGATATAAACCTAGGAATGCCTGCATAGCAATAGGATGGGTACATTTATGAATTGCTTTGTACAAGCATTTTTAGTGCTTTTGCACTCAATACTAGTGGTGTTGCCTTTTATATGTCAGATGTGAAATTTAATTCTGCTTCTTCTTCCTTGATTTACTTTACAACAACCAAAGTTGTACTCAAATAATTGTCTACCTGGGTTGCAGATGACAAGTTGAGCAACTTAGGAGAAGGTTACCTGATTTCTTTATTGATGCATACTGCTGGCAATTCTCTCCATGTCCAGAGGCCTAAGAAGCTGTTGCTTTTTTTGGTGTTTTTTTGGTTTTTTTTTCCCAGCAACACAAGCAGAGGAAGTGCTAATCAGCAATATTCTGTTATGTAGTTTACTTTCTGTAGTAGGTTCGATTGTATTCCTTGACCTTGTGAAACTTAAATCTTCTCAACATTGAGGTAATAGGAGTACAGCTGTTGCTGCGCTACCCATGGCATTGTGGCTTGGTTTCTTCTTCCCCCCCAACCCTTCTTTTTTTCTAACTCTTTGTCTTGCTGAGTGGCTGTACATAATTTGTCTTATGCTGCTCTACTGCTCTCCCAGTTAGTCTGTGAACTGGGAGTAGAAATGGTAATACTGACATGCATCAAGAGCAATCTTGGTGACTGTTAACAGCAGATATGTAAAATTTAAAGAGAAGTAAACATGTAGCTGTATCCTCAATGATTACCTTCCACCATGCCAATCCAAGTGCTACTCAGATCTAAGAATTAGCTGTCTGTTTATAACCAGTTGAATTGTAGGCACACACTTCCCAAGCTCTTGTCTTTACTTTAAATATCCTTAATCAGAAATTCAGAAACTCTTGCCAAGCATAGCAATAACCAATTCTCTGCCCTCACTTCCCCGCAAAATGAAAAAAAAAAAACTCAAAACAAATTGCTCATTGCTTTGCTTTCTTACCATTGAGAGGCCATCAGTTCCACAATCAAATGAGCTTCCTACAGAAGAGGTGTTTATTTGCTATTTTTCTCTGGATACTCTTCCAAATCATTGCATGTTCTCTGTTTCACTGAATGTTCTAAAAAGGCTGAATATAAATTCCCAGATGATCTACCCTCATGTTTTTTATTTAATCTATTTTTAAGTTATAATACCTGTTGCTAATCTCTTATTGAGAGAAAGGAATGATCTGTAAAAGACACTTTTTTTAAGCATTTATCATTATAACACTTAAAACATTACAATGAAGCATTATAACACTTCATAGGATTAAAGCATGCTCAGGCCACCACTGAGTGATTTAAACACAAAAATGAATCTTTCTACCTGAAGCGTGTAAAAAGAACTATCTCTTTGCAAAGGGCTTTATTAATTCACATTGTCCAAACAGGGTAGACAAAACCCACGTTCTTAAATTATTTATCAATAGATGAGGATTTTTAAATTATTAATTAATTTATATATAATAATAACGATCTGCTACATTGGTTAAGCAAAGCAAAAGTAAAGTTCTTCCCTTGGATCTATACAGGTGCAGAACAAAAGTGTTTGATGCGGCTCCCTTCTATGATACTAACCCATTGCATTCAGTGGGACAAACCATATGAGCAAAACTTACAGCTCTGAGAGCTACTACAATTGATTTAATATAAAATGTAGCTAACAATGGGAAAACTCACACAAATAGGGAAAGGTGTCAGAACTGAAATCTAGGGTAGGAGAATACAATCCTGCTCTTGCGATTACATACATTGCATGTGTGGCCAGTGGATCCTTTCCAAAATTCACAGAATTTTGACAAAGGGAAAAAAAAAGAAAATATTTTTAATGATTCCAGTGGGTTTGGAGCTGGCTCTTCATTATCAGAGCAGTACTAATAGTTAAAACATCTATGTCCATGAGAAACAGAAAGCACTCATTTAGAAATCATTTTCCTTTACAGAATTCTCAGGCTGTAGCCTTAAATGCAAATTTCATTAACATAGATGATAAAATAATACAATAAGATGTCTTTTTTCTCCAGAATTCTCAGAGTAATAAAAAGAACAGTGGCCAAAAGTACTTTAAATATATTAACTTTTTTTTAACTTCACAAGCCTTTGTTCTCAAGAAAGAAAACTGCTGTTTCACTTCCCTGAAGCCATTGGTAATATGATGCAAAAACATCAGAGAAAATCTAATCCAAGATAGGTGCAGTCCCCAAGGGAACATGCTCTTCTTTGTTTTATATTTCCATTGGAAATCTGGGAGATTTTGCATGCAAACATCTTATTTCATGGGGCTGCTTCTCAAATTGAGAGATTAAATCTAGCGCAGTATAAAGGCCTTTTCAATAAAGTGGGTTGCACAGTCTTCTGTTTACAGAAAATTGATGCATCATCTGATATGTCTGAAATTGCTAACTTCTGTTTCAGCAAAGCTGAAAGAATTTCAACCAGCCCATTATCTAATCAAGAAAAATATTCCCTTAGCATCTTGTCTTAAGGTAGCTGGCTGGCAAGCAGTGTTTGGACTACTGTATATCATGATTCATTACAGTTGCAAAATGGACTGATTTTCTTGGGAAAGTCATATTTGTAGAACTATCCATCATCCACAAAGTGTTTGTAAATGCCTCAAAAGATACAAAACAGCTATTAAATCCTAACTTCATATAATGTTTCCCCCCCCCCCATTTCATACACAATCAAAATTTAAATATTTAAGATAAATGATCATTCTTGTTGAGTGCATGTTGACTGAACTCTCTGCAGTAGTTACACTCAGTATGAGCCACAGCTGATTTCTCAGTCCTCAGAGCTTTAGGGGGCCCCTGTGCCCCAAATACTTCCCATTATTAACATACCTTCTGCCAAGGCAGAAACCAGCAGAGTTTACTCAGTCCTCAGCACACCGATGTTACTGAACACATCACTTCCATTCAAGCAAAATTTCAAAACAAATTTTCTAGAGAGCAGGTGGGAAATGTACCTATTGGTGAGACCCTGCTAGAGTGTACCCAGCAGTGCAGGGCCAGAACTTCTCTCCTGCCTCTTGGTGATACCCCATCAGACACGCAGAGTTCAGGTCCTGTAGGATAGTTGTGCCCAGCAGCTGGAGCAGGAGCTCCAACAGCTTTGCTTGGCAGGATGTGAGCAGCTGAGCAACTGGAGAGGGCTGTGCTGTGTAATGTGTGGATCTGCTTCACCAGGTGAGCACACCTCGGGCAGTCCTTTGTCATTGCTGCTCTCAGGCAAGTGACGCTACTTAAAACAAGTGCCACAGAAACTTTTCAACCCAGAATAAGGAAATGGAAGCTGACATGAGCATGGCTGATAAGCAGGGCAGGTAGCAATGTGTACAGGACTAAGGTCATGGCCCAACATCTTTACAGCTATCGGGACAGCAAACACTGACAGCTGCATTTCATCTCCTACCAAGTAAGAAAGACACGAAAGCTTTAATTAACAACACCAACCTTTTCTGCAGGACTTTCCATAAGTAGATCTCAAAGGCACTAGTTAATGAGTTAAGAAAAAAAAAAGTGTGCATCTCCTGGGTTCCCAACCAACCCTCCCAGCACTACTGCTTCCTTCCTTGCCATTCTTCATCTTTGGTTTCGTGGAGAAAAGTGAGTCTCATGTGCTTGCAGGGCAGGACTGTTGACACTCCCCCATGCCTGTAAGGGGCTCCAACTTCCACTGAGACAGGTGGAAGAGAGGATATTTTTCCAGATTTAGCTTTAAGAAAAGCTAATCCCTGCTCCTAGGAGATGAAGTGAGAAATCTATCTGAAGCACAATCTGCTGCCACATACCTTCTACTAGTGTTTTCATCTCAAGGTTACTTATATAAGAAAAAGTACTTTCCTTGGCAGAGGAACCAATTAACAGATGGATTTTGAATTTAGAATTTAGATATTTGTTTTAATGAGCAAACCAAACTGAATTCCAAATTCCTGTAATTTTGAACAATTGTTATTTTGCATCTCACAGCAATACTTCTAGGTACAAACTTTCAATAAGGTCTTAATGTACTAGCCTTAGTATAAATATAAAAAGGATATAAACTCTTCCTTAATGATTTTCTGAGATAAATTGAGGTAAAGGGAATGTAAGATTAAACATCATGTGCAAGACAGTCCACGTGTCGACTCACACGGCTTCATCTCTTGGGAGGATATTTGCTTTCAACTAACAAGGTGTTGTTTCTGCTAACTGTACCATCTGAAAATTATTTAATACATCAGAAATAAATTAGTTGAGTATTTGTAATAAAAGCAATTAAAACAAACAAGTGATGAGAGCAGACTGTCCCAGATGCAGCAGGGTCAGGACGGGAGCCCCCATGTCCTGCCCTTTCTGCACGAGTCCCTCAGAGGAGCAGATGCAAAAACAGCAGCGAGACTCCCCATGATGGAATCCCCCAACCCCAGTCGAGAACAAAGATTTTCTGGCAGCCTTGTGTCAGCATG
>NW_020884917.1:4338798-4387385 GCF_003945725.1 Corapipo altera
CTCTCCTCTCCTCTCCGAACCTCTCCTCTCCTCTCCTCTCCGAACCTCTCCCTCTCCTCTCCGAACCTCTCCGAACCTCTCCTCTCCGAACCTCTCCTCTCCGAACCTCTCCTCTCCGAACCTCTCCCCTCTCCTTTCCCACACAAAAATGTTTTTTATGACTGCTGAAGAAAGTAGAGAAAAATCTGAAGATGCAAATAGTGTGAGGGTTCAATTCAGGTTAATGTCCAAACAATTGGGAAACAAGCTTCAAAACCTGATCTCATCTCAATAGTGCTTGGGAAGTCAGGCAACTATCAACTACTCCTCTGAGGATGCCGGTGAAGGACTCCAGGCTGTCCTCTACCCTGTCAGCACCAACGGTTTTCGCTTTTCTATCCCACTGAAGACTACTGATGCTTCACTCACTGAAGAAGGGCAAAGGGAGACATGTTTGTTTTTTTCAGGGCAACAAAACATTTTTGATAAATTTCACCTGTGAAAGGATTTTTGTGTAAATAAATGGATACAGAGCAGGGGGACGCGGGGTTAGGAGCTGATTACTACCCAGGATCCATGTCAGCTCCACAAGGAGAACCACCTGCTGGAACCAGTGCCATGGGCTACCCATCGAGGCCAAACCTCGCACCAGGTTGTGCAGTCACTCAGGCTCCCTTTAATCAGTTAGAAAATATTGCTGAGGCAGAACTGAAGCATTGAAGCAGGCTTAAGCTGCTGTTGTTGGGCAGCACAGCAAAACCCTGTAGGTTGAGAAGAGAAAATTTCAGATGTGTCCCTCACTGGCAACTCCCTGTTTCAGTGACTTTTAATGCATTTTTCTTTTCTTTGTCGCTGAAAGTGTCAGTGATGTAAGAAAGGCTTGCATCTCATGGCTGTGGGATTTGATCCTTGAAGGAGATAGAAGTGATCCACAAAGAGGTGCCTTGGAGGCCATTGCTGCCACGAGGGGGAGGCTCCCTCTTTGACTGGGAGGTAGCACTGGGAGGGCTCACAGGCTGGAAATGGTGGATAAGATAGGAATGGGAGTCTGCAGCTGGAGAGCAGAGGCCAGAGATTACTTTTTCATTATTTTATTTTAAACATATGTATTAATCATGACTCAAAGCAGGGATGGCAATGGAAAACTGCAGCTGGAATGGGTAAGGCAGGAGGAAGAGGTGATTTTTATTTCAGACATAAATTATGTATTAATTGTGGCTTGAAGGAGGGGTCAGTGTGGGAATCTGTAGCACAGGGAGGGCAAAAAGGAAAGATGATTTCAATTGCAAGTATATTTATTGAAGTGTAACTCAAAACAGGGACTGGGTGGGAATCTGCAGCTGGAACTGATAGGGCAAAGGAAAATATTGCTTTGGTGGAGGGGTATTATTTTAAACACATGAGTAAGTCCTTAGCTCAAAGGACCACAACAGTGGGAATCTGCAGTTTGAGGACATCAAGTAACACTTCTGGGAGAGAGGATCCTTATGCCTTTTCAGGTGCATTCAGAGCTTGTGAAAGTTGCTGAGCTGTCTTTCCTAAACTGAAACCCCATCTGTTACCAGAGCTGGGTAATTCAGGATTCCCTAGCAGCCCTCCACTGCCCTGCTGGCTCTCGAGAGGCTGCTCTGCTTGACAGAGGTGGATGTGCCTGTGTGACTGCTGCAGCGAGCTCACAACTGGTGAGCGAGGCAGCTGGCTCTAAATGCAGTTTGCACCTCCATTCAGTGTGACCAGTTTTGCTCAGGGATGGCTGCAGCCACCATCAAACCACAGTTCAGCCCAGTCTTCCCACAGAGCAGCAGCAGTGTGGGTTATTGTGGCCCATTTGCCCTTTCCCTGGACTGCAGGCAGTGGGTACCCCCTACTACCCTGGTAGGTCACCATCCCTTGTGCTGGTGATAAGTGATCTCCAAGCCGTGGACTTTCTCTGTGCAGAAAGTCAGATGGGGCCAGCTGTGAGTGGGACTGTGTGCTGCCTGTGTCCACTCTTGTCTGGGCTACAGGAACAGTCATTCCCCTAAAGGAGCTGGCTGGCATGTTCTGGAAATCATTTTGTTGGAGAAGGCATATCCTTGAATTCAAAGGGGGCATGGTGGTGGTTAGAAAGACAACGCTGAGCCCACGGAAATGTCACCAAATGTGCCAATTTGTATTCACATATTCCAGAGAAAACAGGCCTTTCCTGTCTGCAGCTCTAGTCTGAAGCCTTGTGTCTGGCCAGTATGTTCTGTTTTACAGCCCTGAGCAGGAACATTGCAGCTTCCACAGGCTGATGTATACAAGAGCCACTAAGCATCATGGATTTTTTTCAGTGCATCATTGCAAACCCACCTGGGCTGAGTAACTTTTCACTAGCAAACTGTGAAGAATGTTAGAGTATTCAGTGAGCTTCATAACATAATTATTATTTTCTTAGACAGTTAGCTTTAGTGTTTGCTTCTTTGCTCCAAAGAGTAAAAAAAAAAAAAAAAAAAAAAACCAGAAATTCTTGATTCCAGGCTTTGCTTTTCATGTTTTTCATGAGGCATAGCAGTGTCTGTTTTTCTCCTGGCTCTACAAAACGTTTCAATGTATCTGTGCTGCTGCTTTCTATTGAAATTGCTACAAGTGCAAACCCTCTTTACTCATACTGGGTCAGTGTGTGCATGTTTATGTACATACGTATATTATATAAGTAATCTTTTGATCCATAAAAGCACATGGCTTTACAGTGTCGAGCATACTCAGGAAAAGTTATTCCTGAAGGAGATTCAAAGTGCCTGAACCATCATGATACAGAACTTCCCAGTAGGTTCCAGAGCTTTTTGGTTACCTTGCAGTGCTCATGCATGGTATGATGCTGAGTGGTAAAGCAGGCAGGAGTTCTTGCCACTTTGAGGGTGATCATCAGCTGTACCTGACTTTGCACTACATGTGATAGACCATCACTAAATCATGAGCTGCAAATGAGAAATCGGTCAGAATATTTAGCATTAGTCTAGTTTTGCTGTTGACCAGTTGTTATTCTTGAGGTCTGTAAGTTTTGAGGTAAATGTCAAATTTACCTTAGTTCATGCCAGCTGTGGACACTCTGAAGAGAGGCCTTAAAATGTCTGTTTTCCTCTGAATGAGATCTTTACTGCTTTTCCCGGTCTAAGCAGAGTCAACATCCATCTTGCTTCCTATCCTCTGGATCTCATATCTGCTGACATCCCAGTGCTCGGGGTCGTTCTTTGCCTAAATTACCCTGCAAGATCAAGGCAGAAAGAAATAGCCAGAAATAGTTTTCAGGCAAGGTGCTGTGCCAAACTCACAGCCCAGATCTCAGTCCAATGTCAGTCACCTTCAAAAGCTCACTCTGCCTTTTTCCACCTCAGCAAGGAGAAGGACCCAGAAACATCAAAAACTCAGGATGTGCCAGGATGTGCCAAAGGCCTCATTGTATCTTACAGTATTTCAGTGCTCAAACCATACCAAAATTGTCATGAATTCATAACAGTTTAGGCCAAACTTTCTGAGGTTATTCTATGTCTTGTGAATTAATAGGGATTCCCAAAAATGATAATCAAAGTGGCTTTCTTATATCATACTCTTTTCTCATTCTCCTTAAAGAAAATGAATTTGTTTTGTTGGCTTTTTTTTCAATTTTAGGTTTCAACTACATGCTTGATTTTTTTTTTTCTCTTTGCAAAATTAAACTAATGGGGGGGAATCACTTTCTTTTTCGTTTAATGAAGAATGGGTCAGCTGTGAAAACTCAAAAAATTTGAGTATCTCTTGAATTTCAGATGTTAATACTATCTACTTTCTATTGCAGATGCTGTGATTTTGCTCTTTTCACTCCTTATACCATCAGAAAAATTTCCTACTTTTATGTTACTTATATTTTTTTATATTTTCATGGACCAATAGCAATCAGATTTAGGCCACAAAATAATTTTATATTCCCACCTCTTCCAAAATGACATTACTTTTCTCTGATATTCACACATAAAAGCCATCAGGCAAACAATATAAGAGCAAATAAATGAAAAAATATTCAAACTATAACCTAATTTTTGCACAGTTGCACACATAAACTGTCACAGTTGATTGCGGAAGTTTGTAAAAGGTTGAAGAGCCCATGGATTATTTTTAAAAGCTTAAGAGCTTTTTTTGATTTAAAATCATCAAGAAACACTTCCCTGATGTTAAACCATCATATGATGGTTTAATAAAAAAAACAAAGTCAGGAACTTCTGACTGAGATGTATTCATGGTTCATTATTTGAATATTGTTTGGAGATGTCCCAGGGGTGACTCCTTTTTCATTCATTTCTTTTTTGTAGCTCTGAGTCAGGATGCTTCTGCTTCAACAGTTTTATAACTGACGAAACTTAAGACAGAAGTTTAAAGGGGATGTATTTTCACTTGTGAGTCCGTGGTATCAGGTGTTCAGAAGACAGTTCGAGCAGCTGGAGTTGGCTCAAATCAGCGAATGTCCATAAGGGACGGATAAGTAAATTGACTGCTGTTGAAATAGATACCAGCCACTGTAGGTTGGAAATAATGTTCTTTTCCTCTGAAAATTTTTGAGATTTTGAAAAAAAATCTCAAGTCTAACAGAGGTGAAAAATGTCAAATATTGTATTTCATCACTCAAAATGTTCAAATATAATATAACGCCCTTTTATACTGAAAAGGACATTTTTCTTTAACACAGTCAAAATACATTATTTCGATATCATCAAAATATTTCTACAAATTTTGTCAAAATGAGAAGTATTCAGAACTGGTCTTTTTCCACAAAATATCGACTTTTTGTTAATGAACATTCATTTTCCAAAAAAAGGCTTTGTAAATTCCTACTAGCCAGTACCTTCTTAAGTTCAGATTTTGAGGATGCCCAGGATGCTAATGTAAAGAGACAGCTCATCCAGATTTAAGTTTTCTTTCTTGGCACTCTCCTAGGCTTTCTCAGTCAAAGCAAGGGTTTACAGGGAATACTACATCTTTCTCTTGAATTTCGTGTGCACCTACATTTCTTTCCCCATTTTCAAACAGAACTCTAAGCTAAGAGTATTTTCCTCTTTTGTAAGACAGCAATCATTGTACAGATATACAACTTTAACTGTGCTAAGCCCTACATTTCAAGACACAAAGAACCTTTAACTCCCAGAAGCTAAATCAGGATGTGACATAGCTCATGCTGGTGCAATTTTCACTGTCTCCAGTCTTCCCTTGGTTGTCATCCTTTTTCAGTTCAGTCGAGTTGTGTGTTGGATCTCCCCGTTTCCTGGGTTCCCAGGCTTTGAAGCCTTACTGTTCTCCAGTTCTTGGTTCTGCAGTACTCATCCTCAAGCCTTTGCTGATCATACTCTCTGTATGATACTTCCCTGGGGCTTCAAACTGTCTATTGATATTTTCTCTTTCAGATACTCTTGTCAGCTTCTGCTGTATTTCTCTCAAGCTTGAATTCATTCATGTCTAAGTTGCTCCAATTCAAAGATTTTAGAGATGTGAGGAAATAGAACCTAATCTTCTTAGATTAGACTAGTCATGTAAAAAATTACACTCAAAGCACAAGGAAAGCAAATCATGGCAAAAATAACATTCCCCCCCACCTCCCCTCCAACAGAAGCATTATAGCTTTGCAGCATTGTCTACCTAAGAAGTGTATATGAGAACTAGACTTCCAAATAACAGTAAGACTCAGACCAGCAAATTACATTAGACATGGGAAATAACGGGGAAGATGAAGCATACATTTATGAAGTGTTAGCAATGCAAACACTTCTGTCATGGTGATGCTAACAGGCAAATAACCCTGGAGAGTGTGCTGTAAGCGTAATGCAAAGCTCATGTAGGACTAATGCACTAAAATATTAGCTCCCCCAGAACTGCACAAGGCAAGCACTGTGTTTATCGCCTCTGTAACTCATAGAAGTTTGTGAGATTGCCAGCACAAACAGCAACACAGGAAAAGCTAGGTGTACACAAGAAACTCTTGGTGTACATCCAAACAAAAGAAGGAATCCAGGGCGAAGAAGCATGAATGTTAATAATCTTGCCAGAGATCCTTTCTTCAAGGCTAATAGTTCAGTAACCTCCTTTGATGTATGACTTGAATATATCACAGCATCTGTATGCCTCCAGCACCTCCCCTAATGCACGACTACAGCCAGAATTAATTAGTGTGCAGGAGTGGGAAGGAGCAAATGACCCTGTATGATGCAGATCAGTTTGTTCTTGCTGGCAATACAGCACTACCAATAATTTAAGCAGAATTTTAATAAAGCACGCATACTGGCGGGTTCCCAGTAGCCAAGAGTCTGTGGTAGACTTCATGCCCCATATCTTTTAATTATTCATCTCTATGAACAACAAAACCCGAGATGCCTAAGGTACTGGACAAGTCCCTTGACCTGCTCAGACAAGAGATGAATGTCCATTGGATTAATTCTTTTATTTACCAGTTAGTTTCATTAGTCCAAATCTAATTAATTTTGTTTGCATTGAGGGATAACACTATCCTGCAAGTGATCACATCAGCAATACAGGGAATTCAGCTGGGCGTAATCTAAAAGGTTTCAAGGGAGAACATCGATTCCTCTTGCACTGCTAGAATTAGTGAAAGCCAAAGTGTAACAACCTTTGCCCACACTCGGCTTCGAGCTCTGTAACCACGATCTGGGATCTGAAATTAATTCAAGTTCTTGGTACCTGTTGGGCTTTCTGCCTGTGAATGGGACATAACAGGCAATTTGGATGGGTATGTGTGAGAAAAAAAGTCCTCTTGACAGATCTATGGTTTTCTACTCTGGGGATCACAGAAAGATACTCTACATAGTGAAAAGATAGTTGGAAGGGAAAAGCAACCTTTCTGTATGCACATTCTTGCCATTAAGATCATTTGCAACAGCCTCTGAGGTCTTTTATGGGAACATAAGTATTCTCTTCAACATACTTTCTTTTCCATTAAAAAGTTTTCTTTGTTTCTCTATGCTATCCCATTGTCCCTATTAAGAAAAAGCATGAAACCTTTTTCTTCAGTTCCTATCTTAAGGCTTAGACTTGTGCTGGTCTTGGCCAAATATAGCCTGCTGGCCATAGAAAGACCAGTGGTGGCTCTTCTCTTTTTTTCCTCCTTTTCTGCACATGTTCCCCTTGATTATAACTTTAAGTAAAAACAAAGAATGCCTGAGCTCTATGAAGCATGTAGCTAGTGTGACCCATACCTATTTGTCACAGTATATTGCTATCTACTGTTTCCCCATATTTGTCTGAAAGGAAGGGTTCCCAACTCTGACATTGTAACACATACGAAGAAGTCCCAGTCCAACTGCAGCCTTTGAATAGTATTACAAATAACAATAATTATTCCTAGCAATTATGTGAAGTATCACTTTCACGCCTAAGAAAAAATTCCAAACCTTCTATTCTGCCTTATGTGATCAGCAAGATTGCTGTGCACCACATTTATGTTTATGGAAGTGGAGTAAAGCATGTAAAGATGAGAGAGAGAACAATTAAATACTCTTAAACTCAGTTTTCCCAGTCTACAGCAGACTAAGGAAAAACCATTTGAGGTCAAAACTATCATTGAAGCAATAAAACTAATTCCCCAGGCTAAGCTCAGTGACTTATTTCAGTGGGGTTATACTGGGGTGAGTTTGGCCCATTATTTTTTAATTGCTTCCAAATGTGCCTCTGCCTAGTGAACTATCCTGATAAAAATAAAGGACTCTCATGAACTCTTCAGGCAGCAGCAACATCCAGAATATTGCTAAGAAGTGCCTACTGGTGAAACCTCACCTCTCCATCTCTATGAACACAAAAACATGTAGGCAAAAGGTTGATATTACCCCAGAGGGAATATTTGAAGACAAGAGACTGGCCAGAGAGCATTGTTGCAATCACATGGCTGATCCCACTATTGCCATGGAGCAGCCATGGTTCAAAGCCAGGTTGGTCATCTTACCAGCTGGACTTTCTCTCCCACCTTCCTTGGTCCAACTCCCTTCCGAGATGGAGTCATATACCAGTGTTTTCTAGGCCTCTATATTCTGCTTGCCCCATTGCTAGCTACTGGATGCAAAGTGGAAAAAGGCTTATAAGGGAATCTCACCAACACCTCCCATGGAAGGCCCCACATGGATTAATTCTCTCAAAATTTTTTTGTGGGAAAAGGTGGAAGAGGCTTGGAGCTGTAAGCAGTAAGGCTTAGGAAGCATCAGCCCTAGGCAGAGCCTGTACACAATCATGCCCAAGATGTTGTGATTTGTCTTGTCCTATGTTTGGACCTCTTAGCCATGGCTGAGCCAACTTCTTGTTGCATTTTGCAGTGGAATCCTCTCTGGATCTGTCTGAACACAACACAGGCTCCCTTCTTTGTTTCCTACAAACCACAGGAGAAAAAGGTGGTGTTTTCTTTTGGGATTGCATGAAAAAGGATGCAGTGAGTACCACTCTCCTGATGGCCCTTATTGGAATATATGTTGGGTAAAATAAAAGAAGATGTCTTGCTGCATGCATGCCATATATGTTAGACATGAAATAGAAACAGGAATGGTTATTTTGTTCCAATTAAGCATAATTCCTGGTCCCACAGGTCTCTGGAATGCTCTTCTGATGGTGCAGGCTCTCACATATTTGAAATCCTGTAAGCCCAAGCAAGACTGGACAATTTTCTCTCAGTATGAAAAGTTTTTATTTTAATAAGACTAAAGAGATTTAATATGTAGGGCTTTTTAATGGCATTCCCTACAATATTTTATAAAAGAATTATGTGTTTGTAAAGCAAATAATCCAAAAGCCTGTCTATTGTTTTTTGCCTCACAAACTCTAATGACATAGAAACACTCCCTTGATGTCAGTTTTGTCCCCTAAATGCTTAAGAGCATCTGCAACACAAAGATGGCTGAATCTCAACTCAAACAAAAATGAGAGAATATTTGTGGGTCCAGGGAAGATGCACCGAATATCAGTGAAGGGATTTAAGAGAAAGGTAAGTGATATACATGTTACTACTGCCAGTGCCCTGAAAACGCCAACTGTCTCTCAAATAACCATGGCAATAGATGTTCACACCTTCAAGGAAGGGTGCTATTGTAATGCTGAAACATTGATAACCATTTGTCTTTGGAAATGGAGCAGTGGATTCCACAAATTATTTCTTCTAGTATCAGTCTAGGTGATCACCACGGCAGATTAATTTAATTAAATCTTTGTAGCACCTTGGCCATGCAGGCAGGCTCTGAGCAATGGTGCAGTCCCTTGAGGCAGCTATCACGGGGGCTGGCTGGGATCAGCAGCCTCCAGTCTCTGCTCAGGTTTCCATTTGAATTCAGTGCTGATCTGAGACATAGTGCTGTGAAATGAGGATGCTGAGCCTACCCAGCTGGGCTGTTGTAGGGATACACCAGTCAGCAAGGAGACTGCTCTGGGACAGTATGTGGGGCTGCAGGCACAGAGAATCCCAAACTTGGTTCAGGAGCAGACTGAGACCAGTTCTAGCCTTGTCTGCATGATTTCAGCCTTACTGTGCAGCTAACGTGGGTGTACTGCATGTGTATGCACTCAAATACCTAAGGTCATCTCATCTGAGTTAGCTGGGCTGCAGGACCATCTCTGTTTGCAAATCCTATTTTAGAGAGTCATTTTTTAAAGCATCCATTGGAGATACTTGTCTCCATTATTCAAATTCAAACTTGTATTTCTTCTTCTCACATGCTCTTCCATTTTTATTCTCTGTTTCCATTGCTAGTGGGAGGACTGAATCTCATGTTGGTCATTTTGGCCCCCTTCAATGAGTTGACCCCCTTTAATGAGTTTTGTAATTATATTGTGGTTAGAGCTACAGGAGCCAGTGAATGCTATTACATGATTATTATAATACAGTCACCAGTATATAACTGAATGCTTTTTAAAATATTGGGATAAAATTTGGGAACCAGAAGAGATATATTTACTATCAGCCTCTTTTCCTTTTGCCAGTGGTAAGGAATGAATGCAAAGAGCGAACAGGGGAAAGTGTAGTAACTGATACCAATTCCAGATGTTCTGCTAAAAGGTACTATTTATAAGAGGATATTATTGGGAACAGTCCTGAACTAATACCTAAAGGATTACACTAACTATACATTACACACACACACACATATTTGCATACATATTCCCGCCACCAATGTGAGAATTCTACAAGTCCGGTGGGGAAAAAGTGAAAAACATTGGGTCAGTGAAAATGGAATAGTAAAAATATCTCTTTTCAAGTTTAAAGCAGAAATGTAAAGGCTTGGGATCTCTAGCTAAGTTCTCTAGCTCAAATTACCAAAAGAACACTTGACATTCAACGATTCTATGATTCTTAGTTCTTAGTAAAATTCATGGAGAGAAGGTCTGAACCTCAATTTCAGTTCTGTTCTCTCTAAAGGTCAGAAAAAACTAGGGTTTGTCTGAAAGTTTTGATCTAATCCACAAAACCACAATGGATATTGCAAAACTTCTGAGCTTGATTTTCTTTGCTGGCGATTGGAGTCCCTCAATTCTATTCTCAAGTGAAACAAAGACCAAAACCTGAGAGAAAAAAATGGAAGTGAAGACAAACATTTCCAGTCCTTGAGTGATATTTGCTCAGCTTCTAGATGAGTTTGGGACTGAGTGGAAACTGAAGAATTCAAACACAATTAAAATTGCATAATCCATTTGAAACATTATAAAAATTATAGGTGAGAAAGTTAAAGAAAACCCAGGAAAAGCCCTGACAAAACACTCAGAGGCAGGTGGTCTCTTCACTTTCATTTACCACACTTCCATCCCCTTATTAGATATATGAGAACAAAAGTGTGCCTGATGCTTTACAGCCACGTAGGAAGATGCTGTCGCTAGCTGAAATTTCTCTTAGAATCCTGATGTTAATGGTAATGGGACTCCATGTGTGTCTGGGCTGCCTGCACAGCACTCATTAAAGACTTCAGTTTTCCCTGAACAGCTTGTACCTATTCACATGTCATAGGATAATCTTCCAATTACCCTGGAATGAAAGAGTGAAACAAGTTGGGAGATGCACAGTTTCAAACTAAGGATTTGGAGATTAGGTAGGGATATGTGTTTCAGACAAATCCTCATGTATTAAAGAGTGTGTTTGTTTTAATGACAACTTGAATACTGCATCACCTTCTCTAATAGGGCAGCAATTAAACCTTCAGATATGTCAATTAGCTACTGATAGGCTGATTTCCTGTTTGTTAGTGTACCAGTGGAGACTCATATGGCTCTGGAAAGTTTCAAGACTGCTGTCTGGGGCTTTTTGCACTTCAGGGACATTTCTTGCAGGCATTAAAACCCTGCTTGATTCCTCATCATTAAATATCAGCTAAAGTCCAGGAGCAGAGGAGAACTTCAGGCTTGAAAACAGCAAAACTGCAGAAAGTGAGCTGCTACCTCATTATGATCATAGAGTCAATAAAGTCACCTGATGGCAGATTTAGAGGAACTCATTAGGAGATGGAATTTGGTTGTGCAGACAAGCTGCTGTGATTCTGGAATGAGGCCCTTTCATTAAGGTCTTCAAATAGGATACAACGCAGAGGGAGGGGGAGCCTGCAGGGCATTGCAGCTTAAAAGCATGGCAATAAGGATTCTATATGCATACAGCACTCTACATTGCAAGGCAAAGGAGATAAGGTCTTAGGTGATATTTAAAAGAAAATAAAGGAGAAAGGAATTTAAGACACCTATATCCCCTTAAAAGTGATATTTTGTAATTCTGACTTAGAGTGAAAGCTATGACATCCAATGAGAATACAATGCAACAGACCTTTTATTGCCTAATCTCTATGTAAATTTACTGATTTCTTATTTTTGGAACTTAACTTTTTTAAGCATAATTGAATTAATCTAAGTCAAAACAAACCCAAAGCTTTTCGTGTGGCCAATCCATTTTTCCATCGTTTCTCCAGTCTCATTGCTGCTAAAGGCAAATATCTAGCACCCAGCTTCTAATCAGTGAGCTCTGTTCCTGCAGCACTCGGCTTTACCTCAGGAAGGTGGAAAGATAAAGCTCCTAAAAAGCATAAGTCTAAGACACACAAGTCATAGAGATGTCCTGTAAAGCCAGCCTAGAGCAGCAGAAATGCTGTCTTGTATGCAGTGTGCACCCTAGTGAGCTGCTGAGCTGTGCATAAAGAAGTAGAAATAGGTGCTATAATTTTGATCCAGAGAGAAAACCACCACTAACAATTCCCCTTTTGAGAATCACCGATGTAGCAAAAGTCTAGCTATAATGAAAGAGAATAAAGCTCCTGGATTCTTCCACTGTGGACACTGCAATTTTGGTTATGGCGAACTTAGAAAGAAAGTGAATGGAGTGGAGTGGCTTAATTATAAGAGGGCTCACTGTGGTTACTTTCAAATCTTGGATATGGTGTAGATTACTTTTTCTCCCATCCATCTCTTTAAAACTAAGGAAGGTCAGGAGTGTTCTGGACAGTCCCCCAGAAAGCATACAGTTGGTGCAGCCTGTACTTGAGCTGCTATTTTTTTCACCATTCTACATTTGCCTTCAAAAAATTTAGCATAAAACTTTGTCCAACAGCATTGCAATGCAAGGAAACACTGAAAAATTTAGCTCTACTAGTGAAATGGGTGCATGAAAACAGCAGGCAAATAACAATTATTCTATCTCTGACTAGCTTGAAAAAAAATTAGAAATCTGGAGAAAGAAAGTATGCATCTTTTTATGTGCCGGAAGCTCAAACCAGCTTAAACTGTCTGATACTCTGTTGTAACTGACCTGGCTCTGTGAGCAGTTCCAAAGCCATGTTTCTAGAAAATACAGTCTGTGTTTAGCTTATAGCCATGAATATGTAAAGGTCTTTACCCGTGTGTTATTTGTCTGCCATGCTCCTGTTCCTGTGCTTAGCTGTCCAAATCAGAACAGGCTGTCTAGTCTTCCTTTCTGCACTCCCTAAAACCAGCAGGAAGTTTCTTGCAAATGTTCATACAAAATGTTAAAAGAAATCTCTCTCCGCTGCTTGCTTGTTTGCTTCTCAGAGACAGCCTTGTGAATGAGTCTGCTGCTTTTCTCTATACTGACTTCTTTTTCTCATTTGTGTTACCACAGCACCTTGCAGGCCAAATTGTGGTCTAGAACCACTGTGCACCAAGTGCTGCAGAAACGTGAAACAACCAGGCTCCATCCCAAAGGGCATAAAATTATATAATGGAAATATAAGACCAGTGACCACAGATGGATAAGAATAAGGGCATAACAAGATCATACTAGGGGGTGCTTTCCATGCGCCTGTGAGCTAACTATGTTCAAGTTTTTGGCAAAGGAGAATTTTAATAAGGGATTCAAAGGAGGATAACAGTTGGTTTTATGAATGCACATGCAGGCTCTTCTTAAGCCTGAGGGGCAGCAAGGGAGAAAGCACAAAAGATGCTTGTTGGAAAATTTAACAAATTGATCAATTGAAGCTGGCATCTGGGGCCGACTGATGCTGGGTATTTATATTTTGATAGTGAATAAAAAGTGACAAGTTGGGAGTAAGCCATGAAGGGCTTTGAAAGTTAAGAGAGTCACAATAAGCTTGATGTCCCAGAGGAAAAAGGAATCATTGAAATGGTTCAAAGATAATGGGTATAGTCAGAACAACAGGCCAGGAAAATGATTTATATAGCTGGGGCCTGAAATGAGCAGGGCAAGAGCGCTTTTGTGAGGACCACAGAAAAGGGCATTGCACTAATCAAGATGAGCGACGGGACAAGAGCTTCAGCAGTAAGTAGAGACAATAAAGACTATTGTTTACAGACAGCATGTGGAAACACAATGTGGACTGAATTGGCAACACAGACCGGAGACTCAGTGAGAAGATGGGATCTCGTGCTTCTGCATGTGGACATCCAAGTCTGAAGGCAGTGCTGCTCACCACAATCAAAGATGAAGATAAGGGAAAGGACTTATGAACATTCAGAGCTTTTAGTCACCTCAAGTGTGATATCTAGACTTACCAAGGCTCTCATTTGGATAGAAAGACACATGTCTAGAATAAATTGCTATGGAACAGAGCAATGATTCTGTATTATGGAAACTGTGATTTGTTTGCATAAGCATATGAAATTATCAACAATAGATAGAAGGGAAGAAGATGCTTACAGAAAGCAGGAGATGGGAAGGCACTTTGAGGGAAAAAGGCAGGGAAATATTTGGAGTCAAGAAAGAAGAGGTGGTCAAGAGGAGTCTGTTTGAAAGTGTTTGTGATGCTCACAGGTCCAGAAAGGTGAAGATGGAGTAGGAGTGTTGAGACGTAGCTGAGGAACTGCCATTATGGTTTCTGCAAGGTATAGGGGGAAGTGAACACATGAGGACTTTAAGGTAGCTCCAGAAGAGAGGAATTCATGGAGTTATTGTACAGAGAATCTTCAGTCTGCTTACAGGGAAAAGAGATGGGTGGAAATTACAGCTGTAAGTGGGGTGAAAGGAAGGAGATTTTAGATAGGAAAAGAAACAAGGTATTTTTGAAGTGTGAGGAGAGAAAAGAGCCAAATGAGAATGAGAGGTGAAGGAAAGAGGAAGGGAACAGATAAGAGCAAACATTGAGACTGGAAGAAAGGCTAGGATGAGGTCACTGTGACAAGTGAAAGGTCATCTAGAAAGAATGTTAAAAAAAAAATCTGATTTTTAAATATATCTTACAGGCTATTTGTGGGAAATGCATTTGGAAAGATCTGTTTTGAAGACCTAAGCACATGCAATCAAGAAACAGAAACATAGACAAATAAGACATGCTAATTGAAGCAGCTCAGTTTTCAGTTCAGGTTTCCTAAGTAGGGCATTTGTAAAGAAAAACAAAACATCTTTTGAGAGTGGAAAACTACAGAAATATGAAAAAGAAGTTCTGAAGGCATATGACTTTCTAGGTTGGCATTGACCTATTTCAAAGGTAAGAAGAACATCGGGGAGTTCAGAATGAGAAATAAGGGGGTTCATTTTTCATCAGAATAGTACTGAAGGCTACATTGTGTTCACAGCAATGTTCTGCACTTATACATGTCTTTATGGTTTGGATTTCACATCATGGTCTCATCCTTGCTTAAAGTGACACTTCGTTGAAAGCTTAGTTCAGCATAAAATTCCTTAAAAAGCTAATGTTTTTAAAATAGAGAATTTTCCAGAAGTCTACCTCTTTGAAAACCCTTCTGACAAAGTGCTAATGACATTCTCACAGAATCTTGCCTGTTTTCCAAACATCTTGCCTGAGTGCCTGCTCTGGGAGCCAGGTCTCCAGGACTTCTTGCTCTACGAGAGCAGTTTTCAGATGAAAGAAGGAGGCAGGAGGCTTGTAGTTTAACCTTCCATATTTCATCTAGGTTTGAAATCAAAGATTTAAAATACCTTCAAAAAGTTTTCTTTACCTTCTTTATGAGACTTCCGATGTTTATTCGAAAGTGAAATTAATTATTTTTCCTCAACACTTCTGAACATGCTGCGGAACACAAATACCAGCTTTTGAACACCATAAATGCTAAATGCCAAAGTGAAAAATCAACACATGCCTTTCAGTCATTAAGAAACAGTATGAAATAAAACAAGTGTTGCTTGCACATTGTCAAATGTGTGCATTTTGGGGGAAATTCCAGTAAATTAATGAAAGTGTTGAATTCACATTAAAACTTCCATTGAATAGTGCCTGGATTGCGATACTTAACAAATGTTGTTTGTGTTATATGGAGCAGATGAAAATTAGCTGCGGTTTGGGGTGAGGGGAATGTATAATTGGGTATTGGTAGTGCTTTTTAGGAAATGGCACAGACATCTGACTGCTGGATTTTATAGCTGAATTTGTGGATGAATCAACTGATCAGGACAAGTAGCCCTATTAAAATAGCAACTTAATATTTTGTCTTTGCAGATCACATTTTGTACATAGTCTTACAAAACATGATATTTTAAATAGAATGCTGTCTAAACTATATGAGCTAGGCTACGGAAAGTTGGGGAAAAAAGACTTAGGAACAACAAAGTAAATTACGTTGAAATACATGAAATAGTGGAATTTTAAAAATAGATATTGAAATCAATCCTGTAAACACAGGTAGGTCAGGTAGCTGTGTTGGACCTCTAAAGCAGAGTAACAGCTTCATGTGGCAGTCACTGTTAGTAAGTTGATCTGTATTTTAAGGGACAGAAGTGCTGTCAGAATAAGCTACTGGGACAACATCTAACTGTTACTATAGTAAATGTATCCTGTGCTATACAAAATCATAATGTTGTGTGGTTTCTTATGAGTTAAGTGCATATGGGACAAAAAGGTTGAACGATCACAATAACTTCTAGTTTAGAAATTTGAGAGGAACAAACAGACAACTATCACTGACAATTTTTTTATTTATTTTTTTTTTTAAGGTAAGCTGATCCTAAAGTAAAGTAATTTCAAAGTAGCCTGGAAAGCCTATTTTAGTTTTCGAAATAAATTCTGAAGAAAGCAGGTCACTGGAAGGGCAACATCATGGAGATGGAAACAGCTTGAGAACCACCGAGAGCATACAGCATCTCTTCCCAACACCCATTTGCTGCATAGAAATCACAGTGTACTACCTATTATCCATCTGCAACCAACTTCGAATGAGTCAACACCTAACGTAATAGGACCTTGCCCCAAACACTCACTTCTGCTTCCTTCATGATAGTCTCTGCCATGGCTGAACATCTTTTTTAAGTTGCCTCATAAAGTCAGTGTGTATAATTGTGAGTGGATATATTCCTTAATGTTGAAACAAATTGGAAAGGGAGTTAGGAAATGCTTCTAGCTTTTGAATGATTAGAAAACTGTGATGTTTAGCACTACATGTGTGTATAATTGTGACATTGCTCAGCTTTTATTATGGGGTGTGATAATTATTTTGTATTTAAATAAAATAGCACAACTGCATAAACACAGTATTTACTGCAGGTTGACACCACTGTGCAACAAAGGTCCTTTTTTTCTTGCACAAGGGTAAAACTTCCCAAAGTTGTAGTGACAACAGTTTTCTTAATATAATTTGCTTCCTTTCACAAAATCACAGCATTTGATTCTTTGGAAAATGTAAAGATAGAATGCTTTCCTCAGACATACACACTCGGATAATGTTTGCTTATCGGTATATTTGACTTAATTAACTAACTAATTTTATTTCTCCGAATAGGATTGCAGTTTGTAAATGGATTCAGAAAAGAAGCCCCCCCCAAAAAAAAAAAAAAGATGGAGAAATGAAATGGGGGAAAAAAGCAAGATGGAGTGGAAAAAATGGTAGGAATAATATACCTAGATATATTATTAAATGAAAAGTAATCATCCATTAGTTAAATTAAACCAAAATTTAATGTATTAGATTATGTTATCTAACCGTTCTGAGGGATCTCAAAGAAATCTCTTAAGCATGAGTTAAACTTATTTTCATTCCTAAGAAGTTTCTGCTAACTATGAAAATTGGTGGATGCTTCAAATGGTGTATGGGCAAAGACACAATGACATAGTTGCATTTTCTAGTTGCTGCAAGCTTTAATGTAACATATAGAAAAAGAGCAAGTGCCAATCTGTTGCAAAGTGATGCAGATGCTACAGAGATCTTGGTGATATTCCATGACACCTACAATAACACCTCAATAGCATAGTCATAACTATGTATTATATTAAACGTCCATTTTGGGCTTTAGAGAAAGCTTCCATAATGTCAACAGTGCTAAGCTGCTTTCTGAAAGAACAAAATGTGAACTATTCACTATGGACAATTCTGACACAATGGAAAGATACCTTGGTAAGAAAATATATTTGTCTTTCACAGACCTAAAAATTCCTTGGGGACAGAAGTAAACCCAGAAATAAAATCTCCTTGGACATCAGTATAACTATCTCTTCTATTTGTTAATCTTCACCTTTTACTACTGACTGTGACAAATGGTTCTCTCTCAACAGAAATAATATCATTTTACTGTAACTATTCAAAAACTCTTAGTGCTTTCTAACATGCAGCTAGCAGAGTTCACAAGCAGCCAATGTGGGACCTTATTTAATATTTTTCTTAATGAATGCCACAATTAGATTTATATTAACAAAGTTTCCTAGACCTTACAAATTGGAAGGCATTGTCAATATTTGTGAGAATCAGAATGCCTACCCAACAGAAAGGATTGCTTGAATGATTCTGAGGAGTTAGGTAGTTACAATACAATACAATGATAGTTAACAGTAGAAAATGTTCATTTAGCATCTAATAACAAGCATTTCTGCCCTAGGCCAGGAACCTTTGACTTGCCAACAACTGCTGCAAAAAAGGCTGATGGATACATGGCTGCAAGCAGTAACATGCCATCCCAATTGCACTGGTGAGGCATTTCCAGCAGAGAGACGGAAGTTAGGATAGTGTTGTGCTAGGTATGAGTAAGAGCCAGCTAGAATTACTGTGAGTGTAGTTGTGTCCTTGCATATTATACAAAAAACACTGGTTGGATGATCCAGGAGCTGCAACTTTGATGGATGAGATGAAAGCAGGAAAGCAAAGCAAAGTCTGGGAGAAGTATATAATTCTACAGTGGTAGCAAGGATAAAGAGCAGGTAGGGAAAGCAGTATTTCAGTGTTATTCAAGTCGATACAAACACAAATGAAAACCACTGGCCACAAATATATATATATATTTAAAACTAGAAGCTTTTGAAGCACCAGAGTGGTGAAGATCTAGAAAAGCTCTTCTGCAAGAGACCCTAGAATGCAACCCAGCTAATTTTACATCAAGTTCAGGGCAAGTTCTGAAAATTTAGAAATAGGGTCTAGGGAAATATTCTATTGGTTTTCATTTGGCACTAATTAAAATGTTCTTAACATATTGCCGATTGGTTGAGACAATAAGTATTTGGACTTGCATCAACAGGAGATTTCTATCACTCTGTATTTCTGTATAAAAACTTAAGTTTTACATTTATGTAAACTGTCAACACTCCTCATTGTAAAAGATGTGGTCCTGGAAACCTAGTCAGAATAACAGATAAACATCACCAGCACTGTTAGGAATTACGTCTGTGTTGGTTTTAAGAATTAGCTTACTGTTTCAGACAATTTGGTAGGATAAAATTTGACCCTTCAAGCACGCACCTATAAATGGGCACTTAAGTTTTTTTCTCTATATATGTTCTTACCTAGAAGAAACCCTGAGTATCTCCCAAGGATTGCAACAGCAGAACACCAAATATTAAACTTAGTTGGTGGCATTTTGATCCCTCTCTTTTCTACAGTACTGCTGGCAGGCCAGGTAATCAAATTATCCTAAAGAGCACAAGGTATCCTTTCCAAGGTACTTCCCCATACAGTTCCCTGGTGCATCCATTTTGGGCTGACATGGCCACTAGTCAGGGCCTCTTCCACTAGTATAATGCGTAATGAAAGGAAATATAGTAGTGTCTGTAAATGATAGCCTCTGGTGTGGGAATTGTAACAATGTGATGGAAGTTCAATTCTCTGTTTTTCTTTCCCCCTTAGTAGTCACTGAAATGTACTTAAAATTTTTAAAGCTGTTGCTGTTATGATAATATTTTATGAAACCTTTTCCTTTTCTTTAAACCTAAATTTTGAGCCTATTCTAAATGAGCAGTGTCCCTTTGACATTCATGGGATTTATGGGCATGCATGGAGGGAAAATACATCCCTTTGCTGGATTTGAGTCAGGAGGATCCCAGAGGCATATACTGTACTTCTGAATTTCCTTCCACTTTTCATGACTGTAATTCTTGTGTCCTCTTTTGCATACATAATTGATTAATCTGTATTTTTAAAGGTTTAACACATTTCCTCTTTTTAATCTGGAGGCACATGATTTCATTTTCATTATTCTCCCAAGGTCTCTGACTTCTGTTTTCCATTTCCCTACCCTGCCATCTAAGGGAACAAATTAGAGAGAAAATAACATTTTTTGGATTATTGGGATAAGGAGATAATAATACAAGCAGCAAACAAAAGAGGAGAATTAAATGAAAACACAGAGATTCCCTGAAACAGAAGCAGAGAAATTAAAATTACAGTTTGTTCTACCAGTGTCTCTCTTAAGCTGTGAGGGAAGACAACCTGTATCATCACTGGTGCCCTATTGTCATAGTTCCCATTAAGATAGCTGAGTCCGGAATCCCACAAAATTCCCACTGATTGAAGTCACTTAATCAACAAATTCCTTAGATTTGCTGGCCCTACCTCCCTACATTTTTAAGGCTTAAGAGAAGATCCATTTAGAGACTGGGAGGCTTTTCAGATGCCTAAGTGTTGCTGGGCCTGTTCTAATCTGCATAGATGTTGTGGTGTCCTAAGCATTCTACACTTTCACTCCTAGGATGTGTTTTGTAGGGAAGCATGACAATTCACCCTGGATCATGACCCATGAAGCCTCTCTCAGCAGGCTGCCTGACTTGCACATTGCATGGCTGGGCACCAAACCCCAAAATCTCGTTAAAAATATGCCCCTGGCCACTCCTGGCACCCTTAATATGGAGAGAAATCTATCTTTATGCCTTGAGACAGCAGCACTTTTTTCTGGTAAATTGTCAACTTATGGGCTTCTAAGTTGCAAACCATCATGAACCCAGAGTGAGTCTGGCCCATTCAACAGATCTGACTTTGTATTTTTACAGGTTTCAGTCCCCACTATTCAAAGGAAAATAAATGGAATGAAGTGTGAGGGAGCTGAGACTGGTGAGGTTTTCATCTTCTCCCTGTGTGCGTATCATGAGTTAGATTGCTAACTTCATCACTAGCCAAGATGCATTTTTACTTATAACTCAAAGCAAGAATTAAACATGCAGATTTACAGTAATGTAAAATTACAAAAATTTACAAGAACAAAAATGCATTTAGCAGGAGTCTTAATAAACATCTAACAACGTTAAGTAATCATCACAATGTTTCAACTGACTTGTATGGCTGGCTGTATGGACTCCATAGCCCGTTCAAGGTCTAGACTGCCTTGGACAGTCCTTCAGCCTAAATCTTTCCTCACCTTTTAAAAATAAGTGCAGCAGCTGCTTCAAACAACTACCCCAAGCAGCTTCTCCAGCCAAAGGTGTAATGACCTCCTCCTTCCTCTCTTTTCCTGTTTACCTGCCCTTGGTCTCCATGACTGGGCACTGAGCATTTGGAAATTAGCTCATTTCCTTCCCCCACTGCTTAAGCTTGCTTGATTATTATTTCTATTGTGTTTGCACCTTTTTTCTACCTTCTGAAAACATGCTGGTACAGCTTTATGTGGGACATCATGAGGCATATTGAAAACAAGATCATCTTACCAGAACAGTAACTATCCTCATTCCACAAATGTCATATAAAAGCTAGGTGCAATATAGGAATGGTGATGGTGGAACCAGGAGCCTCAAGCACCTGTTCCCAGTGGAAATTCTGGACAAGGGGTGGGAAGGAGAGTGCCTGTGTACTTGCCTAATTTGTTAAGGTGCTGATGAATATATTTTTTCATAATACCAAATCGTAAACTGCTTTACGGTTGATATCCTTGAGTCTGATTATAAGTCTGCAGGATTGAGAGAGCAAAGGGGTTTGTTGGAGTGGGCTTGCCTAAATACAGGAGGAGTGAATCCTGCTTCCTGCCCCAAGTGTGAATTAAATGTTTTTCATTTGGAGCACAGTCGAGACAGGGCTGGGAGCAGAAAAAGTTCCCACTTTCCTGACTCAGGGAAGAAAGCCTTTTGGTTTACTTTGTTCCTTTCCCTGTTCAACTCATATTCCTTACAACTTTGGCCCAGTCTCACCAGGAAAAAAGAATAATCCACCTTTCACTGTTCATACTTTGAGCAACATTACTGTTGCTCGTGTACGTGTGTCACAAGTGAGTGAGGAATGATCATTCTCCCCTTCTGTTCCCAGTTTCTTCAGCCAATGACTTCTAAATACAAGTGTATTGGTAGTCCTGGCAGACGAGTAGAGAGTAGGACATAGTATAATCAGAGGTACCAAAGTGTCACATCAGTGTAAACACCTGTACTGTGTTGGGGTTTATCTTATCTCTTTATCAACGAGTATTAAAGGAATTACTTCACTAATTTCTATTGTCAACAATGCTGTCTGGCCCGTCAACCAAACTACTGAGCTCCAGAAGAGAGATGGTGTGGTGGTTTGGGCTAGGCCTTCCTTGGTGACCAGTTTGTAACCAAGGAAGGGTCCAGATCTACCCAGTATTCCCTACAATTTTTACGTAAGCCAGACTATAAGAAGAAAGGAGGAGAGGCCTTCGCTCTCTTTCCTTCCGGCAGCTTGGAGGTGCAGGTTCCCTGCTGTTGAGTCTGCCGTGTTGGGGAGCGAGGCCTGGTAAGGCCTTGTCGACCTTCGGAGGCGGAGGGTGCCGGCGATCGTCCCGGAGCGACTCTCGGTTGTCCCAAGGAGAGTGGCGGGATATTTCTTTGCTAACTCTTTAGTTACTAGATCTCGGGTTACTGATTGGGATATATATATATATTTTATTTTGGTTTTGTTCCCTTTCCCTTCCCCCTTCCCTTTCCCTTGTGAAATTGTATATATTTCAATTGTAACATAAGTGTAAATATATTTATACATATCACTTTAGCTGTCTCTCTCTCTCGTTTCGGGTTTTCTTAGTTGGATGTTTTTCTCCCTCTTCTCTCTGAGGTTTTGGGGGGGGGGGACTTCTGGTGGTAAGGTTTGGAGACTTGGCAGGGAGCCAGCTTCAAACCATATCAGATGGGCTTCATGCTACCCATCAAGTTCAACTAATGAAGACATTAGTGTTTTTCTGAAGTGGATTTATTTTAACTGTTCAGCTGCAAGTACACAAGGAGGCTCCAAGGCAGATCAAAATAGTTCCAGAAACTTCTTCATCACATTTCTCAAGCAGACTATCAAGTTACAAATATTACATCATCAACACAAAGTGTCTTTGGCTGACCACTCTGCAGAACCCAGTCCTTTAGGTTTCACTGCATAGGCATTTCTGTGTGTCATGCATGCTCTGCTAGCTCATGTTCTCGGAGACTTTTTAATCCTCCACGGAACAACTTGGAGGCGAGAAGGGGTGTGTGAATTCTGGAAAAGCTCTTTTCAGTTGTTTTCCTGTCTACCAACGTTAGCCTCCTTTAATGCTGGCATCTGTCTGACTTCTGTGGTCTGCTGGAGGATAGTTAGCATTTTTTGCTGGATATGTTCCATTTCCCTTATCTCAATGTAAAAGAAATATGATTCTTGTTTTATAAGAAAGACAAATGATTACCTAGTAACTACAGAGGTGAAAGTAGGAGGTCATTTCCCCATAATCTTTTAGCTGATTTGAGTTGTTCTCACCAAAAGCAGATGTCATTCCTGATAATTAAGAGAACGATTTTTTGAAGGAGGTGCTATAACCTCCATTCATGAGAACAAGCAGTATATCCTGCATTTCCTACATACCTCTCCTCAGTGGCATTAGTGGGAAGTTTGGGCATGAGTCATGAGAGAGGCAGTGCCCACATTTTTAGCCATTTACAGCTTGAGGTTGAAATACGTCCACTGGAAAAATGCAGCATGGAAGGAGCTACACACTGGTTTTGTTCTGTGTGTCAGTCCCACAAGCCAGTATCAGTAGGGTGCCATGCATGCAGATGAATGGCATATGACACAAAGCCTTAATGAAAAACAGATTTTCCTAGGTTTTGGGGCTCCAGTAGTAGCCTGTACTTAAAATCTGATTGTTTTTGAATATGGCAAGTAGAATTACTGTTTCTTACTGGTTTCAGGGTAACATTATCTCACTCCCAGTGGTAAAAGAGAGGAGGATGATTTTTGGGTCTCATAAAACAGTGTTGCTGCTCTTGTAAACTATTAAAGTGGGCAGGGGCTTTAAAGCTGGTAGGTGTTAGTCATGAGCTCTTTCGGACCTCAGACTCCTCAGATTATGCTGCCTGAGCTGGCTGTTTTTCCTCATGCTCTGTGAAGTCACTGTTTGTCCTCACACAAACTGCAAAAGAACAGTCCTTTTCCTGATGCATCAGCAGAGCCAGGGAGAGAAGAGGGATGTGAGAGGAGTGTTGGTTTTACTGCACAGTTGCTGGCCCATGGAGATCACCTTGCATAGTTGCTACCCTTCTCTAATGGTTACTGGCACATCATCAGTGTATTGTCCACCTACCACAAAGGAGGTGCTGAGGAACAAAACCTCCTAGGAGGGTGGTGTAACATTATTTTCTCTTCAAGACATAATGAAGCTCTAAACATTTTATACTCCAGTCACATAAATTCTCTATTGCAAGAATTTAGCTTGATTTGCACCTCTAAAGAGTTCGTCAAATGTTTTTTGAAAAAGTGTTTCGTTTGCTGTTTTTGATAAAATGACACTGGCTATTTGGGGGCCAGGGGAGGAAAAAAGCATCCTTATATTAAACCCCCCAGTTTTTTAACATTATTGTGGGAAACAAAATGTTTTTGCAAGCAGCTAAGTCCCAGAGTGATTCCACTAGGCCCCGTTCTCCTTTTATTGATGAAACTCAGCTGATTTCAAGTTGGCTGCCTTCCTCTCACAGGGAAGTCACACAAGATCCTTCTACTAACTTTGAAAAAAGCTTTCTTCTGCATCTCACTATTTCCATTGAAAAGTTATCCTAATTGATTCAGTTTACCTTTTGAAACATTAATTAAATTTAAAATATGTGGTGTTGCCAACAAAAAAGAAAAATATTTTTTAATGTACAACGGAAATCAACTATCCAGTATCTGTGGATGTAACTGAAAGAATACTATTGTAGTTTCATTTTGTTTTCTTGGGAGGAAGAAAGTCTAATTGTTTTTTTAAATGAAATGTTAAGTAGCATAGTTTACCAAGAAGTATAACCACAGACTGGTTTGATGTGTGTTGCACAGCTGGAATTAGAAACACACACAAAAAGAAAGAAAAAAAAATAGAAACCACAGAGCTATTTAGCTGAGACAGTAAAGAAGCAAAGAAAATGGCCTGGCTTTTATTTTTGCACTTAAAGATATTATTCATTTGGATAAACAGTATAGTCTTTGCAAATAAATAAACTTACTTTTTTTAACAAAAACAAAACAAGAAAGAAACAGAAAAAGGAAATAGGAAAAACCAAAGTGTGAGAACATAGGGATCATTAAGTATGTGATTTCAAACAAAAATGCTGTTAATTAAGGGCAACGCCCAGCTGCAGGAATCTGGGAAAGAGGTTGAAACAAGAAACAAATATCATGTCCTTCAAGTTTAATTAATTTCTTTGGACAATCTCCAAACATGTAGGGGGGAAAAAAAAGGAACATGAAGTAGCCAAAGGAAGAAAAATGTGAAAAGAGAGAGTTTCTGAAATTTGAAATTGTAGCATTTACAGAAATGCAGAAGTCAGTATGTTTTCCTCCCAAAAAGCTGTAACTGGAACTTGAGGTAGAGGTTGGGAAAATGAAGTTTTATGCATTTAAACAAATGGGCTCTTTCGAAGTGTTTGTAGCAGCTGGATGCCATGGCAGCCTCTTCATGCAGCACAAAGTTGTTTTGTGGCAGAACACTCAGAAAAGTGGCTCTTTATTGTAGAAAATACATGCTGCTTCCATGCATTCTAATGGCCGGGTCATGGTATGGGCCTGACCATATGCCCAGCAAAGCTTTTCCCGTTCGTTTAGAAGTGCCCTCAAGTCAGTTTGTAGCTGGAAATGGGACCAGTGCAGCCAGAGAGGAATAGCGCAGGGAAATGCCCCTGGCAGAACAAATCCCTGCCAGGTCTTACTGAAAAAAACCAAAGCCAAAAGAAATTAGGGAAAGCAAAAGAATCTGTATTCCTTTCCCACTCCATTTGCTTTTCTCTTTTTTTTGGTACTGAAGTCTTCCCGTTCAGCTCCTTCATCTCAAACTCATCTCAAATTCATCTCCTGCTGCTGTAATGAACTCATGAAAGTGATGAGCAGATGTATTTCTACCCTCCTTTTTCTTTTCTTTTTTTTTTCTCTTTAATATTTCCTGAGTTTTCCAGTCAGATATCTTACTCCCTTCCACTCCTATGCCTTCTCTCCTCCTTCCACCCCTTTCCATCACTGTGTAAAGAATCCCTTCCATTGCCAGTCACTTCCTTATCGCTGCACTTGGAGCTCAATTTCCTTGTCTGGCCCCAACAGCCCTGTTATTCCCTTCAAGGTTTTAAGAGGTTTTCCCACTGCTAATGATGGGGGAAAGCCTGCCAAGGCAGTAAGTAGCCAGAGGGTGAAAAACAAATGGATTTAGAAGGTCCAGGTATATTAGTTGTGCTGCATATTGCAGGAGGAAGCAAAGAGATAGGCAGTGTGGACAGATACAGTGAACTTGTTTATGGTGAGCACTCGTGGGACTGACAAAGATCCACTGCTTAATAGAAGTGAGTTCCCTATAAACACTGAAGAGATTCCTACTCATGTCCTGTGTGATTATTTTTGGCAGAATTGCATTCTGTCTATTAAAATATTCCTAGATAAGCAAAATTCATTTCAAAAGACATCTTTTAAAGATGTAGAAAGAGTGACTTGGACAATTTATGTCACAATTAAAATACTGTTTAATCGTATACAACTCACCCCACATCTAGATTAAGTACATAAATGTTGGCTGAATCTGCAAAGAGCTGAGGATGCCAAAAGAGTGGCCAGCTTGGCCACCGACCCTCCAAGGTGCTCCCCGTCTCCTGTGGGATTTGGGGATACTCAACTTTGAGGATCATTTGACCAAAAATGTTAGGTGTGTGTTAGTGAAGAAGCAGGAATGTAAACAGAATTTTCTTGACTTGAAAAAATAATAGTTTGATAACTTACTTTAAAGAACGTTAACCAGATTTTTTAAGTTGCTTATTTGTATTTATTATTGTGCAGTTTAAGAGGGGAATTAAACATCTAGGTAACTGTGTTTACAGTTTGAAAAACATCCTAATGGTCATATTCCTTCCTCTGTAGAAACACTTGCACACTTCTAAACAAGATACTTGTTTCTCTGTGTTGTTTATTGATCTACTGTCTGGCTAATACACCACTTGAAAAGATTCTGAGCCAAACATACTTCTAATGTAAGCAGATGCAGTGACATCGAAATTGGTCTGGCCCTTTGAGTCTGCTTGTGAAAGACATTAATTTGACAACGACTGGTCAAAAATACCTATCTGCTTTAGTTCAAGGCTGCCTCATTAAAACCAGATTTACACAGAGGTAATTTCAGTGAGTTCAGCAGGATTGCTCTGAATGTGCTCCAGGATGATGGAAAGCAACCATACTTGTTTTGAAAGAATCTCTTCCCAATGCCAACACATAAGAGTATTAAAAGAATTGTTCTTCTTATATGTCACACACATTGGAAAGTGAAATTAGAGCAGACTATTTATACCAGGAAAACCAGGTTCTCCTGGTTTGTATGTAGTAACACAGTTATAGCAAGGAGAAGTTCTGAGCACTGTAAAGAAAATTTTAGGCTTTTTCCAGATGAGAAAGGAAATCTAGAAACTTTTTCACTAAAAGTTTAAGGCTGGCATTCTCAAAGCCATCTTGGGTATTTAGATATTCACCTTGCACTAAAATTAACAAGACTCGTTTGTCTATAACTTTTTAAGCACTTCTCCCTCCCTCTCTCCCCATCAGATTTGGACTCTGGCCCAGCCGAAAATGTGTATAGAATCTTCCTAGGACTATAGAAATACTGTGTAACAGTCTGTGCCCAAATGTGAGTCTGTATATGGTTGCATGTTTGAATCTTCAGTAACAGATGTAACATTTCTATATGATAAGAAAAACCTTAGCAAATTACGTGAGAAGGTGGGTGTCAGCTCAGTGGTTTGCTCTATCTGCATTTCAAAGGTAATTAATTTGAAATATGATGAAAGGTGGATCATGTCCAGTCTGACACTGTTTGTAAAACTTGTCCATATCCTATCTTTAAATAGCATAAGGGAGATGATGCTTTCAAAGCAATCCCTTTCTCACAGGTCAGTATTGTAGGGAAGGGTAACCTTGTTTCAGAGAAATATGTATTTAATTTTTCTTGGCAGCCCATTCGTTGTCATCAGGGTTGCCTTGGTGGAAATATATTTTTTTCTTTTAGTTAAGAAAAACGTTATGAAATCTTCAGCTTTTTGAAAAGCAAGGCAAAATTAGATTGGCATTGAAATAGAACAAAGGGTATAAATTCAGGTTCATGAGTATTGTGTCTAGCAGAGTGGTACTCTGGTCTCAGTTGCACACTAAAGAAAAAACTCTAGAGTTAACAAAGACTGAGATTTTGTATGAAATCCATAATTCTGCATTCTTCATCAGGAAAACATTGCTGTTTAATATATTTTATCCATGAGGATGAGAATCACTCTGGGTCTCTTGTATAAGCCCAAACACGTTTGGGCACCTTGGACATTCTGGAAGAAAAAAAAAAAAAAGAGGCCTCATCCCCTATAGAAAGGAGGTGTTTCTCAGCTCATGAAATGGAGTCCAAGTAATAGCAGCTTCACAACTGACCTGGGAATAAGTACAAGGGAACTTGTTGAAGGCAGAGCAGTCCATGCCTATGCCTTTCAGCTCCAGAGAAACCACAAGTTTCTCTGAGGGCAGGACCCCGAGGTCCTTTATCTGACCCTAAACTCAAGAGGGGCAGGTAGTGAGGATCCATGGGTTGTTGTGTGTCTTCGGTTTTGCAGATACAGGTATTATCTTTACTGTTACTGTCTTTATTGATTTTGTTGGAAGGACTGGTTTACTCCCCTGGCACATGAGGCTGGGGCACTGAGGTGGGCCAGTTTGTGGCAGTGCCATCCAGATAAGACTGCATTGCTGTTAATAACGTGGGAAAACGATCAGGAGTTATGGTAGGGATAATATCTGCCCCTTTGGGAGGGTGTGTACCTGCCACTTATTACTCATGTGCCCAGTTCTGGGTAGCTTTCCATTTCTTGCTAGATAACTGGAATCCAAGACTAATTGAGAAGGACATTTTTCTTCACATTTAACTGCAGTTACCTTTTCTCCAAAGCAGACCTCATTCCTACGATTCATGCCTTTGTCATGTGCAGACTCACCACTGCCTCAATCATCTCCACCAAGGCCCCGTCCCAGGCATATTTGGAAATGCTTGCATCTGGGCTGCCTTGCTCTCAGCACACTGTGCTGGCATTGTGAAGCATCCTGCCGTCCTGAAGCTGGCCTACCTGCAAGGATAACTCTTACCCTCTGCCAACCATCTGCTTGACATCAGCAGCATTCCTCTGCCTCCAGCAGAGCTCGGGGGAGGAAGACACCTCAGTAAATCCCTGAGTTTCTTCCAGCCTGAGGAGCTCACTTTTGCTGCTGGCAGGCAGCATTTTAAAGTTTATCTCTTTACGTGCTTGGGAAGAGGCAAGGAGTTCTTGTTCTTCTCCGCAGAATAGGATCCTGTTTTGGGTTTTTTTTGCTATCTGGGATGCAGAAAGATTTGCCATTGATTTGACTCTGTGGTTCAGTTTGTGCTGTTTAAAACTCAGAGTCTGGAGAACCTACAGCCTCGTTTTGTTACCACAAGTCTCGACAGATTTTTCAAAAGATTGCAGACCAAATACAGGACCAGTTTTTGAAGTTTTTATTCATCTGTTCTTTCTGAAGGCAGCTTTCTTACTGATGTCTCCCAGACTCAGGCAGTAAAAAACAATGGAGAGGCAACTGGATAAGGACTGTAGAATACGGCCCACTGACCTTCACCCAGGCAGAAGGGGCATACAAATCAATCAGTGAGCTTATAAAAAACTTACCAGAGTAGTATGTATAAATATATAATGCATCTGTGACTATGAAGCCAACACATTTTCTCCCTGCTCCATTAAAATTGCCTGGTTTAGACCATAAAAATACACTGCTTTTTGTGTGGTATATAAAGAATATCAACATGAAAAGAATTTATGTGTTTTCCAAGAATTTTTTAATAAAGTCAATGTTCTCTGGCCATTGCTTCTATTCCTTATGAACAGATATAAGGAGTGATACAATTGCATCAAAGATGATACAGCATAGGTAGATTGCTGGCTGTCTGTAACCTCCTTGAGTAGGCTGGACTCTGAATGAAGGAACTTTTAATGGTTTGGTACAGTCAGTGATATTAGACTGCTCATATAGTAGGGCTCAGCACATCCTCTTATACAACCCAGCATGGTACAACAAATTAATCACATCTTGGCCTCCTAAGTGGGATCTGGAGGGCATAACTATAAACTAAGCTTTCCTCTACTCCACCTCAGAATGTTTCATCCTCCATATTGCTCATGAGTCATATCTTTTCCAAGCTCTGCAGAGCTGAATAAACCCTGTTCTTTGTCTTACTGCACACAAATTCTGAAGGTGTACCTTGACAGTTGGAGGTTTCTGTTTGTTCTTAGTTGTTTGTGCTTCTCTTACCTGGATGGAGATGGCAGGTAGAAGCTCGCAGCTTTGTGGTTGGAACAGAAGACAGTAAAGATTACGTCTCAGTGTTGCCTTAACCCAGTCTCCTATACAAACAAGGTTCACTCTGGTAGGCTCCAGTGTGTCTAAGGAATGATGTTATTATTGTGGTTATCACCTCGAAGCATTAGGCATGTTTTTTAGCTATAGGAAGCTGAGGAATCTCATTTTCTTTGGGATTTTTTGGGAAGCCAGCATAGAGAACAAAGGACAGGCTTGATTTGCTTGCAGTAGTCTATGCTGTTCATGAAGTTTCATGAGCAGGGATTTTTCATGTTATAATAGCAGAAGTATTGTATGGGATACTTTTATCAGGCAAAGGTGAAGAAGGTAAATGCAGAAACCAAAGGTGAGGTCACTGGTTGCCTGGAAGGAAGCACAGATGGAAGCAAGCACTGCTTAGGGAGCTGACAGGTCAGAGCCCAGGTGGGATTTGTCTCACCAGGCAATGCTGGAGCAGCCAGATGCCTGCCTCCTCCCATGACTTCCTTGCAGCCAGTAAGATTAATTGGACCTGGATTTACAAAGACTGAGTCATCCGCCCTGTCTAAGTCACCTGTTTTAGGAGCAATGAATTGCAACACAGGGACTGTCAAGGATGTCCAGATGAGAAGTTCAAACCGGACAATGAGCTTTTAGCCCAATAAGTGGAGCTGACACGATGTCTGCTCACAAGCGTGCGTGAAGATTAAACTCTTGTGAACGGTGGAGTTCACTGACCAAATACTTTTATATACGTTTAGATGGAGATAATATCATGGTTTCTAGTTCTCCATAAAGCTCTCATTGCTCACCAGCATAATTTTTATCTTGTTACTTTGCTTTTCTGTTTTCCATCCATTAGCTGATCTTAATCTATGTGTGGATCACAGTATGAGTAGTCATGAAGTCGTATATGGTGAAGGATGAGTAGAGGTCTCTGTCATCTTTAGATCATATTACTGTCTTCTGCTTATGAATTTCCTTTGGTTTATCTACTTGGGAAAATGAAAAGTACCTTCCCTTGATTCCTGTCAGCCTTGTTAAATTTTCCCTTTGTGTAGCGTTGTCAGATTTCCAGTTCTTACCTGAGATATCCCACTGTATCACATGGGGTTTTGTGAGTACTTATTTCTCTTTCTTTAAACTCAAGATCCCAGAATCCTGTGAGCATCAGCTATCATCCTGCATTAACTGTGTATTCCCTGCCTTCACAGTTGCAAACCAAAATTTGCAAGTCTAGTGCAGTTTCAATTTCTAAAGAATACTCTTCACTGTCTGAATAACCAGAAGGAAATGAGGAGGTTTCAGTAGTATTTCAGTTGAATTTTAATTTTTTTGAAGGACATCTCATGATGTATGAGAGTTAAATTCACTAGTTTCAAACACTTTGATATCTCTGTTTTGATTATGTACTGTGTGGTACCACGTGCATCATTCACCAAATATATTCAGAAAACTTCATAAAAAAGGAAGCGTTTCAGTCCTGTTTGTGTTCCTACTAATGTCTGGAAAGGTAGAAAGAATCTGATTCTAAGTCTTGTATAATAGTTCAATAAATAAACAAAGAAATCCAAGGGCAGAATAAAACTGAGAGGGTAAAATAATAGATCAAGAAAAAGGGTAAGAACTCATCCATCTGCCCTATTGCTATGCTTTTGGAAAGGGAAAATTTAAAAGCTTACAATGAGCATAGGATAGATGCACATTTATGGCATTTGGCATTCTTCCTTTGGATTGTCTTTCACCCTAAATGCATGTAAAATGACTACCTAGAACAATTCTTTGTGGCTTAGGATTTTTTTCTAGTTAGTTTTTGACTTTGAGATATTCTGCAAGCTTGCTTTTTCTCTGTAGCTATTCACGGTGGTTACTTGAACTGGTGATGATAATCATAAAACGATGGTTGGTCTCCATTGTAAAATGTTCTCCTGCCTTTGATGGAACATTGGTCTTACTGTGCTGGGTAAATGTACAGATTGTGAAGTGATATTTCCTGCTGAAATACTCTGGTAATTATTTTCAAAACTTGTGTTTGGCTTTATCTTACTGGCTCAAAACTCAGGATTATATATCATATCACATCTCACATTGTTTTCCTTGTCTGGTGTTTTCTTGGTTGGCCAATTTCTGGTCCATGTCAGTACCAATAACAAGTTAGCACCAGCCTGCAATGTTTATTCAAGTAAAATTTCACAGACTTTTTGTTTGCTTGAGCACTACAGGACAGAAACCTTTTAGGTTCAAGCAAAATGATATGCAGCTCTTCCAATTTGTTACATATACTTGATATTGAATCAGTAGGTAAGATTCATATTTGACATGACTGATAAAAATGTGACATCTGCTTTCACTTAAGACTTGTAGATCCCTGGCTGCCCAGGCGTGTTGAAGGACTCTGAAAAGAGCCAGAAAGTTTGGCTAGTGTTAGTTACCAACTGGCATTGTATTTCTCTTGGGACTGCTAGTGGTGAGGATTATAGCCAGACTAGTACTGGGAATGGCTGGCTTTGGTCCATGGGGCTCCTCTCCAAACCTCCCATTTCTATAACTAGTTAGGTGTACTTTTGAGGTCTATCTGCTTAGTCTTTCAGTCCAAGACCTCAAATCTGGATGGAGAGAGCTCAGCCTTACTGTATTTTATCTTTCTCAATTTTGTGACTGATAAATTTAAAAAATAGTACCAAAGAAATAAATATAATGATACTTTCAAGCAAGGGGGGCATATTGTGGGATCAGTTGTGATCCTGGAATCTCATGTTTGGTTGGCTTGTTTTGCTAAAGGTCTTTAGGCAATGGTGTAGCACTAAGCCTTAGTAAAAGGAACATGGCACACCAGTGCATATATTTTTTGGCTTCTTGAGTAGCAGGTCCTTGCTTTTCTTTGAACAACACTGCATGAACTTAAGCTGTAGATTTCTTCTTGTCTCCACTTGAGGGAAAAACCTCCAATCTGGGAAACAGAGAGGTGTAATTCAGGTTACTCCCTTGTGAAACACTGCAAATCTCCTGCTAATCAGTTTCTCCCGGCCTCTTGTGAATGTTCAATACAGAAGAAGGAAGAGGAGGACTCAAATAGTCTGACATAAATGACATGCAAGGAAAAATAACTACAGGGAAAATGAAAGGCTCTAACAGCATTTTTGTATATGTATGTGTATAGGTACATGGGACTGTTGTCCTCTGTTATTAATGAGAGCTGTGCACGCTGCTGGGTCACACACCAGCAGTAACTTGATCTGCCGTGAATACCTGATCACCTTTCTGCTAAATTAACCTGACAGGGCTTGTTCTGGTTTTATGTTGGCTGCAGGGGAATAGAGAAGACCTCATCTGGTATAAATCCCAACTGTTCAAGTTCCTTAGTGTTTTTTGATGTCCTGACTTTCTATCAACAGAATAGCTTTATACTGAAGTGGTGAGGCTTTTTTGATCCAGTTCTAGAGGCTATAAAGTGAGATTTAATGTCTGTCTGAACTGCAGCCTGATATGGGGTACGATGACAGGAGTAAGGGTGGGAGCACAGTCACCGGCAGTCCCTTCAAAGTATCGTCTGATGCAGTACATGCATTTTATTTGATCAGTTTAGTGGGTGCACAGCTCAGTGTTCCATTCAGAATGAGACTAAGGTGGCAACTGGTATAGACAGATAGATGTGAGAAAGAGATTGAGAGGGGTAGATATAGATAGATATATCACATGAGGTCTCGGTGGGTGAGAAATTCATGCTTTAGATTTCACTAATCTCAGATGTCTCCTGTCTAGATATCAAATATGTTGCACTGTATCTTACTGTAAGGGCAAGTGTCCACCAAGGACAGATTAAGGCCAGTAAATTGGCTGGATTCCTGACAGGATTGGAGTCTGCATGCAGGTGGCCAAGAGAAAAAACTAGCAGTTCTCAGGGGCCCCTTAATGCCCATGGAATGCTACTGGATTTACAAATGCTGTTGTCACACCTTACCTGGGACAACCTTAACTGGGGATGCTCTGCTAGTAGTGTAGTAGTAGAGCACTAGCATGTTATGAAAAAGATACTGACAAATGCCCACTAAGCAGTTTTAGCTACATAAGGCCAAGAGGAAATTACTTAGATGCTGTTTATCTTTTTTTTTCTATTGCCATTAAAAAAAAAGCAAACAAAGCCCTTGTATGTGCATTTGAACTAGGACAATGGACATCCACCAGCTACTGAAATAATTATTTAAGAGACTGGCAAAAAGTATGAAGTCTGCAAGCTTTCCATGCTATTTGAGAATGCTTTAACTTTAAAATGTTGGCTAGTAGATTTAAGTCTTAGGGAAAAACCTAGTCATTTCCTAGGGGAGTGTCTGAATTCACCTCAGGATATGTCTGTCCAATTCACTGCATCACCAACTGGAAAAAGAAAAAGACATTTTGACGGATCCTTTATCCATGTGATATTCCCCCCTCCCTCCCCCGCCCCCTGACTGACACAACTATACTAGGCAATGATAAAGTAGGGTTGGATATGCTAGGAAAAACTGTCTTTTTTTTAATGATAAAGGTGATTTCATTCAAGGAACTGGTTTAAATTCTGCCAGAGCAGTCTATATAAACTCCATTTCCTGAAGTCGGGCTTGTGATCACACCCTGCAAAATACTGCTAAATCCTTTCACATGTAGCTCAATGGCTCAGATAGGAGAGAAGCTGAGACAATTCCCTAAAGAGAGGTTGAAAGTATCCCAGATCATTTAAAGAGGATGTTAATGATGATCTATCTAATTATAACAACGTAAATATCAGCACCATTAGCAATTTCATTTCTTATTATAGCATGGCAAAAAGGAGATAAACAGATTATTTATGCTAGTTCTGTGTGAAATTTATTTTTGTGTCTTTATTGGATGTAGGCTGTTAGAGACACTGTGTTTTTCCCCATATGCTCCCTGCCTGATAATTAATATGTATAGGGTGCTTTTAAAAGCAAACACAGGAAACTCATTCTGCTTGGTTTTTTTAGTGTGTTAATGGTCATATTAAAAAATATCTCAGGCAAAACAGCACCATTTTAAATTTTTTGGAAGAAGAAAATATTCTTCTGAAGAATGTTCATAATAATGAAGTGTTTTAATACAAACATACATCTGAAGTCAGGGAGGGTAAAAGTATCTTGAACAAAACTTTGTTTTTAGGAGACTGAGAGCTCAGACTTTATATGTAAACAGCCCAAAAGTAGAGAATTTTCTGCAGAAAATAATGCTCTTTTTTTCTGTGTGTAAAAGCCAGCTCTTTGCCTTAGTTTTCCTTCAGCAATTACAAGAGTTTTAAAAAGAAATATATAATCTTTACAAATAAGGATAGAAGGGGATAAAAAATATTACTGGGTTTTGATCTATTTAATTTTATTATACAGCATTCAAAAAAAACCCTAGTGATGAATATAATATAAATAGCTAGATTAGTTAGATTAGACATTCAGAGAAATAGGATGGTGGATAAAAGATGAGTATCTTTCTACTGCTAGAGTAGAAAGATAATCCTGATCACTGGGGATCAGTCATTCTCCCACTGAAATCTAGCAAGATCCCCAGTGTTAGTAGAAGAAGGAGAAAGACACAAAACTCCCTTGCTACGGACCACCAGGACAAATTACGAATATCAAGTCTGTGAAGGGCTACAACAACCATCCTTAGAAAATTCAGACTCTTGAGTGAGGGTTGTTACTTTGAAAAATTTGGATATTTGCTGATAAATTTCCATTTTTTTCAATAGCAATAATAACAAACAAAAATCCAAATAATGAAAGAATCTAAAGCTACTACTTTACACTAGTATGCAGTGGTACATCAGTTTATAATTTCTTTCAAAACTAAGAGATTCCACCCAATTAGTTCTTTCTCTACTTGGGCCCCATCCCATTTGCCTTCCCTACACCAATTCCCTGTTAGTAACTGCAGATAAGGTTTTTGCCCTGACATTTATATCCTTCCCAAATGTGGTCACTTCCATCAGCTCTTCATCCCACCTGAGGCCGTGTACCTTTCCCTGTGCCCCCAGCTGCAACTTCTGCAGACTTTGAGGATTTTGACATGGTACCACCTCATATGCCTCTTTTTTTCCTCACCAATTACCTCTTGAGACCTCTCTGCTGTATGAGGCAGCCATGCAACAAGGGGTATGCATACGTGGGAGCAAAATACACTGGCCAAGTTCTCTTGTGATGGATATTGCATAAATGATCAGAAATCGGTGCCATTGCTCCCTAAAGAGTAAAAGAAACTTAGAGTATCCAAGACCCTTCAGCTAAGCAAAATGAAAATGGGCAGCTCTGTTCAGGGAGATGCCTTTCTTAGCACCTTTCATGTCTGATTCAGAGTAATCATACTTGAAAGATGCAATAGCAGGACAAAAACTACAAATTAATAAAATATAATGATTTTTCCACACATCTGGATTGCACTTCCAAGAGAAACTGACCTCCGAGATTTGTCTATGATATTTCCCTGCAAGTAGGAATTGGCTTTTGCAGAAGACCTGTTGAGCTTCTTTTATGCTCTTTACTGTCAAGGTGTTGAAACACAATATGTTTCAAATGGCACCCACTCGAAGTTTGTTTTTATTTTCTGCTTGGCCATTCAGACAGGCTCAGGCAGAAACCTCAGTTGTTGTTCCTGTGTTTCTCTTCTCTCAAGGCTCTCACTGCTAAGAAATGCATTAGGAATCTATTTTTCATAAGTAAAGCTTTAAGCATTCTATCGGCTCTTTAGTTTATGATTTTTTTTGTCTGTCTTAATGTTGACACGAGTTGAGTGTAGAGAAATGTTTGGGATTCTTTTATCTTAAATCAGAAATAGATGTCGTGAACAGAACTAGTGTGAATCATATTAAAAAACCAAAACAAAACAAGAACAAACAAGCAAAACAAATCCCAACCCCCCCAAATAAATATGAAATTTTGTTTTATGATACAAGAAGATGTCCAAACATACAGGAAACAATTTTTTCTTTAAAAAATCTAAGAGGAATACTGACTTGAAGGGCCAGCCTCAACTTAAAATCATGCCCCCATTTGAGAGTCTTTTCTACCTATTGTTCAAAGCAGTATCTTAACATCAGCAATACTGAATTATAAATGGTTAAACAAACAGGATTTTCCACATTAATTTGTTTCTTTTATAAAGTAACGTTTTGTATGTTGGTTAATTTCCCCTGTTGCTTTTAAGGGCTTTCATTATACAAAGACGAAAAAAAAGTTCAAGAAAATTGATTGCAAAAGTAGAAAGGAATAGGCAATAGGCAGAAAATGAGAGAAGGGTATCATGGGCTGAAGGAATCATATTGCTCTTAAACAGGCCTGTAAAGGGACCAGAGGTTTGCCTAATTATTCTGTACACCACCCCCCCCCCCAGTACATATATATGTACCAGGGGGTGGTATAAATGCTACATATGGTGCATACATATAGCAGTATATATAGTACATACACCTAAATGAAAACATCCACAGTACCATATTACCATTATCGTATATTATGAAACAGCTACCATTTTCCTAGGGATATGAGACTGGAAAAGGAACTCATATAAGATGACAAAACTTGAGAGAATATCAGCTCTTTATATTTGTATTCAGATCGTGCTGTCGCACACTCTCCTTCCCGCGCAGCGCTGCGCCTGTCAGCAGTATCAGTTGGGCAACCAAGGGCTGCTCCTTCTGAGCAGGGGCAGATTTTCCTGTTGGTATGTGGTGAAATTGCTGGCTATGGAGTCACGGTACCAGGTCACACACTGTCATCCTGTGTCCTAGTACTCCCCTCTAACTCACCGCAGTGCATGTGAGTCAGGTGTTGGTGACCTGCTGGCCCAGATGTTCCTGGCAGCTTGGATGGTATGCACCTCTCACTCACCGTGAAAGCTACTGTATCTGTCCTGACAGTCAGGGTGTGCTGACCTGGTGCTGTAAAACCTGAATAAATAAGTCCCTGGGATTGCCAGAGCAATTAGCCTTACCATGCCAGGGACATCCTTATATTATAGGCATCTCTCCAAAGCTTCTTCTTTGCACCTAGAGAAGATTTCCAGGTGAAAGAAAACCTGAAACAAACAGTGAGTCTGAGGAAATTTGGGTTGAAGTAGCTTCTGCATCAGGCAAGATCGCTTCCTTTTTGTTTCTGGAAAAACTCATTGACCAAGTCACCTCAAACCACAAATACCTGCAACCTTGTTTTGTAACAAAATTAACGTTTTCTATGGTGAGACCAAGGGATGCTTTATGAAATGCATGGCATCAAAGACCAGTCTTTCACTTTCACCTAGAAAAAAGGAAGGTGTCTTGTCAGGATGTATCACTTCCCGAAGGATGGACATATTGGAACAAATGGCATCCTAGTTCCTGCTATTTCTGAACCGCAGTGTGCATTGCTGTGGGAGAGCCACCCGCAGGGAGCCCGGGGCGGGAGGAGGATGGGAATGAAGGACAAGGAGGAAGGCAGCGGAGAGCCCTGTTTTGCAGGGTGAAGGCCAGAGGAGCCCGGCAGGGTGCTGGGGAGGCTGGCAGGTCGGCCGGGACAGAAGGAGCAGACGAAGGCATCACCGCCACCCTTCCCCTCGCCCAAGCACTTGTATTTTTTCTCCGAAAGCGCTGTTTTTCAGTGTCACATGGCTTAAGTGAAACTTTCCTTGAAGTCCTCCAGTCAAGTCAGCCCGCGGCGCCAGAACAAACGGGAGCCCAGAAGCCGCAGCACGCAGCGAAAAACCACCCGGAGGGCACGTTTTCCCCGCAAAAGCCTTGAATTTTTGGGGGGCGGGAGAGAGTGGGATAGAAGGCATGGGTGCGCGGGAAACGGGGCTGCAGATGCAGGCTGAGCTGAAGGATGGATCAGGAGAGGAGGAGGAGGAGAAGGAGGAGGAGAGGGAGGAAGCGCGACCCGAGGCGGAGGGGGGCCGCTCCGGGGGGGGCCCGTCGTCGCCCCGCGCTGCCTCCTGGCTGTGGGCGGGGTGTCGCCGCCCTTGGGCCGCCGCCGGGGCGGGCCGGGCCGGGCCGGGGGGTATGGCGGGGGAGGAGGAGGAGGAGGAGGAAGAGGGGAGCGGGGGTGTCATGCCGAGAGCGCGCGTCGCAGCCCGCCAGGCCGCGGCCCGACCCGCACCCCGGGGCGCAGCCCTCTGCCCTCCGCCGCTCCCCCAGGACAGCGGCCCCGCTCCCCGCCCGGCCCGGGGCACCCGCGCCCCGGGCAGCAGCCAGCCGCGTCCCCAGCGGGCGGAGGGAAGGGGGGAAGGAGAGCGGAGCCCTCTCCACCGCTCAGAGGAAGGGGAGGGAAGGGGGAAAGTTTAGCTGAGGGTGTTTGAATCGGGAGTTATCCCTAAAGAGCCTTTCCCCTGCTCTGATCCAGAGGGCAGCGCCGGGAGGAGGGGGCGGCGACGGCGAGCAGCCCCGCAACATCTGTAAAACTTGAAGGAAGCGGTTGAGAGGAGCGCGCGAGAGAGGGAGGAAAGCGAGAGGGACAACTTTTCCGACACGTGAGTATCTCGGCGCGATGTGTTTGTTCCCCTCCTTTGGTGGCTGCTCCGAGCCAAAACAATGCGGGGCGGCGGCGGGGCCGGAGGGGACGGGCGGGACGGGACGGAGGGGTCCCCCCTTCCCTCCGAAAACTGTTTGGTACCAGACGGTGGATTTCTGGGGATATTTTTTTCTTTTGCTCCCTCTCTTCTTCTTTTTCTTCTTCTTCTTCTCCTCCCCCCCGCTCTTTTTGTTGAACCAAATCAGAAATGTCAGTCAGTGCGAGTGAGTCAGAAGGGATCAGATTACAAGATCACTGAAACTGATGTCGGACCCGCGCACACACACCCCCACACGGAGGCAGAGGCGCGGGCTGCTCCCCGCGGGAGGCGGGCAGGGATAAAACAACCACCAACAACACCCGCCGGCCCTCCTCTGCCGCCTGCGTCCCGCCTGTGCCCCGTCCCGTCCCCCTGCCCCCGCGGGATGCCCGCCGGCTGCGGCGGGGGCCGGCCCCGCTAGCTGCGGCGGCGGGGAGCGGCGCGGGGGCGAGCGGGCGGCCCCGGCCCTCGCCCATGGGCAGCGCGGGGGCTCGGCGGCAGCGGCGGCGGCAGGTACGTACCTACTTGGGCGAGAAGTTCTTTGTTCCCCTGGCTCTGCTCCGGGCCACTTTCTTCTCGCCTCCCAGCTCTCCGGCCCCGCTCCCGGCCCCCTTCCCGCTTCCCTAACTTGGAGGCGGAGGGCAGGGGGGAGCGAGGTGTCTAACCCCCAAAATGGCTGTCACGGAGCGCGGGAGCCGAGGACGTGGGGTGCGGGGAGAGGCGGGGGCAGTCCCCGCTCCGGGCCGGGCCGGGCCGGGCCGTGCTCGGCCGTGCGCGTCCCGCGGCGGAGCTGCCGATGTACGGGTGGCAGCTGTTGTTTTATTTCCACTCCCTTCCTTCTCCTCGCCCCCTTTCCCCGAGCGGCTCCCGGACGTTTTCATGCCCGTGCGGCAGGAGGCCGGCCGCAAACTTCGCAGGGGGAAAGGCGAGAGGAGTGGGGCAGAAGGCGCTGTCACATCTGGCGGATCGCAGTGGTGCCCGGGGCGGCCGTCACTCCCCGCCGGCTGCTCCCTGCGGGCAAGGGGACAGTCGGGTCCCGATCGGGAGCGGGGTGCGGGGGTGCCGGCGCCTCTCTGTGCCGCTCCGTGCAGCCGCTGGAACGGGGTCGGGCTGGGGAGCGGGGCGCCGGGCCGGGTCGGGCCGGGCCGCGGCGGGAGGAGCGGGGCGGCTGCCCCAGGGGAGCTCCTCGGCACCGCGGCCCGGCCGTGCGCCGCCCAACTTCGGAGGGTGGGAGCAGAGCGTGTCCGCCGCCGTTCCGATTGTCCCGTGAAGTCGGTGGGGTGTTGGCGCCCGCTCCCCAACCCGCGCACCACGTGAAGAAAAAAGGTAAAAGGAAACACACGCCCCCCGCTCCCCACCTCACTCCCCAATTTTGTTTTTAACCCTCTGGTGCGTAGTTTTGATCCGGGCCTGCGGGTACGGTGTCCGTGGCTTTCTGCCAGTTTGTATGTAGATATATTTATGTAAAACATTTTCTCCCAGCTCTTTGCCAGCTGTTCCACATTTTCCAGCTGCCACTTCAGTTTGAAATGATGGACTGTACGGATCTGAAAGAGCCTTTTAGTCAGAGGTATGGATAGCTGTCCGTTTGATACACAGTGTCACGTTTTGGAGGCTGCTTCACTAAAGGCGTATTAAGTAGCAACCCTCTGCAAAATGCTGGTCGCTGTCGTGCCCCTGATAGTTCCCGCTTCATCTACAAGGGTCAATAAACGTGATTTTTTAAGCTTCAGCTTGTAGACTTCGTTTCTTTTGTGTGCGTGCTACAGAAAAACTTGGAAGCAAAATTTTCCAGAGGCCTTGAGATATGTGGCTGATTAAATCGACAAACATATTTAAGAGGGCATAGCTGCCTCTCTCTGTGTGATGTAGGTATCTGTTTTGAAACCGTTTAAGTCAGTGGAATAGTGAGAAATCACTGTGTTTCTCTGTGTTACAAAATTGTTTTTGATGTGGTGTTCAGCGGGATTATGGATTGAAATGTGCAAGAACTGGCCTTAAGTAGTTTGAATATTTGTGCAATTGCATTGTAATTTGGAAAGGTGCCTCACTGATTGATTCCTATAATTATTTCATTTAGATCCTTTATTAAAAATTAATAATGATCTGACAGTTTCTTAATTATATATGTCATGATTATTTTGAAGGAAGACGAATACAGTGTTTTAAAAGTAAAGTAACCTTAAAGTGTAAAAATTGCTGTGTCTGCACCACTGTATTTCAGTTGAGGAAATATATATTAAAAGTAATGGTGAATGAGTTTGGCAATGTAAACTGTAGGCAGCCTCTTGAGAGTTTGTTTATATAATGAAGGTTTGGGTTTAACTAGCTAGTATGTAAATACTTTCAGTTTGGTGTATAGCCCAATTCTAAAAGCATAAATAATAGTAATTATGAGAGAAGGCTATTTTAAGGAGGGGGGATTATTTCTTTAAAAGCAGGATTATGTGATTTTGAATGAGTAGGAAGAATGAGTAAGAAAAGGACTGTCTCAGTGTATGTATATTCTTTTAAGCAGCAGTGGAAGTAAAATGATCGCTTAAGGTGCCCAAATGAATGCACTCTTGACTTCTGATAATAGCATATGTTTTTCAGTAGAACATGCTGTTTTCCAAAGCATTTCTATGGAAGTACTGCAAAACAAAGACATCACCTGCATTTTCCTGCTTAAGTGGAGTAAACATTTTTTGCTTGAGAAGACATACTGTGGCCAAGACAGCATTTTACTGCTATAATCTTCAGTTGTGAAAGATTGTTCATTTTCAAACACAAAACCAATTTGTAACTAAGAAATTAAAATATCAATAGTTATAAATAATATTTTTCTGAGTAGTTTTTTGAGAAACCAAAATAGTCAAGTTTTGAGATATTATAATTTGTTCACCTTGCAGATTACTTAGCTTTTTAAGAAGATAAATGTATGCATTGATAGTGACCCATGAAAGTTTCAGTTACACTTCCTGCCTCGTTTTTAGAAAGCTATTTCATTACCTGCACTGCCCTAGTGTGTTTGAATTTCATCCTGTGTGTTAAAGGAAGGAATGGCATATTTTTATGTTGCAGAGTCTAGTGAAAAGTTAGTCATTTTTGCCTGGTAAGTAAGGAATGTGATGGTTATTAAAGCAGAGTTTATTTGGAGTTGTGGAAGGAAGCAGTTTAATGATCAGTGTTGCGTGCCTTCAACTATATGAAGACAGTAACGCACAAAGAAAAAGCAGACTTTAAGGAAAAGTGAATCAACGAGTCATGAAATCCTCAGGAAAACCATAGTAATGGAATGTTAATGCTTTTAGACTATAGTAGATTACCTTAAAAGTCAGGCTTTTCTTCTTTATGCAATTGTTGTAAATCCCTAGCTAAAGAATACTTTGAAGAAGGCTTTAGTTTTTCTGGCACTCATATTCTGTAGTAATTCTGGTTGTTTTGGAAGATTCAAGATATTTTCTGCCAACTTGCAGTTAAGCAATTAAAATGCTAAAATGGCTACAGAGGAAGCTTTTTACTCAACAAAAGGTTCAGCTGTAATAATGATTTCAAGTTGTCTTTTAACCACAGGTTTTATAGACCTCCTCCCTTTAGACTTTGTCATTTTTATAAGGGAATTGATTTGTTATACTTTAAAATCAAATAAAATGAGACAGAATAAACAAAAATAGGGCATGGGTGCTGCTGCAAACTTTTCAAGTTCTTTCAGTGCATTTTTCATCTTTACTTTTATTTGATAGGTCTGTGAAATAGAGCTGTAGACTGGCAGACTTTAAATGAAATTTCACACTTTGATGATTTTTTTTTAAACTTTGATATATTGACAGCAAAAGGAGCTGCAAAGCTTTTATATAACTTGAGCAGTAACGCCAAGCAGCAGTCAAACGTCTCTATGCATTTGTGTTTAACTGCAGAAGAAAAACATGTCCATGGGCAGTAGAGGGTTCTTATCAACTCCCTAATCCCAGATCCCAGCAAACCTTGAGGGCATGCCTCAGATCTTGCTGAAATCATTGTAGACTCTCACAGTTTGCAGATTAAATATGCTATGTGTTCCTGGCTCCAACAACAGTTTTATGAGCTCACTAAGCTTCCTGTTTTAAGATCCTTTTCTGAAGTTTTTAGGAGCTGCTAAAGGCGATGCTGTCTATGGCAAGTGCTACTTGTTAATTTAGGGACACTTTAGATATTTCATTCTGTCGGTAAAAAGAGCCAAAATTACTATTTTCAAATTGGAAGTCGAGTTGCACTGGAAAAGAAAAGGAGCTCCTTTAAAGAGGGATTCTGTTGTTTTAATGTGTTTGTCAGTACAGAAGGTGACAAAGTTTATAGGAGGCTTGATTTGTTTTATGGGGGCTTGACTTTGACCAGACTCTTTAAAATGAGGCTTTTTCAGTTGTAATTCTAAGCACAATGCAGCTTTTAGTACATAATTTCTGAGCCTCTTTTAACCAATTGTATTTGTAGCAGCTCATTAAACATACCTTTGAAGTTCTCATTCTCCTTTAAGTCTCAAAGAAGGGAAAATGTATTTTGCCAAGAATGAATTTCAGTGAATCAGGTAGTTAACCCTGGGATTTGTTGACCCTTCTGAACGAATGGTATTGCACTTCACATTCCGGGTCTGGTCTTTTCTAGCTGCTAAATAGTTAACTCTTATATTTTATTCACTGTAATAATGTTTATGTATTTGGTGTAATAGTTTTAATTAAAAAGGAAAATACTTATTGTCCAACAACACGGGTCATGTTACTCCCGAGAGAACTTGAGCCAATTTTGCGCTTAAAGGTTATTCAATGAATGAAATTTTGAAAGCCCATTTGTCAAGGTACTGCACAGTTTCTGTTAGTTTTCAACCCCCAAATTCATTGTCCGTGTGGCCCAGTCATTAGTCAGCAGTGTATTATGCTGCCTTCAAGCAATGCTGCCCAGCACTTCTTTGCACCATTATAGCTCTAAAAGTGTACTCTGCCGACTGGTAGAATTACTGCTCTGGTTTCCGCTTGGCTGGTTTTGAGGTAAGTCCCCTCCCTACCTTCCAGCTCACTCTAATCCCTGCTTTCTCTTAAGGCTGCTTTCTGCAGAGATTTAGGGGAAAACTTTCTTAAAGATTGTGCTGGCATCATAGTGTGGTTTTGTTGTGGTATACACTGTACATGTAAATTGTACTTACCATACCTTGAAAGCGTATTATATTGGCTGCTGATCTGAAGAGTTGGTTTCTCTGTCTCTTTAAGAACAAAACAAGAAATGAAGACAATACACTAATGTTAAAAACGCCTGCAAGGTTAGTTAGATTACAAGGGACAAACCAATTGGGATAGAATGTGTTTGTCTAAATAGTTGCTGAGTGTCAGAACTGATAATATCAGAATCCACTACATGGAGATCTGATTGAATAATTTTCTTAGCTGAAGTTTCCACTCTTGTGTCAAGTTATTTTTTGCACTGATTACCAAGAAGATTAAGCCTTTTTTTTTTTTTTTTTTTTTTATGGTCAAAATGCTGCTGTATTTTTTTTGGTACCTGATATTTAGTTCAGGGCTAAAGTACTCATCTAACCTTTTGGTGGTTTAGAGATGAACCTCCCCCAACAGCTTTTGCTGCTTTGTATGATACTATGTTTTTTTCACATACAAATCTGTTAATGTCAAGAAAATCAACTGTGTGTAAAGAATACATCATCCAGCTGCTGAGAGAATGAAGCCTTCATTAGATAAGATGTATGAATACCTGAAACCAAAGAGTCGGAAACACAGATCAAGTTAGTGTCAGTTCAGTACGCTGTTCTGAACCCTGTATATTAAAATGAAATTCTAGCACTACCGATTCTTTAGTATCAGGATGTGGTTTGGTGTGGTTTTGCTTGGCTCTTCAATTCACTATGGATGCTCTTTTCTGTGAAAATAAGACGGCTGTATAATTCTAAGATTATGTTATTTGAACAGGGATAGTGGATTGTGGAATGTGCATTTGTAATGCAGCAGTTCAGAGTTGTGTTTTGTCAAGTTACAAAATCATGAAGGAATCATGATACAGTTTTACTGCTACTGTGAGACAGGTGTAAAACCTAAAGTAAACTGTAAAAGCTGAAGATAAAGTTTTATAAAGTACCTTTCACACTTGAAGTTCTTCCTGGGTATATGGAGTTTTTCTAGCTCTTGTACGTGTTAAAACATCTGTGTGGGTTAGAATGTGAAATTCTGGATGAAGGCATCCGTTAACCTGAGAGTATGCTGAGGAGATAAACAGGCTTCCTGGAATGGGACTGTGATCAAAACATTGCACTTTCAAAAACATTCTACTTGATTCCTTTGATCTGGTTTTAAAATGCTAATTGTAAAATATGGAATACGATCTTTTCTTCTTTCATTTGCATATCATACGTTGGGAACAGAAGGCACATCTTTGCAATAGATGTATATTAAATACATTCTTTCTTGAGCTCAGTTCCTGTATAGATTGACACTGATATATAGATCTAGTTTTGATTCTAAGGAAACTTTCATCTGTTGGGATTGATGAGATAAAAAGTGTGAAGAAAGTGGTCATTTCACTGGAATGTTTAGCTCCAGTGCTGGAAATCAGAGTATTTCTGCATTTTTCTGTGGCAGTTGTAGTCACTTCTTACTTGACTAAGTAAGTAATGCAAAGCACAGCCATTACAGGTGTTTGTAATTTGCTTAACCAGACTGTTTTTCGACAAGAAGGGAAGGAAGAAAACAGCCTGTATTGTCACCATAAGTATTCCTAGTGCTAATAGGAGTATCAGCAGAGGAAGTCATAGGGTATGTTATCCACGCAGCAAATCTTGCTGGCTGTCCCCTTTGCTGTCCTCTCAGAATACTCCTGGCCTTTCAGATCTTGAGCGTATGAATGAAACTAATTTCTGGTTTCATAAAACAAATGTTTTACCAAAGGAAGTTATTGTCATTTGTTTTGGATTTAGTGCTGCTGAATTTCTGAATAAAGATAGAGGCAAAAATTTAGTGTAGACTTGGTTGGGAAGTTTGAGGTGTCACTGCTCATTTTAACCTATTGCTACAAACAGTACAGTCCAAAGGAGATTTTTTCATACCCGCCTGTACTAGTTCTTTTGCTGCTAATCTTGCTTTGACATAATAATTAGAGTTTTTCCTGCTGCAGAGTTTGAAGCAAAAGGACATGTAGGAAATTAAGATTGCAAAAAAAGCAGTAACACAGCTTACTCTGTATTTTTTAGCAATATTAGGCTGCTTAATTGGAAGGAGTTCTGATTGCTTCAGGATAAGAGCATTACTGGTTTTAAACACACCCCCTCCCCAAATATGTTTACACATTTGAAGGCTTGAAAAATATGTGACACTTTATATTTTTTAAGAAATAACCTTTATTCTTTCCATTGTACTTAGATAGTTTGTAAGAGAGTCAAAAAGGAACAAGGAAACTCAAGACCATGTGCTTAAAATAATACATGCTTAGATGCAGAGTTAATGACTTGATTTGTTTGTTTTGGTTTGGTGGTTAGGTTGTTTAGTTTGTTTTTTTTTTTAATTTTAAAGTTCAGTTCCTTATTCTAAAAGATTCTTGGCTAATGAATGGATTATAAAATTTTAATTCAGAGGATACATCATATCTGAAATGTAAAGCTACTAAGATGTGCTTTAAGTTTGGGCTTTGTGTTGCATGTTTCATGTTCCCAAACAGCAGCTTCTGTGAGGGATGGACTAGGATATGGACAGTATGACCTGGATCCTTCATCCATTAAGTTCTATTTACTGGGTAAGAAAACATGAATAATTTCTTTCCTGGCGGAAAGCTATTTTATGTAGATACAGAGTTTAATCTGTTGAAGTAATAGTAAAAACATTTAATTGGGGTTATTTTTAACAGCTTTCTAAATCCCAAAACAAAAGTAGAGATAATCTACTTTTAGGAGTGTGTGGGTGATGTGTATTAAAAGCAACTGATGTGCTGTCCCAGTAGAAAGTGCCACTTATTGATCCTACTGTTTACAGGTGTGTTTTAAATATTTTCAGAACTTTTGGTAATTGAGTTTATCTGTAAAAGTGAGATGTCAGAAAATGTAATTCCTCTGGAGTCGAAAAACTCTTACACTTGATCAGTAGTTCAGTATATGCCATGGAATAGTTTCTCACTTAGGATCTTAATCACGAGGATGCTAATAGCATTGCTTTGCCTAGCTGATTGCCTTCGTGTTTGTGATCCTCTGTTACTGTTGCCACAAGCTATTTAACCTATCAGGAACAGATCAGACCATCATTAACCAGGCTTTAGGTCTAGTTGTTTTTCAGTCTTTATGGGGGGGAAGAAATCAAAGGAATGTAACACAGGAAAAGACTGCAGATAGTAATAACTTTGGAAAAATCGTATTAATATATGTTGTGTCCCTTAACTTGGGTTATTTTTAAAAATAATTTCAAGCAACAAATCTGCCCATCTGATTCTGTCAAGGGGGTTTTGTTGTTCTTTCTTTCTCTTTCTTTCTCTCTCTTTCTTTCTCTCTCTTTCTTTCTCTCTCTTTCTTTCTCTCTCTTTCTTTCTCTTTCTCTCTCTTTCTCTCTCTTTCTCTCTCTTTCTCTCTCTTTCTCTCTCTTTCTCTCTCTTTCTCTCTCTTTCTTTCTCTTTCTTTCTCTCTCTTTCTTTCTCTCTCTTTCTTTCTCTCTCTTTCTTTCTCTCTCTTTCTTTCTCTCTCT
>NW_020884917.1:5019138-5292498 GCF_003945725.1 Corapipo altera
ATAGAATAGAATAGAATAGAATAGAATAGAATAGAATAGAATAGAATGAAAGAGAATAGTTGAGTTGGAATAGATCTGTAGAGGTCATCTAGTCCAATTGCCTCACCACTTCAGCTGGCTAGTGGAGGGCTGGATCTGCTGGTTGTGACTGTGTGGAGCTGGACTCCAGCAGACTACCGATGGGTGGAAACCTCATTAACACATCTCTCAAGTTCCATCCTTCATGCTTTGTTGTCATCAAATGTAGGAAACAGGGAAGTTCATGGTCATATCTTCTGAATTTAGATTGCAGAAAAACATCAAGAAATGTAGGTTTCCCTGTCCACATCATATTCTGGATTTCATGGCACCCATGAGGCAGAAGAAGTTCTATTCATGGTATAGTTCTACAGCCTCCATCTTCCCCACCACCTGAGGCTCTGACATAAGAGACATCCCTGACATCAATTCTGTGAAGAACTGTAGGATAGAAATAAGTAGTACAATGACAGGTGGAGTGCCATGAGTTTCTGCTCCAGTTTGGAACCATCAAAGTAGGAAAATATTCCAGGAGGCACAAATAGACCACAGGATGCCTATAAGCCATAAATGTAATACAGGCAAATGCATTCTTGTGTGTCAGGCAAGATATTTCCATATGAAAGGTAAGAATTGTGCAAAACCCTGGTAAGAGCTCACCTGTACGACTGTGTACATTTCTCATTTTTCAAGTTCAAAGAAGACAAATTCCATCTGGAACAAATGCAGCGAAAGACTAAGCAGCTGATTTATGGGCATGGACAGCCTACAGAAGAAAATGGTGACTGGAAGGAGGGAAAGTGCAAGGAAAAATACAGTAAAGAACACTAAACCATTTGAGACTTCTTTCCCAGAAAACAATCTCACCATAAACAGTGTAGTATCAAATTGCCCTTTGTGAACTGGTGAGGAAATCATGCATGCTCTTTATATCCCTGCAGAGTTCATGCTCAGGGAACCAAAGCCCTGTCTTTCATTTCTGGCATCATCACAAACAATGAATGTATATGGTATAAATGCCCCTACTTACACGGTCTGAAGTTACGTACTAATTTTGGCACCAAGGTACAAAAGAATAGTACCTCCTCAGTCTTTCAGCACTTCAAGTCTTAAATGCTAAAGGCAAAGAAGATTTGACAGGGTTTTAGCTAAGACCTGAACATCTTCCCACAAATCAAGCTAGGCAAATAACTCTTAGAAAGGTTAAAGGGACAAATTAACTCTGAAAGTTTTACTCTGTGGCTGAGGGGTGTTGTGTATCATGTATAAGCACAGCCAATGGTTGTATTTAACAGAGGAGCTGTGCAGCTTAGTTTCAGTAGGATAAGGTGATATGACAGCAATAGCAGGTTTGAGAGTCATCTTCATCAGAGAGCAAGCCCCTCAGGAGATAAAATGATCCACCAGCCCTTGGAGGTGCCTGAGGCTGTCGGGCTTTTTCAGCCAGATAGCAGTGACAAGACCAAGGGAACACCTTCTTGAGGAACACTGCGTGGAGCTTGCCATCCTCAGCCCCTGTGGAGCCTGAGTCAGCAGTTGTATGAAATGCGATGCAGAGATATTGTCAGGGGCCCCAGTGACTTGTAGCACCCACTGGTGCTCTGTCAGGCACAGGAAGTATTTTTGCCCCCAACACAGATCACACTGGGGGCATTTGACCACTCTCAAAAGCCCCTGAGATGACTTCAGGAAGAATAGGGCTTAGACATCTCCTAGAAGGTGTGACCAGACTGTGGCATGAGGAAGGGGCAGGTCTTGCTCACACGCTCAAGGAATAGCCAATGACCAGCACTGGGGTCAGGAAGGAATCTGTTCCTGATGCAGATTGGCACCGATCCTGAGGGCTTTTTTGCCTTCCTCTGCAGGGTTGAGCATGACCTCAAGTCCCTTTGGGCTGGGCTGCTGCCTGCTGTGCATGCACCACAAAGATGGCCTCTTGCGCCCTGCAGTTGAGGGGAGGAAGGCTTTTTTTATCCCTCATGATGGACCAGCAAGTGTCCCCAGGGATTTTTTGCTTTCCTCTGCAACACTGAACATGGCCCCTCACCAGGACTACTTTGTGCTATTTTGGCCAGGTACTGCTGCTCATGCACCACAAAGGTAACCCCTGTGCCCCTCATCCCAGGAAAGGAAGTTTTCTAGACTCCCAGGGCAGGCCTCAAGCAGGGTTCCCAGGGATTTGCAACCACTCAGTTGAGGAGCATATCCTGCCTCGGGAAGAAGAGAATGGAATGGAACAGAATAGAATTGAATATAGTTCAGTTGGAAGGGACCTACAGTGATCATTTAGTCCCACTGCCTGACCGCTTCAGAGCTGATGAAAGTTAAAGCATGGCTTTAAGGGCACTATCCAAACATCTCTTAAACAATGACAGACATGGGGCATCAACCACCTCTCCAGGAGATCTGTTCCAGTGTTTGACTACCTTTTGGGTAAAGAAGTTTCCTCATGTCAAGTCTGAACTTCCCCTGAGAGAGGCAGATTTCAGCCATTCCCGCACATTCTGGCACTGAGTACCAGAGGGAAGAGCTCAGCACCTCCCTCTCCACTTCCCCTCCTCAGGAAGCTGTAGAGACCAGTGAGCAGGAGCAGCTTCCCCCTCTCCAAACCGGACAAACTCTGTGTCCTCAGCCTCTCCTCAGAGTCCATTTCTTCCAGCCCTTCCCCAGCTTTGGTGCCCATCTCAGGACACGTTCAAGTACCTTCACACCCTTTTTAAATGATGGGGCCCAGAACTGCACACAGTACTCAAGGTGAGACTGCACCAGCACTAAGTACAGGGGGACAACCACCTCTCTTGGCTGGCTGGTGATGCTGTGTTTGATGCACCCCAGGATGTGGTTTGTCCCCTTGGCTGTCAGGGCACACACTGCTGACTCCTGCTGAGCCTCCTGCCAACCAGCACTCCCAGAGGCTCCTCTGCAGGGCTGCTCTCCTGCCACTCCTCTCCCAGTTTAGACTCGTGTCTGGAATTACTCCATCCCAGGTGCATAATTTGGCATTTGGTTGGTCTTGTTCAGTTTCATGTCACTGCCGATTGCCCAATGCAATAATCAATCCAGATCCCTCTGCACAGCTAGGCCTCCTGTCCCACGGGAGTCAGTAGCACCTCCCAGTTTAGTATCATCAGCAAACTTACTACCTGTGCATTCAACTGCATCCTCCAGATCACTGATAGAAAGATTGAACAGAACTGGCTCTAGAATTGAGCCCTCCACTGGTAACTGGTCACCTGACAGATACTGCCCTGTTCACTGCAACCCTTTGAGCCCTGCCCTTCAGTCAGTTCTTCACCCTGTGCCCATATGTTAGTTGACATAACAGAGGAAGCAACTCTCAAGGGATAATATACTTTCATGTTAAATTACTTAATTCCTTCTAATCCAAATGGACAACGTAAATGGCATAGCATATGCTGTTGTGCAGGACCTCCTTTAGTATATATATAGTAATATATATATATATTACTCTCTATATATAGTAATATATGTAACATAGTAACATATATATAACATAAGAGTACACTGTATATTTATAGAGAGAGAGCGTATGTGCCCACATTATAGATGTCTGGGCCAAATTAAATTACTGAAGAAAAATATGCCAAAGAAACCTTGGGTCAAGATGGGGTAAATAAGATCTAACACACAAGATTAGAAAAGAAAATATTAAAAAAACACATAAATTTAAACTTACTACTTTTTCACACACAGACAAATAAATTTCATCATCATATAGAAAACATAACCACAATACACAACATATATGGCTTAAATTCATCATTCTAGTCTATGAAATCAAAGTATAAAGGAAAGAAAAACTAATTGGATATATTTTCTCATTTTTTTGCCAATAGATGTAATAGCATTAAAAAGCATAATTTATGTCATATCCTGTATGGTGAGTGGTCACATGAGAGTGTTAGGTACTCTGGCACATGTCTTAGTAATTTGCCTTTTTTCCTATTATATAGTTCTCTTACAACTACATAGATGTCAATCCATTCAATCAGCTTGGGTTTTATTGTAGGTTGAATGTTACCAGTGGGAGAAGACCACTTGTCAATGAACTTTATATTCATTATATCTTAAAGTTCAGGACAAAGTTGTTTTCTCTACCAGCATGTCTCAGTCATTCTATTTCACAGTTGCAGTATTTAGGAAAGACTAGACATAGAAATATGAGACCTGTGGAAGAAGCCAATGTATAATCAAAAGCTGCAAGTCTTTCAAAGGCTGTGTGAGTTGTACATCTATTACATCTGCATGCAGAAAAAACCTCTGAATTAAATATAATCACATTCCTGCCTGGATCAGTATCTTTGGGCCATAGGTATTGCTAGTTAAGTAGCTAAAAGCAGCGAGGAAGTGGAAATCAGCTACTATCCCAGTATGATGGGCAAACCAATACACAGTCCTTCCTTCCCAAAGTGGTGATTCAAATGTCCTGGTCACCAGGAGTGGGATTTCTTTCATTTTACAAGATACGGGGTTGGTAATGGTTACACTACTCAAATATAAAACTAAATTTTGAGCTACTAATTACTCTTCCGGTAAAGACATTAAACACTAGAAGACAGAAATTTCCTAAATTATGATCGAGCTTTCAGTCTTACCTCTTGTCTTTTTAAAGAGCCTCTACAAATGGATCCTGTTAATATCTCTGTGTAATTATCATTCAATACATTACAAAGTGTACCATGAATTGGAATGCTTAAATTTTGTCTTGCACATATGAGGTTTGATATTTTACAGTACATTTAAGTGGATTACTGATCATTACTTCTCATTAATTAGAGTAAATTCAGAAAAATTATATGACAAAGCTCTGCAATAGAGCACCAGTCTTCAAAAAAGAATAGATCACTTTTACTGAGGACATGCTTTACTGTAAATAAGACAACATTGGTTTAATTCATTCATCCTGAGCTTAGAAATTAACCACAAGTTACTAAAGCATTTATCTTCAACAGTGTGTTCACCATAAATCATCAGAGCATGTAAGTTCCCTGAATGTACTCAATATTTGAAATGTGGTTTAAAATAAATAATTATATTTTCCTGGTTTTGATATCAAAGATAATTATAATTACACATAAATACTGTCTGAAGAGGAACATGTAAAAATTCAGCATGATACCAGGGCTTAGCCTTCTTTTCACTTCAAATAATTTCCTTTATACAACACTTTGGGGAAAAAAAAGAAAAAAAGTTTATCTATTAAAAATAAAATATTCGGATTTCTGAATTTTCTGAATCACCTTTCTTATAAATTATATGCACTAAAACTACCTAATTCTTCTCTCACTACAGTTTAACTCCAAATAACCTCCATGGGTATCAAGATGGCAATGCTTTATAAGAATTTATAATATATTCATATTAAGATACAGGTGTAATATATGATTATGTTATTGAAGTATGATACATTATTATATTTCACTGGAACTGGTGCCCAGTATACTATTAACTTCCAAGAGTAAGATAAGACTTTAGACTTATAGTTTCTAAATACAATCAATGATTTTTGGTTCATTTTGATCCATGGCTGCGTACACGTGGGAAAAAGAATACCAATCTCTGAAAATACCTGAAACTGAGAAGTATATGCTATGCCTCACAGTATAGCAACTGACCGAAAACTTCCCACATTAAAAAAAAACAAGAAAACAACAAACATTTTAAAAAAAAGTAAAACATAAATGCAAATTCATGGAAATGGTAAGAAATTGCCACGTGGACGTTGTTGGTGGATGATGCTGCTTTGAGTAGTGAACCATCCAGCAGTGGGAATCTAATAGTCATATTAGAGTAGTAAACATGGTATTGCTTGCTTTCTGAAAGTCAACTGGAAGGAAGATTCCAAGGTATCGCCACACTAGATAACATTTTGAAAGGCTTAAAATAGGTCAGAATAATAACTCTTACAAGGTGAATGGCATCACAGGAAGACACTAAGGATTTTCTTTTAAATTCTGAGCTAATCCTCCAGTTTCTCTCATTTTCCCCCGGTAGTTTTCTCTACAGTGTCAGTATTACAGAAGCACTTGAAAGATAGGTTAAAGTGGTATCTTCCGATCTAACATTGCCATGCATCTATGTCAAAGTTACACTTTACCCATGTATTCTCACAACACTTTTAGAGACAATGAAAGCTAGAGCATGGTACCTAAACCTACAAGAAGCAAAAGGACACATCGGCATTTTCCGATATTTTTTCCTCAGGAAATCCAAGCAAATACAAGGAGTACAAAAGTAAGCTATTAAACTGTGCATTCAGTTCTGAGATAAAACAACTACTAAATCATACAGTGGGGACATTGATTTGTGAGTAGTCAGGAAGTCAGGAAGTAAAAATTCCCTTTCAGGAATTACAATGTAAGTCCTTATTCTAGCCTTTTAGGAAGGTACCAAAGGTAAATAATACCAACACAAAGATCTATGCCTCTTCTTTATCTTCTCTATACCCCTATGTATGAAAAAATGTGAAAACTAGAATGTTTCAAATTACAGGACAGTTTTCATCATAGATTTACTCATGTAGGATTCTAAATCTCACAGTCAAAGTAATGCAGTTTAATTTTTTAGCAAAAGAATCTTGTGATTTCTTTAGAACACTATCAAACTGCTATGAATTTATATGAGCTTGTATAAGTATGTCTGTGTTCCTGGGCTCGAATATAGCAGAGGTGTGCATGCAGTTGTGCTTTCAGTATGTGCAAATTGGACAACTGGAATTGGGTATTTGTGCATCATCAGCTTTAAAATTTTTTTTGCCCCACATGTTTATAAATTGTACTTCCTCTCTTCACAAATGGGTCTGATTTGCTGTTCCTTGTGATGTACCTTAAAACAGCTTGCAAAGAATATTAAAAAGCTTGTTCTAATCTGCAAGCTTCTGCCTCATTTCATCTCTGCATCCCATTCAAAATCCATGAGGAACACTCCACTTACACATAAATCAAAATAAATTTTTTATTGTCCTGACACAGGCATAATCTCTAAACAACTTTAATTTAAAGCAATGAACTCACATCGAATTTTGAAATTCATTAAGTCATCAATTCCCTTTAACAGAACAATTATCTGGCTTTTATACTGGTGAACTGCTTCTACTTTCTGTTATGTTCAGTTTAGTTTAAGATGGCCAAAGAAACAGGGATTTTATGTCTTCTTAGTGGACTCTGTTCTGTATGTTAACAGACTCTGTGTCAGGAAGATTTTTGTAATCAGGTCTTGACCTAATGCCTACTGTTTCCACAGACCTTGGATTACACTTGTTTACAACTGTTCTGTCGTAATTTAAACCTTCTGCATACAGTGTTAGGATAGACAAGTCAGTTTTATTTGATGAAATTGTATGGTCAATGCCATGAAAAGGCAGACCACATGATCTAATGGCCACTGCTGACCACAAAATTGTTCAGTCTAGGTTCAGAGAAAACAGGTTAAGTTCAATCATTCTTTCCATTCATGGGAAGGCAGGGCTTGGGCCAAGACGATATGGCGGAAACACAAATGAGGATTAGTCTACTCAGTATCCTAGGGATTAAGTAAAATTGTCTAAATGTTTAAAACATATTTTTACATTTAATGAAAACAAACTCTTTTTAGCTGACAGTAGATTCCTTTTCTTATCCAATAATTATTAAAGATCATAAAGATACATGAACAATTTATGGGTGTTGAAGTAATTTGGCTGTTTTACAACACACCTGAGGCATGTAGACATATCTTTACAATCACACACCCTGAACTATGTGAGCACCTGGCTGTGCTTGTTACGGAGTGAGAGTTAAGAAACTACTTTCTAAGTTATTACTTACAAAGAAAGAAGTGGCAAATATATTCAAAAAAGAAAAAAACATTGTTTTTTAGCTGAATTCTCAGACTGTCACTCTTGGTGGGAAACTAATTAGTTTATTTGGCTATCCAGTTAATACTTCAGCTTTTATTTCACCCTCCCCTATGTAACAGCAAGGTGATACTGTTAAGTTTCCATAAGAATTATGTCTAGTTTAAAGAAAATCCGAATATAGCTTAGGACACATGGAAGAAAATATAAAGAAAATATTCTCCAGTACGTAGAATTATAATTACTGATCAACATTCAGCAATACTTCAAGCACCATTTTACTTATTATGTACAGAGCAGGAAAATGTCCCCACTTGTCCCCTGAAAAATTTTTATGTCTCCTCCTGATATGGCAGTGTCAGGTCCTGGAGAGAAAAACAACTTTGACTGCCATAGCTTAAAGACAGACAGAGAAACCTAGGGTCTGACAAGAGAAGAGTCCAGCATAGAGGTCCTGAACACTAGTCCCAGAGAGCCATTGCCTGAGTGACACACAACACTGTTGGTCCCTGTCAGTACTGCTACTCAGTCACTGTGAGACTGATGGAAAAGACTTCCACTATTTCTTAATTCCTCCAACAACTGAAGTCCCAGATGTAGGTAAGAGACAGCTGGCTTTTCTTCCTAAAAATATTAACTTTAAAAGTATCAACTGTGGCATTAAGACCATTTCAGGAGATACAGCAAGTTCTAAAATATAAAGAAATACTTTGGAAATGTATGACAGAGGAGCAAAAATATTAAAAGGTTTGTTGTTTATGTTTTATTTTAAAATAAATCTTAAGAAATTCCAAATTAAAATATTATTTATTAAAAAGATATACTAGCCTTTTCTACATAATCCTGAAGCTTATAACATATTCTTTGCCATTCCCACCATCTCTTTTCTGCTTTTGCAATCAGTAGGAATATACTGTTTATATATTTATTAAGAGTTTTTTTAAGTGTTTTGAGGACAGCTAGGTGAGCTGTCATACATCATTTCTGGTGAGTTCCTGTAATGGTCCTGAATTCCTCAAAATTGAAATCAGCTCTGTGAATGTAAAAGACATAAATAGTCAGCCCTGATGACTAAAAAAGGTGAATGAGGTAACAGTAATGCCGGTGAAGCTGTTTGTCTCCAATGTACCATAAATAGTGAAGTGAAATTAAAATTTTTCAATCAACATCAGTTAAGCACATGCATGCACACAGGCGAGCACACACGCATATGAGAAAAATGCCTGATGAGAAGCAGACAGGATCAGAAGTTCAAGCAGAGGTTCTTGCAAAAAAGTTGGGATTTTTTATGTTGTTGTTTCTATATTGTAGGATCTCCTAGCTGCAGGAAACAATGGATTGGAGTGCAGACTTCCTTAATTTCCTGCAAACCTCCCCCATGTGGAAGTCACTCTTCTCTGCCATACATCTAGTCCTACTGAAGCTGCCCCCACTACGCTTACATTAAATGGTCAAAAAAAGATAGCATGTGTCCCTAACAGCCATATCTGCTCCCTGTATTGAAATGTACTGATCAAATACATAGATATCCCAGTGTTATTTCTATAACTGATCTTTCCCATATATGAAGAAAGTAAATAGAAATGCATGCATAATAAATAGAAATACATATTTAAAATAACACATAGAGTTTTCCCAACAAATTCCTTCTCTTAGCAATCAAAGTATTGTTCAACTACAAACCCAGATCTGAAAAACTGCAAACAATTAGTAAGGTGAGACACAGAGAGTGATTTGTCCAAGGTTAAGGAAGAAATCTGTGGCACAGTAAGGAAGTCCTATTAGATTACTTGCCTCTTCATCTTATTTCTTAAAACCATTCTTATAAGAGATTGATGAAAATTAATCTCCATGGATCCATGACACCATTTAATGAATCATACAACAGGAAAAGCCTACCTCTGGAAAAAAAAGTCTTTCCTGTTTCAGTAGTATATTTGTAATGCACACTGACAGGAGAAGACTGGAAAAAGGGACATTTCTCCTGAGTGGGTTGATTAATTAATATAAGTTGCCTGAATTCAGTCCAAGAAATCTATGTCAAGTAGGAATCCTGTACTGCTTTTCTTAACTGAGCTTGGAGCAGTCCCCCAAACACGTTATCTCAAGAACACAGAAGGAAATCATAAGCCAGGTAAGAAATTGGCCTTTCTGAGCATTAAAGTCATCCTTGATGCAGATCATGGGCCAAAGGACAGACATAGATGGTGTTTATCAACTCAGGAAATGGGGATGAGGAGAACATACAATATAAACATTATCACAACTAAGAATAGTTGTTTTGTCTGGAAGAGGTGTTTCACACTATTTCTACAGTTATATTGTTTCCTGTTTGATCAGAGATGATTCCGAAGTGTAGGCTTATATCCAAATCCCCAGTTCTCTATGGCTTAGAAGGGGTCAGAAATGAGGTCTAGTTCACAGAGGTTCCTGCTAGTTAATAAATTCTACAAAGGTTAGTTTGTTAGGGACAGCTGAAATCATTGTGGTTTTTTCATTTAAAAAAAAATCATATTGCAAACTGTTTTGGCTTAAAACAAAAATTGGCAGCCTTTAAAAGCCAGCATTAGAGACTAGATAATGCAGAAGTTGGGAATATTATTATCAGTGTCCTAAACCATATAAATAGATGGTAATTGAAAAGGTTTGGAAAAGATTGCATTGTATCCATTAGTTTTTTTCTACATAATCAGTATGGGTTGGTACCCATCATGCTCCATATTGCCACTCAGAATATTCAGTGGCTTCCAGAAATTCACATGCTACCACACTTTGTAAAAGTCCATTACTCTTTGACAAAGTAGTTCCAGACTAACCCAGATGCTAAACCTTCTTGAAATGTTGTCCCTTCAGTTAACTGTACTGTCTCTGTGCCATCCAGCATCATCTGCAATCTGGCACTGCATAAAACATCTTTCCCCTATAATTTTTTTACCCTCAAAAGTACTTTCTGTGCTCTACATTCCCCATTTGACTAAACTATATAATTTTTCCTTCAGACCTCTATGGAAAGGGCTAAGCACAACAGAGCTGAGGAAGACATACTACATTTAATCAGAATAAGAACATAATCCAAATTGGAAAGGACTTGGGGAGGTCTCCAGTCCAAGCTCTTGCTTGGGTCAGGTCAGAGTCATGTCTGAGGTCAAATAGGTTGTCCCTGGCTTTATATAGCAGTAGTTTAGAAATGTCTAAGAACAGAGCATGCACAATCTCTTTGGGTAACCTCCTCCACTGCCTGGCTGTTGTCATGATGAAAAAGATTTTCCTGATATGCAGGGCTGAATCTCTCATCTCTCATCTGCCCACCACGCACTGCTGTGAAGAAGTTATTGTGTTGATAACCTTCCTGTAGGTACTGGAGGGCTGCTGAGGCTGCCTTTACCACAGTCTGTACCAGCTCCTCACCCTCCTCCAGCCTTTTCAGCTGAGGTGCTCCAGTTCTTGATTATATTTGGCAGATGATTAAGCTGACTTCAGATATAGAGACAGAGGAGATTCATAAGTTCAGCCCTGCAATCAGATGAACCAGTCCTGGGAAGAATGACTCAAGCAAGGCTCTCTCACAGTGTTGCACATTCTATATGATATGTCAAGTATATGTATATAAGTCAGTTCTAGAATAACTTCATGGAATGAATATACTGAATTATATATGTGAAACATTATCCTAATCACTGAACTGCAACAGAACCACATTTTTCTTCAAAATGCTCTCACAATCTTTTATACAGTCACTCTTAGTCAGGCACAATGAACTTCCTTTTTCATATCCATTCCTGAATCTAAGATATCTTGATACTAGTAGTAGCAGTGTATATGTGCATAGACGTTTTTCATGAATACTTGAAACAAGAGATATCAAAATGCAAGGTCTCTTTCTCTCCTACCATAAATATAGATTTTGAAAAGGAAAATTAGTAGAAATATGGGTTTTGTAATTCAACTTCTCCCACTCTTGTTTCACCACTATCTGATGATGCACTTATCAGCACACAGTATAACCTCAGGCTGGGAATCTTAAAAACTGCAAGGGGGAAAACATACACTAGGTGAGGAAAGAACCAAATTCAATAACCATATCAAAAGATATTTAAGCAAAGGAGAAGTATAAATTACCAAGTCCAACCTTAAAAATGTAGCCTACATTAAAGTTAATGGCAAAATCCCTCAAAATTTCAAGCTGCAAGATCTACAGTGGAGAATTCACACACAGATTTGAATGAACTCTTCAACTGGAGCCATGCCTGGAGAAGGACTACTGCAAATCAACATGCTAGATGCATGCTAGAGCTGAAAACTGCCAGCATGCTATCACTTAATAAGTGCATGTCACTGCACTCAAAACTTTACTTGGCAGCACAAGTCTGACCTCTGTTAAGAGCCTCAAGTGTGATGTCCAATTCAAATACTAAAAGACACATTAAAATCTGACTTATATGGTTAAGAAATAAGAGTAACCTCTTTTTATTTTGGGATCAGAGTCTCCTCAGTCTCTTTAAGGACAGACATTTTTAGCCTATTCAGTTTCAACATTCAAATTAATATATTAATTTTCCTTAATAAGCAAACCTGAGGCAGAAACTGAGAGCTTAGTAAAGCTGTTCTCTACCAATTCCAAGATATTAAAATATAATCGCATTGAAAAGAAACACTATTTTAAATAGTTGTTGAGAAGAAGCTTATCTACTGGAGGCCTTCTCTGCACGCTCTTCCCTGTGCTCTTCAGGTACATCACTGAGCAGAATAAATCCAGGATACTTCCATTACCTACCATCAACAGCAGCCAAACCCACCTATGCACTTCAATTTTGGGACAGAGCAATGCACTGTCTTTCCAGTGATATCAATAGGTCCATTCTACTCACACTGAATGAGTGTTCTTCACCCTTCCTTCCCCTGTCTCTCCCCTCCTTATCCTCCCATGCTAGGAAGGGAAGGAATTTTACTCTTCCTGCTCAAATATCCAATAATCATTTCAGCCATCTGCTTCAATACAAGAAACTCTTCATAGAAGTCCATCTAAATGGCAAACCATTAGAGATTAAGATGATTTATTTTAGTTTAGTGCAGTGTCACTAGTTTAATAAAATAAAAAATAACTAAGGATTTGGGAAGTACTATGGCTTACCTATGTAAAAACTCACTTTCTTGCCAATACTTTCTATCGCTGCTGACAGACATTAGAACATTCCTTTCATCTCTTTCCTCTTCTTGCAGTTTAACCTATCCCCTTAAGGAGTATTTGCTTTCTCTAAGATAGATTATACACTGTATGCAACATGAAAACCTTACACACTTCCTCTACCATCTGCAAGGCTTTTCTGTCTATTTCTTTAAAAATAATTAAATCAAAATCTCTTATTTGTCTTTTAATTTTGGATAAATAAACCAGGATTGCCTTTCTGTAAAAAAATTAAAAAAGGGATTACTACTTCCAGATATGTGCATCTAAATTAGAAGCATTTTTAATACAATCAACTGAACATCCAAGTCTAGTGAGACTTGGAATGTAGAATGCAAACTGTTTTAAAGAGCAAATATGGAGCATACACATAGATGCAGAAAAACACCCCCTCTATTCATGCAGAAAACATGATCTAATATGGGATTGGTTTCTTTCAAATCATTCTTTCTGCATCTCAGTGTGATTCCAGGATGTGCAAATTAAGATAAATTTTATGGGTCATATTCTGCATAACACTACATGTGCTCAAGTCAACTGAAATTGATGACAACTGGATGCTGTGTCAGAGGGTGGAATTAGAACAGAAAATCAAATTGTAAGTTCTTATATAAACAGACATGACATGGTACTTTGAACGAACAGAGAAACAATTCTCAATGTGGCCTGGGAGAGAGAAAAGCATAGAGCAGCAGGAAGAGTTGACCCAATAGCTAATAGATTATCAGATAAGGATCAATGGTCAAAACAGAGACAACTGCAAGGATCTGAATGTTCATAATGGCTCTGGATGAATCTAACATCATTCCATAACTAACTCTAATGGAAGGAAAGCTACACCAGCTCCTGATCCATTTAGAGCTTAAAAGAGGAGGGACTAATTTATTACTTCTGTATTCTTTGGAAATACAAAATAGCTATTTAAAACTTCATCTTGATCTTCATTAAGTCTTCAGTATAAATTTCCTTTCTCTTTTGTCTTCTTTTTTTTTTCTACAACAGAAATGTCCCTAAAAGAAGCCTGTATAACCTTCAAAATATACCTAAATCAAAAAGAGATTCACATATTCATGTAGATGACTTAGCAGTAATATTTCTAGCAGTGGGAGTTTGCAAATATTATCAAATCTATGTTCATGTTTTATGACAACTGACCGATGGAAATCAGAAGCTATTCTAACACACATTTTAACCCATTTTTCTGCTACTGGAATGACTATGAGCACAAATGTCAGCCTGGATAAACTTTTGTCCATTTGACTGAAATGTGAAGATGCATCATGTCCTCAACTGAGTTCCAGAAACACTCAGGATGTCATGTAGTATTTAATTTAGAAAAAAAGGATTAAACATCTAACCTGGAACAGCGATCCTCCCAGCTGTTGGATGATTCATTTCCATCACAAGTCCATTGTGCAGTACCTAGGAAAACAAAACAAAACAAAACATGTATGTAATAAAAAATATAACCAGTTCCTAAACTCAAGAGGAAAAAAAGAGAAAAATATCATCATGTTCTTTCATAGACTAACTGAAAATACAGGGAGCTACAACTCAAGTAGTTTGCTTAATTTGTAAAATGAAAGCCCCAATGTTTGACACTACTTTTTATTTATGCATCTAAATAAATGCTTCAGTAAGACTGTATATCTCTAACATATCTTTATGTTCTTATACCCGATATCAAACATAAGAAACTGATCTTCAAGCATGTTACACTTTCAACCACCAACAGGCAACTGGTACCAACACAGACTGAGTATTAAAACCTTCATACAATTTCATTTCAATCTGTAATATGTAATAAAGGCCTACACATAACCTATATTCTCTAGTTTATTTTTTCACTGTTACTCAGTTGCTTTTGAGCTCGTGATGGATCATACTGTGAAATGTTGTCTAATAGCTTTTACAAGGATTTAGGAAAGATAAAATAATGTTGATGGTTCTTCTGTTCTTTTGAGGGGGTATGCCATGCTTCAGCCCTACGTATATCTCTATGGGATGATTATTCATTGCAATTTTCAGCTCCTTGTTATTAACATCAACCAAAAAACAATATGTGATACTCAAGTAACAGGGAAAAAGAAATCCATACTAGCAAACTCACTGCTCTTGTTAAGAGACTTCTGCATCCAAAGCCAATAATCAAGTTGTATAATTTCCTTACCTATTATTCTGCTTTCCTTGTAATGGTGTTACCTTAATCACCTAATCAGAATTTTTAAAAAATATATATTTATTTTATTATTGAAGTACCCTCTACAAATAGAAAGCCTCAGAATATGCAATTATTTTTATATCCAATATAACAAATCTAGATTGTCTTGCCAAATGCATCAGCTGCAGCAAATGAAAGATGGGCAAAGACTATTAAGAGATCATGTAATACATCCACCTATTCACCTTGCACCATGAATAACACTAGCAATCTTACCTATTAATGACAAGTGTTGGTCTAACTATTCTTGAAAATTTCCAGTTAATGAGATGAGAATTTTCTTATGTAGTGTGCATCACATTCTCTATTTTTATTATTAGAATTTTTTCTCCTAATACATAATCTAAATACCTTTGCATGGGACATCTTTATTCTTGTTTTTTTCCCAAGTGGACACAGAAAGCCAATCACTAGCATCTTTATAACATTCTTTTATGTACTGAAAGATTGTAATCACATCCTCCCTCGGTCTGCTCTTTTCTAGACTAAACAAAACTAATTCCCTTAACCATTCTTTCCAGGTCAAATTTTGTGAACCTTTTATCTGTGCAGAATAGCCTGCTTAAGAAATTCCCATTCCTGAACAGGTGGTGTCAAAAGGTCAGGTCAGCTTTCTCTTTGCTTGTGGGGTAAGCCTATTTAGCTGACATTTAGAAATCCAGATATTTCTGATAATAGATGCTGGTGGAACAATGTCTGTTCAGTGGTCTAATTGTTTGGCGGTATCCCAAATCATTAGTTCTATTTCTCTTTCAGAAGGTTAACGGCAATTTTGGTAGACATTCAAGTGAGACATTCAGAATTTTTTCCTAAATGACAGCTTTAGGAAATATAATTGCTTGTTTTAACTCATATTTAGAATCTTTCCAGTTATGCCCTTGATCAACAGTACTGAAAGTTTGGCCTCCTTTCTCTGTAACTTACTTACATGGGCTTTCTTTATGTATTTAATTGATTATTTAGGACTTGAATGCAAGAGAACACACTTATTCGAACTTGAAATCCACTGCACACTCAGGTGCACAAGCAGTTCTTTAGATGGCAAATTAAAGGATGTACCTAAAAGTGGCTCCATTTGGTTAAAGAAAAACATACAAATTCTCTAGCAGGTACTCAGGGCTCAAAAAAAACTCATGTTTTTCTCTGGTTTGAGTCTCTAAATTTTTATTCTCATAAAGCAGACTTAAAATACATTTAAAAGACTTTTTTTTTAAATCTTTTATTGTTAGGCTCAAGTTCCATGTCCCTTTTCTTTACAGAATGAACTACAAAAACCCTGAAATATCTTTGATGATCACCAGTCTAACTTCTACTCCTTTCAAAAGAATTGTTTAAGATGCAGTCAAGCTTCCTTTCTATTTTCATCATAAGTACAGTGTCGATTTTCCCTATCAGATATATTCTTTACTCAAAAACACTTGCTATTACATTTATTTTCTACAGTTACTAAGCCTATATTGGTATACTTAGTTCCAACTTTTCTTTTGAAGAAAATGGTCCCCAAGCAATGACTCTGGTCAAAAACTGGGGTTTTTTTCCAACATCAGTAACACTGTTTAAAAGAACTGTGTCACTTCCCATTCCATGAATTCCACTATTAGGATTCCCAAAAAGAAAATGAAAGAAAAAAACAACTTCATGAACTCTTCCTATGAAGAAAATATATAAGATTACTGCCTCCTAGCCTTTGGGAGAATTCAGTGTTCACATCCTTTATCAGCAAAGACAAAGAAGGTCTGAGGAAAAAGTAAGAGACATAACTCAAAGGCTTTTTCCTCCTTTGTCTTGTACCTTTCAGATGGTCATGATCTGTCTGATTGGTAGAGTCTTCTACTGTGTTTGTATTCACCTAGTTCAGCATAAGGAACTGACAAACCAAGACGATAATGTAAAAGATGACAGCAATTAGCAGATGAAAATTTTAATTTCTTTTCCATATGGCTTATTTTCCAGGCTAGAAATACTATACGATCTGTTAGTGTTCAAGATTTTCCGAATCAAATAACCTTGATTCGGGTGGCATTTTACATTGAGATCACTCTAAGGGAATCAGAAGCACAGTCCTCAGTCTTTCAGTAATAACTGTTTAATATGGATCAGGAACAGTGTGGCCAGCAGGACCAGGGAAGAGATTCTCCCCCTGTACTCAGCACTGGTGAGGCCACACCTTGAGTACTGTGTCCAGTAGTTAGAATTTTTATAACAAGCAGAATTAAAATCCCTTATCCAGCTGCTTTCACAAGGAGGATCAAATATTAACTCCAGTTATTCCTTGTATTGACACCTTGTTCAAAAAAATTATCCATCTGACACTACTTTTCTGTGTTAATTTATATATTACCAGTGGGTATGTTCAGTTCAATACTATCAATGTGTATGGTAGCTTTCTCTGAGATCTAGGTATGAGTATCCGTTTATCTATCTAAAAAACAGGAAAACTACATGCAGGATATGGCTTTGGAAAGTTTTTTTGTCTTGGACACTTCACAACTTGTAAGAATATCTGATGCTTGATGATGGGTCGTTCCCTTGATAAATACGATAACAATACATATAAAAAAGGGTTCTTTTGATAGAAAGATTATAAGTAACAAAAGTTGTGAAACAAAATTCATCATGAATATTATTATCAAAAAGATTAATCTTCCTTTTATCCCTCAAAATGAATGGCCTTCTTATATGCTATGAAAAATAATTGACTGTATTATTGATGCAACTGCACAAATGGCAGGTAGGAGAATCAGAAACATGGTGTCTGCTCTTTTTCATGTGGATGTTAGAGTGGTTGGTCACATAATAAACATCTGGCAGATTCTGGGATCATCATAAAGTACATTTCATATCACATTAGTTCACTTCAACTGTGATGCAACTGATGATGCCTGTAACTAACCACCAGTAACAACACAGTTTCTCTTAGAACTGCCAGCAAGGTTTCAAATCTGTTCTACCTAAGATAGAATCAGTTTACAAACCCAAATCAAAGGAGATGCTGGGATCAGAAACATATCAAACCTTGTCAGCGCCCACCTACACCCTTCTCTGATCCAAATTTTAGAAGTTCTATTTAATGTAGAGCCATACATTAAAAATATGCATTTCTACAGGTTTCACAGTTTCATCTAGAGTTTAGTGAAAAGGATTTTCAGGGCCACAAAGGAAATGATGTAACCGTTTTCTCCATATTTTTGTAGCCACAAGATAGCTGGCTGTTGGTAAATGTAATTACTCTTTGTGCCTCCAAACCACAAAAAAATAATAATAGTTTTCCCTGTACATGCTGAACATAGAGCTATGGCCATAATCATCCCCTGAAGAAGTAATAGCACGTGTTGTGAAATAGCACGTGTTGTGAACACAAACCCATATTGGAATTGCATTCCACATCCTAAATGTACCTCTTTCCAAATAAAAATATGTTAACTCATTTGAAATTTGAAAAGGATATTAAACATATCCCCATCTGATGCCTGGTTCTGGCTGGTCTTTTATTTCTAGAATGTTGTTACACAGCAGAATGGTTTGCATATTACCATGTTTCCCCTTCCCTTTTTTTCTATGCAACAATCCTAGTGTTTTCAAGTTCTGTTGTCAAAGTTGTCTTTTATCACTAATAACTTTACTGTTCTTCTTTCCAAACACAGATTCTAGCACATAGGGCTAGAAAGTAATATGATCTCTCTACCGTATCTAAGTATTTTATTGATGAATCACATATATCTCCACTTTACCTACTTCTACCTCTCATATTTGAAATTTATCACCATTTCATTTTGTGACAGGACATAATAATAATAACAACTAGCTGTTGGCTCTTCAGTATTGAACTGAATTGTACAGTAGCCATGATTTTAACCCAAGAAGGTTTGTTATGATACAGGAGTTAAGAGTTTCTTACCTGCATTCCTCTATGTTGCTTAAGTCAAGAATTTCCATGTCCATATTTTTGAACTAAATGTTTCAGAAAGGCAATCACTCAGAGTGATGAGAGACTGCTTCCCTTATGCTCTGTCCCAGTGTGACATTTGATCAGCTGAAGGTAGTTGAATTCACCCATTATTACTACCTCATTAGGCTTATATGATTCTTTGATCTCCTTCAACGTTTTGGACTCAATATCCGTTTCCTGATCAGAAAGTTCAACAGTATAGCCCTAATACAGCTCCCCCAGCTCTATGACCTAATCTGTCCTTCCTGTTCAGTTTATAGCAAGGTATTACACTCTCCTCTTGATTTTTGTCATGCCAACATTCTTCTGTAATGGCTACTATGTCAAGATTCTCCTCCTTTGCCAAGAATTTCAAGTTACTTTTTTTTAATCTTACGTATCTCATGTTAGTGTAGAGTGTGTTGTATGCATTTGGGGAAGCAGAGAGTTGGCCACTTCATTTTTTATATAACTTTCAAGTTTGACATTGTATTGCCTTTCCAGAATTTCTCCTCTTTCAGCTTTCTTGCACATTGGATTCTTGTCCCCTACACCTTTTTGTATGACTAACATCACTAGCAGATGTCTTAAAGTGGTCCCTCATTTGTCAGCTTTTCCTCAACTTCTGTATGAGTAGCCACCCTCATTAATTTCCTGCACCACCAGTCTATTCTTCCTACGGTTCGAGACAAGACCTTCCACAGAGATTCTTCATTCTCAAAGCTCTATGTAAGTGTCCCGAAGGAAATCCTACTTTTTGTCATCCATTAACTGAAACACCAAAAATCTGAAATTATGCAACCTGCACATTACACTAAAATTAGACTTCTGTTCGGAAAGGAGTGTAAAAATGGCGAAACTTTACCAGTTTTCCTGGATAAGTTTCCAGGATTCTTTTATAGGTTCGTAATACTGGCACAGAATACACCCACCACAGTGAGCTTTTCCTAGGCACCCTATAAAAATCTGTTCTTCACAGACTCACCCTCTCCCTCCCTGAGAATCTACTCAGCAAACTGTTTCTGTGGCCAATATGAACAAGGCAATTAATGTTTTTAGTAACTCAATTTCCTAAATCATCTTTCAAATTCAATAATCAAAGTAAGACATGACCCTGATGCTCAGATTAGTTCTCATAATAATGTTTTACTTCCTTTAGCACCTCCTGCTACAAAATAAAAATTAAAAAGTCCATAGTGCTAAATTAGCCACAGTGTAATGCACAGAGACATTAAATGATCAAAAAATATTAAACAATGAAATCCATTTGTGACAGAGCAGAAACACCTTTGCTACTGCCTAATCATCAAACACATACTTATTCTTGAGAAAAAATACTAAATTCAATTTATACCTCACTGTCTAAATAAATGAGACAGCTGCTAAATAAGTCTATATAAATCTCATATGTTTTCATCAGATATATTGAAAAGTAATGAGAGTAAAAAAATGTACTTTTTTTTTTTCTAATAGCATACCATATTCCAGTAAAGAATCTGGTTTTTAACTCTTGTGAAGAAGCAAGTATTTCATAGGGGTTTATTAGCATATGGTATATTCAATATTTGTAACTAATAGCAAGGAGATTAAGAGAATAAAGATTTATAACTCAGTCCAAAATATACAAAAATGCATGAATACAAGTCTGTCATTAACTCTGATTTTCGAGGTTGCAGATCTGACCCTGACTTTAAGGGGTTTTCTGTGTGCTACAAAATCAGGCCCCTTCCTCAGATGTCCAAGTATAGTTCCCTGATAACTTCTTGCACCATCAGTCTGGAAACGTGGCAGAGGAAAGAATCTGTGTTTATTGGTAAAAAATACATATACTCTTCAGATGTATTTCTTCCCTGAGAATTGATGTGATTGTAAACCCATATTTTTGGTGGGTTCGAATGTGTAAATCCTAAATTCACAGAAATATTTTAGCAAAGATGGTTGGCTGTGCTGCTATTTGGATGTGAGACCTGGCTCATGCTGGTAGCAAGATGAGGTGTGGCTGTATTCAAAGCACTGGCTCTGAGTTCAAAGAGTCTGTCTCCAGCTGCAGCATAGCTTTCCTGTCTAACACTGATAATTCCACACTGATCACCTGGTGCTACAGAAACAGATTGATTTTATTATTGCAACAGTCCGAAATACTGACTGGTTTTACTTCTTTCAGTCAGAATTGCCAGTAATTTGCTGCTAGCAATGGTGTTACAAATCACTGGGTTTTGATAATATTTTTTCTACTTTGGATTATTACAGATACTATATTCAGCATTTAAATATTATGCTAGCAATTTCTCTGAACAAAAAGCATGGAAAAACCTAATTACAAGTAATTTTTAGAAATGCAAGTGAACATAAAAATTAAGAAGAGTATTCTGGGCTGAATATGGGTTATATTATTCTGGCGACATCCAGAATGCCAAGTGAAAGGCTTTATAATTCTATTTTATTTCATTGGCATTTATCTCTTATATTAAACAACAACAAAATAAGTTTACAGATGTTTTCCTCTGTAGAAACTGACTTGTTAATTAAAGGTAAACATATTTCCTAGCTTACACTAATATTTCCTAGATTATACTAATAATAAGGTAGGACTGCCACACCTTTAAGCGCTGTGTGCCATAAGTGCCCCGGTGGGGTAAAAATACCAGGAACCTTTCCACTCCCATTGTTTTAATAACAACTCTGTAGATGTTTCATTTGTTCATCAGGCGTCATATCCAGACCTGCCTATGAAGCTGGAGATGATGAAGAGAAAATTCTGATGAGGCTTTGTACAACTGAGTTTTTTCAGAAGTAACTTTTTGCCATGTAATATTGGAGTAAGTCATATGCAGATGCAACTCTGGATTGAAAAATGACTGAGGTGTTTTTCTACCATGTAGGGGTACAGTGTTTTCAAAATGTGCCATCCTCAACAAAACTGAACATTACTAAGAGTTGTTACAGAAATCCTGTGTTTTCTCAGATAGGTATGCATGTTATGGCAAGAATACATTTATAGGCGGAAAAGAAATATCAACAGTCAGAAAGCCTCAGATATTCACACACTTATTACTGGGCACAGGAACCATTAAATAACAGCATTGTTCCACTATGCTAATATATCACTTGATTTCTGATAGTCCTTGGGAACCTCACTTCTTTCACCCAATGGGAAGTACATAATCAGTATAGGTTTTCTAATCTTGCACACCGCACTGAGTTCCCAAGAGCCTTCTTTTAAGTGCTCCATCCATCTTTCACCTGCCATGTAGGTGTTACTCTTTATTTATACATCATTCACTGTTTCGTTAGAGCTAGTATTCCCAGGACTGCAAAACTTGTGCATCCACAGAGGAATGCCACTTAATACTGGCATCTGCTTAGTATTGTAAAGTACACCCAGATGAGAGCATATCTCTACAGACCCTCAGTCTGCTTCAGGTAGAGATTCACTACGCCTCTTATAAGTGGTTTATTCCTGCATACTCTTGCACTGACCTTTGTAGAACTTTAGAAAAGGAACTGTGACTGTGGTTTGAAGCACAGAAGTTTGAATAAAGTCAAAGGAGTACTGTGTAGAAACACGTGCGGATTACCCTAGTAAACTGCATAGATGCTGTTGAGTGTTGCTAGATGATCTGTCCAAAGAAATTTTCATCAACAGAATCTCTGGTACATGGAGATTTTTCCTGATTTATACTCTGCTCCATTAACATTAGCCTTTGTAACAAAAGCATTTAAGACAGAGAACTCCTAACCATGTCCACGCCAAGGAATTGGGATTCAAGAATGCTAGTTGCAAGACGTATATGGAGAAGGTGAAAAATAAGTTCCCACTTCATTTAGTATCTTCAACTCCTTTACAGCAGTTCAGTACTTAGCTACTGTTATCCACTTTTCCATCATTAGCATTTAGTTATGAATTTTATTACCCAACCATAAAATTTCTCTACAAGCTGCAGTAAAGTAAAAAGAAACTAAAGCCAGGAAGGTATTTCACAGCTATGAGTGTGCACACAAAAGAGGTGGTTTCTTTCAGAAACTATCCTCTTAAAAAAACAACTAAAACATAGTTTTGAAAATACTATATTTCACAGTTACTTAGTCATCAATGTGCATTAGACGCTCTGTAAGAATTTAATGTAGTCAATTGGTATTTGACTACTAGATATGTAACTGTGAGCAAAAATACAATACTGTTTTTTAGATATAATGCATCCACTGAACTTTGCAATGCTTCCAGACTTCTCTTGCTTTGAAGTTAACGATCCTATGCCATTAACCTTAGCAATAAAAATACAGGACCTAAATTAATAAAACACAACAGAAATACAGCAGTCCTCATGTACAGACTTACCAATTGCCTGCAGTAATGTCACCAACTAGTACACTAGACATTTTATTGATGCTCCCATAACAAAATTTCATTCATCTGGAAAATATACATCAACCATAAACAAAAATAAATTTAAGAAAGCACTGTTCATTTCCTTAAGACACAAAAATGTTAGAAAGCTAGAAAGTTCAGGATATACTCCTAAAAACACAGAGAACCCGCTAAAGCATTACATTTGTATTTCTGCACTGATCTTCCACATTATCTTCCCATCTGTGGTCAGACCTGGCATAGAAGGATCCTGAACTTTGTTTTGCCCTGTCAGTTTCCCAGCAAGGACACCTCAAAAAGCAGGTACCAGGGCTAAGCCTCAACAAATGGAAGGATCAGTCATTCCATGTGGAATTACCATGAAAAATATACCTGAAAACTTATATTCAGGTATATGATGAATATAAGCCCTATCAGTCCTTTATCTGATGCTTACTTCGTCTCTGTTTCCACCACAAGTGTTACCAGAAATCTGGAGAGTTCACAGTATCTATATATAGAGACAGAAATTCTCACATGCTGTCCAGATAAACAGCTTCATACCTTTTACACATCAGTTGATTAGAGCATATAGTTGCTGAAACAAGTTGCTAAAGAAGCTGTGAGGGACCAAGCAGGGAAAGAGAAAAAGGAAAACACCAAGAACTGCTTTTTCTACTTAAAATCTTACATAGTTTTGCATGAACAAAGGCACTAAATAGTTCACCTGGGTAAATTCATATCTTCAAACATTCTAATGTATTTTAGAAGTTATATTCAACTTTGTCTCCTCAGCTTTGTCTTGAGGGTTTCTTCTGCTTCAGCAGTGACACCTATTACATAAGGCAGCACCAGGATATGACAGCGTTAAAAGCACCAGTGACACTGATCTCTCAGGACCAAAGACTATTTTTTCTAAACATGCAAATCTAAGCAGATATGCAATGTAATTGGAAAAGCATTTTTTACATGTCTACATTCTGAACCATGTCAGGGACTTCATAATACAATAATTTGCAACAGTTCACTGTATCTGAGTTAAGTTGGAGCAAGTTGCACAGCAGTTAATATTTGACAGAAGAACTGTCTTGCTTCAAGCCGTAAGCACTACTCTGCCTATTCGTTTTGTATAAGACCTTATATTCTAATTAATGCTATTCAAACAGATAATTAGAATGAAGGGCAATCAAACAACACAAATGTACAGAGGTGACACTTAATAAAATGAAATAAAAATATGCTAATAAAAGGAATTATCTTAGGCTTGCAGCTGTTTTGTGAGACTAGATCCAACCTGAGTTAAATCTAAGTACAACGCAAAGGCATCAAAGTTTCATGTTTTGAGTCTTCTGGTTAAAATATTACTACCTTATTATACACTATGTATTTCCTACAAGCGGCAAACCTATCTAATAAACTCCAGCCTGCAAAAGACTCTTCTTCCAAAACTACCTTTGGACACTAGACCTCTTCAACTCCTTACTATTCCATGCAGGTCACAAGAAGTTTGTGTACGTCATCCTAATTGAGGATCAGAGTAAGTATCTTCTATTCTATCTAGATAAAAAAAGTTCATTAAATAATTCTGTTGCAATAAAATTGAATACAATTTTGCTGGTGAATGAAACCAATCCATTACTATAATTGTGTCACAATATTCTGAGTTACTGTAATTTTTCCAATTGATCACCTGCTTCTCCTGAAGCAAAGGATTCAGAGCAAAACCCAAAACATGTTGCGATACTGCTGTTCAGTCAGGTTTTGCATTTTAGCCTGTTAATGATGAGGCCCAGATGGACATTCATAGCTGTCTCTTGGAAAACCGGAGTAGTAAATTTTGTTCATTATCATTCATCTAGTTAGGTGTAAGTTTTAAGTGACAAGCTAAAGACATCCTTCAGGCATGCAGAATGTTTTCTTTGTACTGCTATGCTAGAGATATTAACTAAGGTGATTTTGCCATTGAAGCTAGCTGCCTGAATCTTTCTCCTGAAGTATTAACACTTTCCTGCAAAAGTTGTCAAGAGTTTGAAACTGGTATTAAGTTCAGAAACAACTGATATTTCAAATCTGAATTAAAACAATATGCTTGAAAACATCCAGTGCTTTAAAACCATCTATTTCATCTTAGAACATATGTGTAACCACAGAATCATTTGAGACTGCAAAGAGAACACAGGAACCCCTCAAGAATCTCACCATAGTCCAATTCTTGTTCTCATAGTAAATTTCTAAGAGGAACCTATCTAATGGCAAAAAAATTCTTCTTTTCATACCAGTAGAAATGCTACAGCTTTATTTTTCAGATTTATAAAACAATATTTTTTTTGATGGATTATGGAACAAAAAAATTTTATTACTATATTTTTAAATTGGATGTTTATATAGTAAAACACACAACACACAATAGGTCATCAGTCTCATGCTACTGTGCAGTACTGAGATGTCTTTAGAAGTGTATTTTCATTCTTTTGCTAATTAATGCCAAGATTTGAAAATGAATTTGAGAACATGAAAAACATATGTTAAAATTTGATGGTTGTGATTAAATGACAATGGAGATCTGTTAGTTCTCTCTTTAACTTTGTAATATGTGTTAAAAATGCTTCCTAAAATCATCACAAGGATTAACAAAAGTTGCTATCACATGCAAAGACAGAAGTCTACAGATTAAAATTAAAATCAGGAATTAAAATTACTATCGATAGTGTTGTCACGTAAGAAAAATAATACAAAAAAAGGACTTAAGCTTCAACTAAAAAATGCAACAGCAAAATTCACAACTATAAATTAAGAAAATTAATTACAATTAAAAAATCCCTATTAGTTTTTATTTCCCTTTATTGTGACATTGAATGCAAGCTTCAGAATATGATCTTCTATTTTTAACATTTTTCCTGATCTTTGAATATCACTAGAGAAATCCTAAACAATTCACAATCCTATATTCTGTTTCTTTGCACTGATATCTCAAAGTAAGAATTCTTTTTAGTTTTACTTGATGATGATGGACAAATCTTCCTACAGTCCCTAGACATCTGACAGCAGACACAGCACTAGGCGCATGGTTCTCACAGCAAGAAGTGCTTTTTGGTGGAGTCACAGTCTTGTTTTAAACTCTGGTCATAATGAAAGACAAACATGAGTGTTTTTCTCTCATCAAGATATGCTGGCAATCTGAGCAGAAGAGTTCAACTCCATCATGTTTAAATATATAGGCTGATTAATAGATTCTAGCAGTCATAAAATTGCTTCTGGAACACTCTTAAAAATTTCTTAGTCTTTTTCTCTTATAGACTTGAGACTTTTATATATAGTTGTTTGTAATTATATTCAGAGTTTCAGATATGTAGTTTTATGCACAATGTACTTTAAAGTTGCATTTCAGCCTTGAAAAGGATTAATTCTCGGAAAAATAATAGTTGTTCCCTCAGCAATCTAAGGAGTCAATAAAAGATCTGTGTTGTTATGCAGCACTGAAATTATGAGGTTGACTGACAGTGGTCAGCCATGTCATGCCGGGAGTGAGCAACTGGCTCACGTCTCAGACTCAAAGGGTAATAATGAATGGAGTAAAATCAGGCTTGTGACTGGTCACTAGTAGGGTTCCACATGACTCCATCTTAGACTCAGTGCTCTTCAACATCTTCATAACTGACTTGGATGTAGGACTCGAAGGTACACTAATAAGTTTGACAATGATAGTAAGTTGGGAGGAGCTGTTGACTCCCTTGAAGGCAGGGAGGCCCTTCAGAGAGAGCTCAACAAAGTAGAGGGCGAGGCAATCAGCAACTGTACGAACAAAGACAAGTGCTGGATTCTGTACCTGGGATGAGGCAACCCTGGATATATGGACAGACTGGGGAATGAGATGCTGGTGAGCAGCTCTGTGGAAATATACCTGGGGGTCCTGGTCGATGGCATGTTGAATATGAGTCAGCAGTGCCCTGGCAGCCAGGAGGGCCAACTGTGTCCTGGGGTGTATCAGGCAAAGCATCACCAGTCAGTTCAGGGAGGGGATTGTCCCTCTCTGCTCTGCACTGGTGCAGCCTCACCTTGAATATTGTATGCAGTTTTGGACCCCACAATTCAAGAATGATATAAAGCTATTAGAGAGTGTCCAAATGAGGGCTACAAAAATGGGGAAGGGTCTAGAGGGGAAACCATACAAGGAGTCACTGAAGTAACTTGTATTGTTCAACCTGGAGAAAAGGAGACTGAGGGGAGACCTCATTGCAGTCTACAACTTCTTCATGAGGGAAAGCAGAGGGGTTGGCACTGGTCTCATTTCTGTGGTTACCAGTGACAGGATCTGAGAGAATGTCATGAAGCTGTGTCAGGGAAGGTTTAGATTAGATATTAGGAAAAGGTTCTTCACCCAGAGGGTGGTTGGGCACTGGAACAGGCTTCCCAGAGAACTAGTCACAGAACCAAGCCTGAAGGAGTTCAAGAAGCATCTGGACAACACTCTCAGGCACATGGTGTGACTCTTGGGGATGATCCTGCGTAGGGCCAGGAGTTGGAGTTCAGTAATCCTTGTGGGTCCCTTCCAACTCAAGATATTCTATGATTTTATGATTCTAAGGTGGCACTCTCTGAGGCATAGAATGAGGATCTAGAAGAAGAGCAGACAATCCACGTGACTCCCAATTGCTAATGCCTCCTGGTAGCTTGTTTTATGTGCTAACATGATAAGTTAATAAAGAAAGTCTATGGTTATTCAGAAAATGTTTTCCTCTTAGAGGAGAAATCTCAAATGACATAAATCAGGGGGAGAAAAATCTGAAATTACTTGGCTAATATGCAATGAATACATTATTTCTAAAAGTTTTGACATTCAAGTATTTTATAAGAAAAAGCCCAAAATCAAGACTTCTTTTCTTGCCCTATATCAATTTAACTAAAATAAGTATATATCAAATTACAGTGTTTTGCCTATTTGTTTCACTACTTAAGTTAATTTCACCATGGAGAATGAAAATCCTAATTCTAGAGGCTCCCTGAATAGAGAATGTACATACATGCTTTTTAACACTTCCATTACCATACACCCATGACAATTTGACTGTAATCAGCTTCTTTGGGATGGAGAATACTTGTGGCCTAATTAATAACAGAAAGAGTTAACTCTGCTATTTTAATTCTATCAGTACTTGCAAGGTTCTTTAAAGAACTGAGGAGAGGTTTGAATTGGGGGACTAGGAAAGGAGTGAAAAATGAAGCAGGCACATGGTTTTAATTTGGGGGGAAGGGAGACAGTTATGAAATTTACTTGACTGCTGCAGGCAATACTGGAGGATTAAATGGAAACTGGCTGAACCTTAGCTTCCAGTTTATAAAGAGCATTCACTCTATAAAGTTTCCTTATAGCACCTTTTTACATAATGAGCTTTAACTAAATTCTGTCAGCACGGAAAGTGGCTCATATGGTTTAAGATGTGTCTTACTTCAGGAATTCAGAAGATTTTCCTTTCAAAGGCAGAGAAGAGCTTTAAAGGACGGCTTGAGTCTTGAAGCAGTGGAACATGCTGTACCTTTCCCATGTCTCATGCTTTCAGCTACAGACTTGAACAAATCTATGGCAGGATGTTGATTTTGTCAGCTTCAATTACCTTTTACCTGATTATTCATATGCTATTGTACATAACTATCAGCCCCTTCAGAAAGTGTGAATTTTCCCAATAGTTCTATAATTGCTAAGAAAAACAGGAAGGACAAATATATAAACTAATGTCATTAATATTTAATCTTCCTAGTTTTCAAGTTTCCTTTATTTCTGTTCTGGGCTCAGGATAATTTTATCAATATTGGTCCTATCTGAAATCTACTTGACTCATCAAGGTGGCTGCCTCTCCTTTTTTTTCTGCGTTTTTGACTTTCAAGAATATCCAGCAGCCTTGATCCAGCAAAAGTACTAGTCAAGAGGAAAAGGACACAACATCCAGCATCAAGATTTATCTGCCCCTGTTTTATTTGTCCATGCTGTTTTGACCTAATTCAGCTCCTAATAATTTTAAATAATAATGATAAATGATATTTTGTACAGTTGTGCTTAGAGAAATACTGGAGTATGTTGCTTCAGGTATCATGCAGCTACAAAAACTCTGTTGCCATTCTGACTAGACACAACAGCTTAAGAGACTTAACCATTCAGAGACTTCTAAAAATGTAGCAGCTTTATTCATGCAAATGTTCCTGCAAAATCAAAGCAGTTATGTTAATCACATGTGTAATTGCAACTGAGTTTGTATTTTCATAACATAAATTTTAAAATCAATAGAGTTAAATTCTGTTTTTTCCAATGAGGTATTGAGATGTTGAAGTCTTCTAGAAGTAAAGGAGTGTTTTTAACAACATTATCCTTCTGTAAATAGTTCCTTTTTCAAAGACCATAGTTCAAGCCAAAAGGATAAAAGGAAGGAATTCTGGGGTCAAATGAAGTATTTGTTTCAATTGAAAACTGTACTGATATTCATGTTCTGATAAAGTATGTCAGAACATAACTTGGTCTCAAAACATTACTTTGAGATGAAAGACCAAAAAAGTTTTAAACTGTCCCATTCTAAATGCCTGCAAAGAAATACCATGCTTAATTCTTCTTTTACAGATTAATCTATTTCAAGATTTGCCAAACAGGTCAGGTTGAAAAATACATCCAGCAAAACAACTATTCATTTGAACTTTTCAAAGAACTTTCCTTGTAAGCACTATTCAAATGAAATACTTTATAAAGATTAGGGACTCTATGTCATTTGATTAAGAAATCTATGAATGTCTTTACAAAAGCAGGGAAAGGCTATGAAAAGGTTAAATACATACAGAAAGGTATAATGCTAAATTTGAATCATATTTAATCAGTAAATAAGCCAAAATGAAGCAGAAATTGAAACTCTATTTGGTCAAAGGAGTTGCACAATGCAAACAGGTGATAAGTGAAAATGGCATCAGCCAAAGAACATTATAATGACACATGTATTAATTTGTTTATCTGTAATTTTGCAGCCAGAATTATCTCCTTGAACTCCATACACAATTAGCAAATTTTCTGGTATACTAAGTCAAAGGGGAAAAGAATCAATTTTTAGAAGTGTAATATAAAATGTGATATTTATACTATTTTCCGGTAGTAATCAGCACTGTGTGATGTGCAAGTAATTTGTTGAATGCCAAAGACATTCATGTCTGGCTAACAGTTGTTGGCTGATTTTGCTGAAAGCTGTGTGTCAGAACAGGAATCTGTTTGCGGTAAAATGGTTCGTGCAGGAAGGTCGGCAGCCTGCTTCCACATACTGCACTAATGATGCCTCTTCACAGCAACCACATTTTCCATTTTGGAGCCTTGCTCTAAGTCATCTTGAAGTCTCCACTGAGGGAACATAGAGGGAAGAGGGTATATCCTCTCCTCAAAGTCTCAGTTCCCAAATTTATTAATTTACCAAAATGAAAACAAGATGAAAATCACTCTCTCAGCTAAATTAGTAATTGTTTATTTTAAGCAAACTAATAACTGTTCTTCATGTTTCTTTTGCATAGGTCTCAATATTCTTTGCATTAGATAAACAAGCCTCAGATGATGTTAAGTATTACCTTTTCCAAATATTCTATTGTTATAAAGAGACATTGAAAGGAAGAGATATGAAACAGAAGAATGAGCTGCCATGTGTGCTGCTTTACAGAAACCCTGGAAAAGAGCTATGGCACCAGCTGAATCACAGTTGCCTCGTGGCAGTCCTTTACCTGGCGTGGTGGGTCAGTATGGAGGATGGAAAAACTTAGCGAAGATGTGCCTGTCCGCTTCCCAGCTCAACTCCACCTACTGAAACTGAAAGAGAAGTAGCAATCACAAACCCACTAATCCTCTTCTCTTCCCCTTTCCTGTGATGCTAAACCTGGAACAGTGATTAAGGGAACACTAATATAATCCTCCTGGTAGGGGAGCTGCTTTGTACCCTGAGAGAACACCCCTGGAGTACAGTGTAACCCAGCCCTCAAATCCATGAAAGACGCCACAGAGGAACTGTATGGCACAAGCGAGGAACAATCCCAGGTTTTCTGGTAGAGAGACCTAACTCTTGATCATAAGACTATACTTTCTTCCTCCTTAATCCTTTATTTTATTTTCAGTGCTGTGATAGATTCTAATCTACCTCATAACCCCATTAAAGCACTGCATGCCAGTCCCTTGCCCATCATCAGCAGACCGCCCTGCAGGCCTGAAACCACTTCAGATGGCAATTTTTCAAGCCACCCTAATCAAAATTAAATATCTCTCAATTAATTATCCCTCTACAACCTGCATTCCAATCCCACTCCATAATTGACAATTACTTGCTCATTCTTCCTCACAAAGCCTGGAGTAAATTGGATAATTTTAGCATTTGTTTTATTTTGACTGTTCCTAAATTTAACGTGGGAAACTCTTTGCACCCACTCCCCCTTCCTGTTTTGGTAAAACAAGTGAGTTAGAACCGATGTCTTCACAATTAAATTTTCAACAACACATTAGGAACGGCATTGCCTCAGCTCTTTATTGATCTCATTATTACAAAAAGCATGTGGTCATAGCCATGTCTGGCCCTTCATGCTTTTTCTCATGACTTTAAAAGGTACTAAACAACATATTCAAAATATCATATTTAATATGAAAAGTACATATTAAGGCTTCTGCTCCAATTTCTTCCAGACCAACATGTTGCAAAGTATTTCCCAGTTCATATTAAACACACATGAGAACATTTGCACTTATGGTTAGGAATCAGTTCTTGACCTTCTAAACTTGCATTGTTCCCTGATGAACACTCTGGTTCTAATTCTCCAAAAGGCCATGACCTGTATCCAGTGTCAATTAAAATGAAGTCTTTAAAGCTTTTTCATATAAATTCTAACATAGTTTCTGAGAATTATAGTCTCAGATTTAACCCTCTCTGTATAAGATTTTTCCACTATGAATTTCTGATTACTCTGAACAGCTGAGTGTGCTGCATTTTCCATCATTCATTCCCTGCACAAAACAGCCCTTCTGGCTTATCACCATCACTCTCTCTTGCAATCAGAAGAATGAGAAGCATTAAAAATCTGGTCAGCCATAAGGCCATTCACTTACTTAGGCCTGCCTATTTCTTACAGAGATGTTCATGCTGAAGTTTTCCAGTCTCAGCTCAATCTCCTATGGTTTCATTCACAGGGTAATAAGTAATATTCAACATCTCTTCTCTTCCTGTTCAATCTACATTTTCCCTTTAAAAACCTACTGTTGTCACCCATTCGCACAACCCAAGATGACAAATAACGCAGGAGAAAGTAAGACAAAAAAAAAAACATGAAAGGCAAGGTATGAAAAAGAAAAGACAAATAAGGCACTAGAGAGTCTCTAGCTCAGGACTTCAGATGATATTAAACGAGGGGAAAAAAACCAGCCCACAACCAGAATTCAGATTTTAGACCATTTATACATAAATGACTCAGCTGGCAAATTCACAGGTGATTAGAAAGGAAAATAGTCAGAGGACTGTGGGAATGGGTCTTAAAGGAAGGCAGCTGGAGTCAAGAGTTGCAGAAAGAGGGTATGTAAGGTACAGATAGCAGAGAGAACTGGAGGCAATAGCTTGGATGATCCTTGTCAAATACCATGACTGTGGCATGACAGAAAATTTTCACTGAGCACACACATGAAACAGTCAGCCAGGTGAAGCTCAATTGGAAATACTATCAACCCCATTTGACAAACTATAGGACTGGAACAAAAGAAATTTCTATTATCCTAGTGAGATTCAAAGGCAGAAACACTGCCTTAGATTATAACATGCTCTTAGAATAACAGTGCAGAACATGGAATGGTAATTATTACATGCAGAAGGATTCGGAAAGAGAGGCAATATCTTTTATTAGCTCAACTGATATAGCTAGAAGAAAAAACTAGAAAAGCTTGCAAGCACACAAGGCCTTTTTTAGTATTTTTTTTTAATTACTAGCTCTTTTTTAATTGGTTGATGAGCATTTTTGTACAACATTCTATCTAGTGTTCCAGCTATTATTTTAAAAACCTGATAAAAGTGTTATTTGAGTTGTCCTCTTCGTAGATTTTAGTTCGCATCACAAAAGCTGACCAGATAGTGCCAAAGATTTCAGTGAGATTAAATCTTAGTTTTGAAACTAAGTTTTCTATTTGTATATGGATTTTTCAGCTCACTTAAGACAGCTCCTGAGTTAAGCTTATCCTGGGCTAATTAATCATCCAGAAAAGCAGCCAGAACAGCTTTTCACAAAGTGAAACTAAGATAATAAAGAAGATAAGCAGCAACATGCTATATTTATCAGTTTATTCAATACTGTATTTTACTTGCAATGCACTTAAGTATCAGGGATTTAATAAACTAGTGATTTAATAAGCTAGTACCTTAAGTACTAGGATTTATGAGATTTTATTTTTAATCTGTAAATTAATAGCATGGCAGCAAGGATAATCTTACTACGCTATCACATTGCAAGTTTGCTACAAGTCAGGCGGGCAGTAACACTCCTGATATTCAGGAATGTCTGTACATACTCAACTGGCATGCAGGTGTTCAGCTAATAAAACAGAAATAGAAATTTGACAGTTAGGCAGAAAGTTACCAGATGTTTCTAAGAAATAATTAGGAGAAGAAAGGAGAGAGATGCATTGATACAGGTAAAAAGAAACACCTATCATCTTTGCTTGCCTGGTATTACGAAAGTTTACATGGTAAGAAGAATTCCTCTTTACATTTAAAAAACTAGAAAGACAATGCATTTGCAGCATATTGTATAAAATTTTAAGGAAAAGAACACAGGAGATCTACATAAAACATATAAAAGTAACTGTAGAAGTGCAGCACTATAAGGCAAGTAATTTTACAAATGGGCAATTAAGATGGAGGAAAGTTAATGGCTTGTTTTGAAATGTGCTGAGTAATGAAGACCAGTTGCTTTAGATATTCAGCCATGGTAACCATAAGAACAGTAGTGATTAATGCAAGTTTTCTAGGTAAATTGGAAATAAAAACATAATAAAACCCAGGGTTGAAATCTGATCTCATTTCTACTCATGCAGCACTAGAATAACTCATTTGACATCTCTGAACTTATCCTAGACTAGCAAAAATGTACAGTTCCAGGTTCCTAAGTGCCACAATTCTGCTCCAAGTACAATTTGCAAGAGCATAAACTTTTTGTGAAGTAGCTTTAGCAAGAAGCTCTTTATAGTTTATAACTGTGGTCCCCCAAGCACGTCTGTTGTTTCAATAACCCTGCCTTTATCAGTTCCATCAAAGCTGCTGTCCAGCATGAGGTTGCTAGCAACTATAATGAAGTGATGCTGCTGTAGATTTCCTTATAGGTAAAGATTTTCCACAATTAGGCAGGTGACTGCAATTTCCATCACATCAAGGACAATTACCTTTAGGAACGGAAGGAACCTTCACCCTCCCTCCTTTTCCTCTACCACTCCCAGTTTAGATTGCACATCACCATCCACAAACTTTCAGAGAATGCTTCACTTGTGATTCTCAACATAACCAGTACTACAGGAAATTGAACTGCAAGACAGAAAAGTATTTTTTAACGGAAATTCTCTTTGTAAACCTAAGGCTGGGAAACAGATCATGGAAAATACTGGGAATAAGCTTTTTGATTTTACCTTTTGAACAGGCAGATGATACTATGGGTCCTTGTAAAATAGGTTTTCAGAAGCAATCCTTAAAGCATGTAAAACAATCACGGCTTTATTTAGTACAAGAAAAAGTGGAGAAATGGATTTTAATTTGTGCCCAACTCTGAATTTCCAGAATGTCACAAAGTTTTCATTTTTATGGCAAACCTTAAACATTCAGAAGGATTCTCTTTTATATTGTGAACTCCCTGAGTAAAAAGTTGAAAGAGCAAATCCATAACCAAAATAATTTCCCTCCTGAAACAGAAAATTAAGTCAAACTTCGAAGGCATAGGAATTCAAACTTGTGCCAGGCACACAAGTGCTCAGCCTATCAGCTGTAATTATTGTCGTAATTCCACCTTTTTTAGTTGACTTTTTGAACCACACCAAGACTTCCAGAATTATAGTGCGGGCTATCCAACAATGACAAGAACAAATATGGTGTGTCATTCATCTGCTCTGTTTTCATATCCTGTTCTAAAGAAAAGGAATTACAACAGTTTACATTATTGCAAGTGATGTGCAAACAGCAATGCAGCATTGCAAAATATAAACATTACTGCACTGTAATATTGCAAAAGCATTTACAGCCTCAATGAACTGTTGTCATTACCTGACTCTACATCATTTATTTAAATTACATTTTCTTTATAGGCTAAATAGCCTAAATTGCAGAGCACAGTAAGCTGGCAAAAGAATGCAATAATATCTTCGTAAGCTGTCTACACCAATGATTTTTTTTCAGGAATTCAAGCTACAGCACAGTTATCTGGCATTAGGTTATCACTGAAGCAGTAGCAGTGATTGAATCACTACCTCAGCTGATGAGAGCATGTATCACCACATATCCTGTTGACTTACTGCAGAATAATTTACTCTTACATCACGAACTTACACAGAATAATAAGAGGAGTTCTCCCACTTAACTGAACAGCAAACAGGAGCTGCTAATTTAAAACTGAAATGTGGTTGTAATGCAAGGCTGAAGTGAATGAGCAGAAAGTGTCTACCCCATATCTGGCAAAAGCAGTGGTCTCCAATTAATTACCAATGGGTGTCAATGAATTTCAGGAAAACAGGCCATACTAAGAAACTGATACAGTAAGCAGAGATGTTAGGTTCCTGAGAAGAATGCTGTCCTTGAGATAGATTTTGTTCCTACTGGAGGCAACTGAAAAGGTTTGTCTCGTTTATTTGGCTGCTACCTCATGTTGTATGTAAACAGGGCCCTTTTACCAAGCACTGTGTCTTAGACTCTAAATTATTTACTTTTAAGAATGGCTAAATACATGGAGCTTAGAAGAAACTATTAACATTCTTGCCCTTTAATGTACAATGGGAATACTGCCAGACATTAGCAGAAAATATTATTTTCTATAAGTTAACTGCAATGTTTGAGTGATTCTTTGCAAACCGATTTGGTTCAATTTTTTTTACTAAAAGTAATTGGAGAACATTTTCAAATCTGACTTACAGAGCTGAGCTATCCAAAATGGGGTGCCGTAAAAGAGATTAATTTCCAGAAGCAGTTCCTTAGCATTTCCTTGGTCCTTTTAATTAGGATAGCCTACCTTATCACACTTTCTTTCTTTTTTTAAAAACATTCTTTTTTGTTTATTGAGAGTGTTAATTCCTTTATATTTGTGACACTATGTAGCAGGATGAAATTATAGAGAAAAACATACACATACATGTGAAACACAGTATATGGTTCTGAAGTAACCAAGTTCAGCCATTTTAGAAAAGGAAAACTTTAAAAACATACCACGATCATCTAAAATTACAATCTCTATTATTAGAACAGACAAGATTTTTTTCTAGATATTATTCCAAAATCCTCAACAGAAACTCATTGTATCTTCCTACCAACTATTGAGTCAATCCTGCCTCAGTTTAAAAGTATAACTTCATAAAATTACACTTCTAAAACTGTCCAAAATTCTGGATCCTGAAAATCAACAGCAAAATCTCCACTGACTTAGTGAAGTCAGGTTTTCACCTTCGTGTTTACTTAATAGTATTAGGCTCTATGTTTCCAGAGGGTTGTACTTCTGAGACATCTACTGAGACCTAGTTTTTGAACATATTTTGCTTGTATTAATCCGGCAATTTTAAGAACAAAATATTACTACATCCTGGACTGAAATTCTTCTTTGTGTTTAACATCTACTATTTGTGACTGTAGTCAGGGAATGCTTGAGGTATTTAGGAGGTTTTGCTGCTAAACAGAGCGTATCAGTTCCTCTGACATCAGAAAGGAATAAAACATTTCTTCTTTATGTGGCAACTGGTTAATCCATTATGAACCTACTTTAAAAATTACTTGAATCCTGTTTTCCTGGAAAGTGATCAATCAGACTATGACAGATTTTAAAGTCGGCATTTGCCTACAGGCTGAAATAAAAGTAACAGGCAGAACAGCTGTGTTTGCACCAAAAGAACATTTAAAGGTTGCCTTGTTTTGTTTTTCATTATGGTGGTAATGTTTGAAAAACGTTTGGGGATCATTAATAGAGTCTTTTTTACAATGAAACTACCACAACTGTGAAGATTAAAATAATGCAAATTGTATGTCGAACAGGAACTGACAAAATAATGACCATTAAATTTGGAGGAAATAAAAATATAAGTCCTCAAAACTAGGATCCTTTTTGAAGGATGGAGAATATATGAAGCACCATTTTGGTAAATCAGAAATTTACATTCCAACAGTAAACCACTCCTTAAAGCATGGATGTGAGAAAGTAAACCAGAAAGACTCTACCAGCATGTGCTAGAAGAAGCATTTTAGAAGATTCAACCTCAGAAAGCCATGTGAAATTTTCTATTGTGTTGTGGTGGAAAATGTTTACTAAGCTCTGTTTCCAGCTTTTATTTCTTGTTCAAGCAAATGTCCACTGAAAGCAATTAGAAAGCACATGTGGGAACATAACTCAGGTACTGACCTCAGACCTAACCTTTTGGAAAAATGATTCAGGATCCCAGACACAGTGTAATGACAAAACATTACTTGAATGGAATCCCAGCTTATTCTTTCTCCTTAGACCTTTCTTGGTCCTTTTTCAAATATGATATACTACTACTACTAATAATGCATTAAAATTTACTATTATTAATAGTAAAACTTTAATATGTTATGAATTTTTTACAGAGTGATATGATAATCTTTCATAATGATGAGAAAAATTCATATGGCTTTTATATTTGTCCTTAAGTGGCTTATTCAATAGCACAATAACAGTAGCACATAAATATCATAATTTTGTCATCATGACTAATGGTGCTATCAATTAAAGCAACTGTGGCCAAAAAACACAGATAATGCTAGATGAAAATTCTCCACCTTGAGTTGTCAACTCTTCACCTTGCCAATTCTCTTCTCCCTTATACAGGATTGGTATAGCACAGTAGCACTAGTGAAGTGTTAACTTCATACTAGACAAACATCAGCTGTCATGATGGGGATTACCAGATGTAAAGCACCACTAGTACAAGAAGCTATAAGAAACCAACTTTTATCAGATCAATTTGCTTTGATACATATAAGATGTGAGAGCAAGGTTACTATACCAGTACAGTAGTGGCCCCTTCAGTACAGTTTTCTGTGATTACAGCAAAAATCTCAGTTGTCAACTGTTCCATTGATAAGAAAAAGCTACTACTAAAAACTCAGATTAAGTTAAAGACTCACGGTTCATCACAGTTAAGTGAAACTCATTTTTAGACCCAAAATTCCATAATTCTTGGTATTAGTATGTATATGAATCAAACATTAAACTAAACAACATCCTAAACACTAAGGTAAATTTCCAAGTACAGTTGTCAGGAATACAGGCTGAAGCAGAGAGCAGGCGTTCTCATCCCTAACAGTTATAAAAACCAATCAGAACCTGCATTTCAGATACAAATACTATCAAATGTACTTGTTAAACAAGATAAAAGATTCTGCCCGAAGAAGAGAATGAGTGAAGTCAAAAAAGATTTCACTGACACTGGAAGAGGTTAAACTGCAGTAGAAGTACCAGCATTCATGAACTTAATTCATCATACACAGATATTGCAGGACCAAAGCAGGTCAAACTCATATAGTCAACTAGATAAGTTAGCTGAAATGCTGCAGCTGAAGATGTGCATTAATCACTGATAGACTGTAAAATACAACAATATTGCTTGTGTAGAGTACTGGACCTCTGTAATGAAAAGAATCACCTTTAATCACCATAAGCTAATGAAGCGCTGAGGATCCCAAACTCCTATTCCTGGAGATACACATGCTCTGTTTATCCACAGAAAGGAAACCCACCCTGGATAAATTGATTCTAGCCAACTACCGCCCAGTGTCAAATTTCCCATGAGCAAGTCCACAGAGAAGCTAGTCAAAGGCCAAGGACATTCTCATCTGGTAGAAATTAACCTTTTAGACACAGCAGAGTCTGGAGTCAAGCCAGGACACACAACTGACACCACTTAGTAGACTGATGAATATTCTCCACCTATCACTGGGCAAAGGAGTGATATCCGTTCCCATCATCTTGGACCTCTGCAGTGAGAGTAGAGCTCTAAAATTATATGAGTCCTTCCTGGAGAGGTATGCCCAGTAAGTAGGGACAGGATACTGTACCTCGACCAATGGACTCCTCAAACTGTGTGGGCAGTCACAGAAGCCAAGAACTGTGGAAATGACATTTATCCCAAATATCACAATGTTCACACAGCTTTTGTCTCATACCATTACCCCACCCTAACCCTGCTTTATTTGGACTGTGAGCTCCTTGGCTACTGATGATCGACACCTCTTTGTTTATCCAGCATCTAGCACAATCAAGAACTTTGTCTGCAGTCCTTTGCATAAACCTAACAAATATTCTTAATAGCAATGGTATTTGTGGGGTTTCAAAACTATTAATTTCCCCTCAGTTTATTTTCAATATCTACATAGAACAACAAGCTGAAAAAGTACTAAATCAAGTCCAGCAATGTGTAGAGAGTACAGAACTTTAGCAGTAACCAACTCCCCACATCAGTCATACAACCAGTGCCATAACAGATCAGCATGAGCAACAGCCAATTGCACCGGAAGAAAGAGAGAGAAAAAACATTAAGGAGCTTGTCATTTCTATGCATGTCAATGGTTAGTCAGTCAGTACTGGAACAGTACACATTGTTAAGCTGAGCTTTGTTTCGACCAGAATCACCATAAACCTTCTGTCAGTCTGGACAAGGTAGAAGACTTCTCCATAATAACTAACAATGTCAAGGCTCTTTGACTCCAGCTCAACCAGCAGCAAGACAGTCTATTTGGACATGGATATTTCAGAGACTCAGGAATCCTGACTGATGTAGAACATAGTGTATCTCCTCAGAATCTCAGATGTTCCACTAGATTCCTACCATGTTCAGATCTCATCGTTTTTATTCAAGGTATGTCATGGCTTGGGTCGTTTCAGCACTTTCTTTACAAGAATGTACGTCTATTACATACATATATATATATGCAGATATGTATAAAAACACAGTTATACATATTTTGTTCTGAATAGGTATCACTATATATATATATATCTTTTTAGATACCATAGGTACTAATCTGTTGGTGCAAGCAATCCATGAAAGGGAAGAAAAAAGCACAAAAAGAGAACACAGGCAGTGACACTGTATCCATCAGTGTCTATGCCTAACTTCTGTCTTAGGCTCCATACAGCTTGTAAGCAGCAGAGTAGTAAGTGGAAAAAAGGAATATTTTCTTTATTCGGGTGCTGTGTAGTGACAGTGAAGAAGAAAAAAAAAAGAAGAGGAGCTTTTGATGTGACTGTGACTAGAAGGAGAAACAGAAACAGAAGCCAAAGGAAAAAAACATGACAGAGAACTAACGTGTCCACTTCTCAAGTATATAAGCAATGAAGATTTAAGTGATTCCGGTTCAGTGAGGGCACAGTCCTGTTCCTGTGCCAAACACAAAAAGCCAGCAAACACTTGTGCCCATGGAACAAATGTGATGACAGTTAAAACTTTACTGCATTCCTCCCACAGGGATACCCTATCATGACCACTTCTAAAAGCATACCTGAATGTATTCTGTGCAGATGTGAATGTAAGTGAATGTAAATCTAATAGGAAAATACTGACAAGCATGAATAATGGCTGGTCATCACAGCAGATTCCATAAACAGTTTTGGTCAATAAAGCTAAGGCTCACGTGAAATGCAAGAGCAAACACCTAACCAATCTGTCTAGACAGGTAAGACCAAAAAAGCTTAGTAATGGGAAAAAATACATATACCAAAAAGCAATAGGGAAATGTGGTTGAGATACCTGTCCAAAATTTGGAATTATCTTGGGAACTTGATCCCAATCCAAGGAAGCCAAAAGGCCTAGTGAATGACTGTCCCTTGAGAACTCTTACCCAGGTAGACATTCTCATGTTGAAACACTGTTGTTTATTTTGTTTCTTGGTAAGAGAAAATTCAATCCATCATTGGCCTCTGACTATCCATTCTGTTTCCATCTAGTAAGCTACCGGGAGACTTTTTTTTCCTCTGCTCAAGAAAATCATCCTTTAAAATGTCAGAGTGATTAATAAGAGATTAATGGACTTAGCTCAGCACCTTGTCTGTTTGAATGTCACCTTTTGTGGTGTTTGATGGTTCTCTTTTCCTGAAGGACACAGAAGGCGACAGTCTTGATCAGACAAGAGGCTCCCAAATGCACTTGTTGGCATATAAACACAGACATTAACAATTTTCAGTTGTACAAGTTAGCAAAAAAAAAAAAAAATGGTTTTATCCTTTCCAAAAGAATGTGTGTAACTCAAGCCTTTCAGTGTTTGTGATGTTACATTTGGCTGAACACCATTGATTTGAATGATTATACTTGTTGTGTGTTGGGTGATTAAACACATTTGTGTCAAAAGAAAATCTTGTTAGTGTTATATGGAAAAGCTTTGTTCTTCCTGCTGAAACCTGATCTTCATTAACCCTTCATATAAGTAAGGATTATATATATGAAAGTCTGGGTAAAGCGAAAATATCTTATTTCTTACAACCTGAACACATTAAGCCATCAGTCTGCCTAGGCCTCAGCTCTGACTTCATATCCGTAATTAGGAAAAAGCAGACAGCTACCAGCTTTTCTTAGATCATAACTGTCTTGCAAGACATGCCTCAATAAATAACATGGCTGAGCTTACCTAAAAATGGAAGGTTTCCATTCAAAATTCAGGTTATTTATACTGCATACAATCAAAGTTTGCAGGATTTAAAGGCATCATTATTTTAATACACATATTTTTGAAGGCAGAGCAAGCGTGCCACCACCAACGATAAAGGCCAAGAATAGTCAAAATATTGTTCATACTGTAGTATGGTATGTAAGTCAAGAGGATGACATCAAACTATTGATCTTCAAGCTTTACCATATTATTCTGAAGTCAGTGGGAAAAACAGATTAGAAAGATAAGAAGTAACAACAGTGAAGATGACAACTCCATTTCGTGGCAAATTTTGAGGTTTCATTAAATTCTTTTATTCTGTACTAGAATGAATGCAAAACCTTTTTTGTATTTTTGTCAAAACTATATTGTATTCCTAGTCTGATTGAAACTTGAGCTTTATTATGAAAAAAAGGAAAACATGCTTCTCTCCATGTCGCCTCAGAGAAGGGGGCTTTTCGAAAGCATATTTTTTCACGTAGATAATGAAGTTTGAATGCCAAAATCTCTATATTCAAAGTCCCCTTCTGCCTTATTTAAAACAAAATTTTTAATCCCCAAGCATTAATTAAGGTAAAATAGTTTGATTGACTGACAAAAATGAGAATTAAAGGGCCCAGCTTTAGCATTCCAATTAAAATGGGACCTATAATGTAAAGCAGACATAAAAGATTGTGTCTGTTTATGGCTGGAACATTTCTAAAAGATTTTAAATTATTATTCTGAAAATAATTTACATTTACATAATTTACATGTTTATTTACATCTATAATGGCGTTACTGGGGAAACTGTAATAAGAAAAAAACATCATGATAGCTAGCTTGAGATTCACAAAGTTGCCTTGTTTATAACTTCACCTGGTTGGATCTATGTCTTCTGCTAAGGATGGCTTTTAGAATACAATTCTGACATGGTAATTCTCAACTCCTGAATAAATGAAAAGAAAAATAAAGCTTAAATTTGGACATAAAATCCTATATGCAAGAGACATTTTTGGCAAAGCAATGGGGATCTCTCAACAACAAGGGCACATGCCCCATTAAAATGATCTATAATACATATAAAAAGTGTGCTGCATTAATAAAAATGGTTTGGTTACATAAGGGAAAGACTAATGAAAAATGTGATCAAGGAAGATAGACAATGAAGAATAAGGGGAGATACATTATCAAGTAAACTTTTATATATCTGTTTGAAAAATCCATATTAAACTGTAGGACTAAAGCTACTGCTAGAAATAGGTCAAGTTCTTCCTAAGTGGAATCTTTCAATTTCTCAATTGCATCTTTCTGTATGTGCAAGAGGTCAGACTGGAAAAAGAAACAGAATATCTTTTAATACAATAATCAGAATGATGGCCAAAAGGGAGTTATTTCATGGAATTAACCAGATGAGTTTCCATGCCAAGCTATAGTGCTTTTGCCTTTCCATCCCTCAACACGAAGTGATCCAATATAATGTTTCTTTTTTTTCCCCACAGCTATCCCAAATGAGAAGAAGTAACAAGTTATTTATGAAACAATTTAAACAAAAAATTAAACACTGGAATTGCTGGAACACCATTTAGTATGGTGACCACATACATGTATTCTTGAAAACACAAAGCAAAATATTAATTTCCTTCTCTTTTTGGAAAAATTTTGATTGCTGACACAAGCAACTATTACTGTGAAGTGCTAAATTATAGTGACTATTTTTTTAAATATGGAAAACTATGGATGAATTAAATGACAGATGGAAGAAAACTGACAGAATCTTCAGATTGTAAAGGCTTGTTTCTTTGGGGAAGAGCTAGATTTGTTTTTTTCTCCCATTTCCACAGGCATGTCATGTGAGATTTTAGTGAAGGAGACTAAATCCTTGTCACAGAATTTATAGAAGAGAAAGAAACAATTTCGTGTCTCATTCCAGAGTGCTGGTAATTACTGCTTTCGGCAACTAAAAGTCTTTGCTAGACAGTGTCCTTTTTCTGACACGAGGGAATGGAGTGTTCTGTCATGTGAGGATTTAATCTTTATTATAGGCCAAGAGGCTGTGCCAGTAAGAATGCTATTTTTTAAAACCAGTTTTTCTGTTGAGATTTCTATACAGTATCCTTTTTCTTATTTCCTACTTTTCCTCCGACACTTTTCGGAGAAGCCAATCTTTTCTTTTGTAAGAGAGCAGAGTTCTTGGAAAGACTATATAACTCTTTCACTAGGAAATTTGTGTTTCCAGGCTGACTAGAGACATAAAACAGATATAAGGAATTAAGTATTCATCCAACTACCCTGGCCCTTCTCTTCCTTTAGACAGCATTAAGTTTTTTGGGTTCACCACTTGCCATTCAGTGCACATCTAAGGCTTGAGTTCCAACAATGAAGCCTATGCTAGCTGTAGCTGGATTTTCAATCATTCAGCATGCTAAAGTGAATAAAAACAAGAAAAAAATATAGCACAGAATGATGGAATATGTACTAAAATAGTCCATGGCCTCCACCAAATACCCCCTTTACAATGAGTTTTTAAAAAAATTTGAATTTTGGTCTCAGCACCATGGAATAAAAATAGCCTTTTTTTCCCCTTTTGGTTGCCAAATGTGAATAAAACAAATCCTATACAAAAATCACATTTCAACATTACTGTGGTTTATGTGGTTCTTTCATGGAAGCTTTTTTCAAAGAATTTTTGTCACATCTATCATGTCAGAAATAGACTGTTCAAGAACATTGCTCTAAAATTTTGACCTTGGGATTTGAGGATCTTTTCCTTGTTTATCCATGCTAAATATCTTTTAGATATCTGTTCCTATCCAAATCTCATAAATTTAGGGTTTAATTCAGTTAAAGAAGTCAATACTTCTATCATATGAAAAATATGCATACACTCATTTGGTGAAATGAGCAACTCACAAAGCTAAAAAATTCCACTGGAGGACTGGATGCACCTATTTTAAAGAGCCCATGTGCTTCAATATTAAAAATCGTCTTTGTATTGCCAAGCAAAGATGGAAAATATTCTGTTTACGTGACAATCTTGAAATACGCACTTTTTTTCATAATAAAGTGAAAATTTAAGAATCATAGCGAGCAAACGAAGATTCTTAATTATTTTGATAAATTCTACACCAAGACAATAAACATTATTTACTTGATTTATCTGTCAAGAGGATAAAGGAGAAAGCTGATGTCAAAAATCCAAAGCCTGCCCATATGTGTATTAGGCTACTTTAAGGACAGGCTATCTTTCTAAGGGCTTTTCCTTTTTATTTCTGAGTAAATGAAAAGAGTTTTCCACTGGGCGGGGAAGCAAACAGAGCTGTCACATAGTTCTCTGAAAAAAATAGATTAAAAAAATCTTCAGATTCAGAGAAAACTTTTGTTTTTCCTGCTAGGCTAAGCTCTTATGCTCTGTTCTATTGTTGCATAGCATTGGCAAGTATTTTGTGTTCTGATGCAACAGTCTAATTCAGATGTAGACTCTTTTTGCTCTCAGATTTATATACATATATACAGATACATACATATGCACAGACACAAACACATATAAGATGCCCAGAATATTTGGCCTCTTACCAAAACCCTTCTCTCTAGAATTGTTACGGTTTTAAACCTTTGACATTCTAGAAAGTACTTGTTAATGTAATGACTTAAAAAATTAGATTTGTGTAAGTTAATTATAGGAAAAGGGGTGGGGTCTTTTTGAGGTAATGTATGATTTACAATCCACATATTACTTCAAGCAGAATAGGCTGTTCCCTGATATGTTGACAAGATTGCTTAGAATGAGATACCATCTGACACTGTAAATCTGCATTTTAAATACAAATTCATTTGGGCACACTAGTCATTTTTCTAACTACTGAAAAATGCCAACAGCCCCTTGAAGGCAAGAACTACATTTCTGGTTTTTTACACTTTGTTGGAATTGAAAGATAGATATTTTTATGTGGGTTTTTTTGTAGTTTAATACACAGAAGACTTGAAATTATTGCTACTGTGAGACCTTTAACTATAAAAATACCATTGGAATGTGATCAAAATCTTTGCTAGCAGTCAGGAATAGCCAATGGCATGGAAAACTAGTGTTCTCAATATGGCTTATGACAAACTATGTCAATGCCAATGCTGTTCATTGTGCCCAATTCCATCCATAAAAACTTCCTATGGTGATCTGTCATTACTCTGCCTGCTAGTTATAATCTTTTAGCGATCCAAGATCTTCTTTTCCTAAACATCTCAGTTTATGTATTTTATAAAAGATCATCGTGACATAACTCCTGATATTAATGGATATCCCATGAACATCCACCAACATGTTGCCTTTCTCCACTGAAAAAATATATGAAATCAGTTTAAAATATAACTTCTTTGTGCCATCTGCAGATGTAAGTAATACATCACTGAGTATATAACACATCACTCTCCCTTGAGTGTGAACATGGTGCTGATAAATCTTCCCTTGTCAAGTCTTTTCCTAAAATAGGTCAGTTTGCCCCTGGTTATCCCTTAGCAGTTACTACAATCTATACCAAGGCCATGCATTCATTCTGTGTACATAGAGAGCCCTGACTGTTTAAGGGCTATATTAAAATCATAAGAGGGCTGTAAGAGATAGCTGCTTTGTCACAGTTATCCAACAAAACTAAAACTTTGTCTTGAAATACATTTCTCTTCCTTTTCCCTACCACATTTAATGCTGGTGATGACCAGAGAAGTCTTGGGTCACGGTCACTATAGCATACTGTGACAAGAACCAAACCCATTCTTTATACATAGATGAGAACCAATAAAAGTTAAAAGGCAAAAGTCATCTTGCTCAAATTTAAGAAGCCATTAGAAATTTTATAATATATAATTTTATAATGGCTGTGTTCATTTCAGCAACAGTGGACTTCTTTCCTTCATTATGAGTATACACACTAACCCCCCCTCTAAATTCAGATCTATTTCTGATTAATAATTTAAAAAAAACCAAACCCAAACCTGCATGACTAACAGGTGGTTTAAATCTTTAGGTCAGTCATAACAAAGTATTATTCCCCACTATCTGCACATTGAATGAGTGTTACAGAAGCAACATTAAGAGCAAGATGTACCAAAGAGCTGAACAACTATCACACAAACTGACAAAAGTATTTTTTTTTATTTCAGTTGGTGGAAAATCTACTGTAAACATAGCGAGGATTTTATTTTTCCTCGCTATGTTTACAGTAGTAGTAATAGTGAGTAGTGCTGGACAACAAAATTGCAAAATACTAACACAGCCCTTCTTCACAGTCAGGTTTTCTAGACAAAAATTGTTTGAAGTCAAAGATAAGATTAAGTTTAGGAGAAACTTATCCATAACACAGTTCTTGTCCTAGTCATTGAAGACATGTTTGTTTACATACTTGAGGTAAATTCAATTTAATTTTTTTTTCTGCTGCTAACTAATGAAGGAGTGAATGTGTGAACCAAAGTTTATTATTGTCTACAAGAATTTGTTATTTTTACCTGAGGGCTGTTTCAGAAGAAATACAAAGTTTATGCCCAGGTAAAGGCCTATATTTTTAATAAATTATTTCACCAGCACAGAAGAGGCAGAACAGGTTCTATAATATTCATCCTCAAATTTGAACTGGAAGCAAAGCTTTAAATTCGGTAAAAGTGTATACATGAGTATGCATGTGAGTACACTGTGTATATGTGTACATCAATGACACAACTGCCACCCAATTTTACTCTGTTTTATAACATGGTAATCCACAGGAGTGAAGTGGAACAGCAAAGGGGTTCAGTGGGGAACCCAGGAAACGCAAGAACTAGATGTGTTCAGTAGCACTGACAGATATTCACTCATACAATATTCTTCTTTCTCAGATTACAAGAATTAGGTCCAAGGTAACCATAAAATTTCAGTGCAAGTACAATGCTATGTCACCAACAACTCCTCCTATTTCAACACCTATCATAAATATTCTCCCATACTTGCTACAGGAAGATGGTCTTAGTGACAAACACCATTTTCCAGTTGGCTCCATTTTGCCTGTGAGTGCACATGGTCTTGGTGCAGAAACATAGCATAGAGAAATCAGAATTCTCTGCTAACTTTGTACAATCTTTCCATGACCAAGCCAAAGCCCCTCTAGCCAATTCATGCTTCAGCTTCTTGAAAAGAAATTGTCTTTCTTTCATTTATGAGATCTGCAATGTACACTAAGGGTAGTAAGCGAAGCAAAAAGATGATATTATATCAGAAAGTACTACTGCAGCATAAAACACTGAAAGCCCAAAATAGCATCCTGTAACTAGGAAGGGCATTCAAGTAAGAACTGAAATGTCCCACAATATTGCAATCATTATCAGATTAAGGCACACAACTTGAGCCAAACTCTCTAGTTTCTGAGTATGTGAAATCAGCACATAGATCAAAATTTTGCACTCTTAAAAGCATTTTATGAATATCTGACAACTTGGTTTTGCTCTGAAACTCCTTCCTGCACCACAACCTATTAACTTTTTCTCTTGGCATCTGGCCTTTAAAGATACCTGTGGATGTTTTAAAGCCTCTGAGAGTGTGTGTGCGCACACATGAACTTTCAGTATCTTCTGTAACATGTGGCCTGCATATGGAGACATCTGTGATTGAAAACTAGCTAAAGATTACCAGACAGGCCTCTAAGTAACACACAGTGATGAATGTGCCAAGGGACAATTATTTGAAAAGAGAAGGATGCTACTGGCACTCAGTAAGCAGCATGCAGTTTCTCCCTAAAATAAGTATATACTTTTTGTTTAAAAGACTCATTTTCTTCTGTGATTTTAAGACCCCTCAAAAAAGTTTATTTCTATTTTATCACTGTGATCAAGCCAAATAAACTAAGACAACATTTTTCATAAATAACCAGATACTTTGAATGCTTCCATTTTAAAGAGCCGCATTTTACAGAGGATATATGACCAGCACCTACAACAAATAAAATTAATGGAAGAAGGAAAAAGTAAAAAATTTTCACTTCACACAGTGTGAGCTGGCATTCCTTTCTTGAATATGAACAAACAATCTGAACTCTGGAATTGCACAGGTATTTGGCATGCAACCTACGGGATTTGAAAACAATTATGCACACACCTTTTTCTTCTGAAAAAGACCCCAAGACATTTTGTGATTTTTACAGCTGGGTAGTGCTTTCAGTGAATAATGTACTAGTATTCAGCCCACCTGAAAATGATTTCAGGTTGAAATCAGCAATATTCAGCTGAAACAATCCTCCAAAACCTAAGACACATTACTTAGACAAATTCCAGAGTGATTACTTCCAAATTATGTTTCCATTTTGAAATTTACCTCTAAAGAGAAAGAAGGAAAAAACAATGTATTTGAAAACTCAACAAAATATTTTGATTTAGGGTGACAGTATTAAACATATCTGACTGCAGAAAGCCATTTCATATCACCAGGAAAGGATTGTACCTCTGTTTTCACTGAAAAAAAAAAAAAATCAGGCCCAGAAATCAGTCCTCCCACTCTGGGAAGCAATCCTCATTCACCTTCAATAGGATCTTGTTCATCCCCAAATCCAACTGCTTCTCTCCTTTTTCAAATGCATAAAGAACCAAGTCTGCCCTACGCTTCTTACCACGTTTATTCCTCTGTTCACACTTTTTCTTCATCATAGGTCTCTCCTCCATCTGTCTGCTTGCAGCAGCTGGATGTCATTCTCTTTCTGGGGCTGCTCTATCGATCTGGTAGGATCCTGAATCCCTGAGTCACATCCTCTCCCTAAATCTTCCCTTCCTTTTTTCCTTTATCTGTTTCATGACTCTTTCGTGCAATGAGGATGGAACATGAAAATCACATTGTTCTGTAATTGTGCATTTTGAGATAAAGCATTATATTCAAACTCAGGAATGAATTCACAAAACATCATTTACAATCCTGTTGGGTTTTTTTTAAAGTAATGTTCTAAGAGGGTGGTAATAGCTTTCCAGTTAAAACCAGGAACTGCAGTTGGCAAAAAAAAGCATGCATTTCAAAAAGTCTTTAGCTTATATAGACAAACTCACTGCTAGCATTGTTTTTTCTCATAGTACTAGAGCTGCAAAAAGTTTAAGAGAAATAAATACAGAAGGGTGCTTCAAATTTGAAAAATGAGCTCTCAAAACACACATGAATTCATATAAACAAAGATTAACTCAGATTAAGCAGGACCTATAGTTAAAAGCTTTCCTGTAGGTGTATGTCTTTCTTTTTTCTTTTCTTACTTTCCTTTTTTTTTCCCCCTTCTGAGGAGCAAGTTTGTAATTACTTGACAAAGAACAAAATAGCAACAGTGTCTGAAAAGAATGCATTATTTAGAGAGAGTGGCTACTTAAGAAAGAAGCTTTCATCACAGGATATATTCCATGGAAACACACAGTTTACCTTGTACCATAAGCTATTTTACTGCAACTTGACTCCAGTCTTGACACTCAGTTTTCAACAAAAATAGACCATGACTACCTGCCAAACAAGTCTCCCCCAAAAGACAGCCTCCTTCCCTTCCTCAAAAAATCCAGAATCTCTAAACAAAATGGTAAAACTACTAAAAAAGAAATATTGAAAGTACTTTTTAAATTTTCCTTGAATCAAACTATAAAGCAAAGCTTATAACTGATCATTTTCCAGTCTGGGACCCTTTACTCCCAGACATCATGATATAAAAGCACTTAATAAATTATAATCACTATGGTATGAAAGTGTGAAATATCAGTTTCCAATAAAAGCTCCTTGAATGCAGAAGATCAATTAGAGAAAATTCCCGTCAGCATAAATATTAACATTTTCCATTACAGAGGCATTGTTAGCATAACTCAAACTGTTTGTCTTTCCACTTAACATGGGTACGTGAGACTGAACTCCTAATTTCAGCGCAGTTGCTGAAGTATTAGCTCATTCTCATTCTAAAGCCATTTGAGTTCCTGCAATGAGCAGCAAGGGTTTCAAGGCCAAATCTGTTGTTTTTGTGAGTGCTATCAGACCAGACACTCTCCTGTGCAGAGATTTACTCAGAGAAGGCAAGCTGGGGAACGCTATCAGGAAGCCATTTATAGCTCCCTAATTCTGTGAGCACCTGGTTGAGACCCAGCAGAGCACAGCTGCAGCACACCCTGACACGCTCCCCTTCCTTGCCTCCAGTATGTGATAGAAGGGTGATGAGACAACTGGGCCCAGCGAAAAACAGTTTCATGCACCAGAGGCATTCTGAGGTGGTCAAGTACAAGCAGATTACAGGTCCTTTCATTTGCATGTGCACAGCAAGGGTGGATAGGATGGTATTAATGAATTCAGTGTATCTGAATAGGTGCATCTGAGGAAAGAGGATCCAAAGCAATAAGAATATAAAGCAACTTTAGAACAGGGTTTTTTTGATGTTGCTGTTACAAATAGTACACGGGAAGTGATTAATACTTGCACATTGCCATGGTACTACTACAAACATGAAGCTTCCAGCCTGAGGGCTATATACGGAACACCTTTTTCCTCTTCCAATTAAAAATAGGGTATTTAGACCATGTTGATAGCAATCTGCCTTACAGATTTTCCTTTATTCTCTGCTTATAGCATTGTAACCCACAATGTACCTTTTCCCTAACGCCTTCAGATTGTTTTGGGGAAAAAAAAAACAAGGAAAAAACCCCAACAAACCACACCTCAATGCCCTTCCTCCAAAAATACATCAGTTCCATAGCAGGTGGAGCCAAAAAAACAGTAAATTATTACAGGTTTTTTATTCACTCTCCAATATTCCCCAAACACAAACGCCAAATTGCAGGTGCATACAAAATACTTCTGTTATGACAAGAGCTGCGTATCTTCATAACCAGTGCTTCTCATAATGATGTGTGAAATAAATGCTAACTGAAATAAAATGGACAAAAGCCAAAAAAGTCCCAAGTGGCAGTCACGTACAGAAGAGGGACTAAACCATGTGAGAAACAAAAGGTCATGTGGCTAATGGTCCAAAGGGAAACACCATTTCCCTTTATTTCTTAAATTTCTAGGGCTACAGGAATAGTGTTTGTATAGTAACAGGATTTGAGTTCACAACGTTGAAGTTATACTGCTGGTATCGCAATCATCCTAGTGACTCATCATAGTAAAGAAGGGGACGCAAAAGACAGGAACAAAGGTTAAAGAGTACAAATTGACACACTCTTAAAGACTGTAGCTAGAAAAGTTTATCTCCACAAACTATCAGAAAAGTATGATTTGACCAAGACTTCTCAGAACAAACACTCACTGTGTTCACTTCTACCCCAGTGTCTATATCCAGGCCTTTGTATTTCAGTACCATAACCTTCCCCATAAACCCATTCTTAAAGCTATCCAGCTAGAATGCTTGTGTCCACTACCTCTATGGAAATGTTCTAAGCTACTTTAACTCTCAGCCTAAATATACTCATGAACAGTTTTACTATGCCTTTACTTGCAGCATCTTCCACTCTGAAACTTGCCCCTTTCATTTATTTACAGGGAGCAAAAATAATCCCTATAACTTCCGTTTTGTTAATTTAAACAAGACACGCCCTTTATAAAGTACATCTTGCTAAGAAAACGGAAGTCTGAATGCAGCACAAACTGGAAAATCTTAAGGAATTTAACTATAACAGAGAGGAGAACAGATGACAGCACACAGGTACAAGCTTATTTGTGAGCTTAAAACAGATGCTCTGGTTTCTAATCCATGCTGAAAACAGCGCTACTGTACTTTCATTGCTTGTTACTTGCTTTAGTGAGAGTAAAGCAGGTAAGGCTTGGATACTAACAGTGTTCTAGCTAAGGCAACACAGAACTTGGAATAAGATTTCTTAACCACTGCACTTTTATTCGGCCTCTAAGAAATTTTTGTCTAGGGCACTAGTAGTACTTGGTAATCTAAGCCTACAGTAGCCCATGGAGAAGTGCTGTGCCTGTGTGACCATGAGGACAAGAACACCGAATATCCTAATCACCGAGCCCATGATCAGAAATTACCAGTATGTGTGGCAGTCTCCTTTTAAAAACATACTTTAACATGACATTTTGTCATGATCAATAAAATTTTGCTAGTTTTCACCAGCTATGTAAAAAGAAACTATACAAATCATTTAACATAGCTTTCTGACTGTAACTAGAAGGTTTTTATTTTAGGATTTGACACAAATTTACAGTGCATTTATGAAAATGACAACTTCACTGAGTAAACATTTTACTGTACTTTCTTCAATCCTCATGATTTATATATAGAAGAAATCTTCTACTCCATGGACTTCAAGAGCTAAGGAAATCAGTCTTACTTTAAATTCATGAGATTGTGATGGATCTTCCTCTGTGCTGAGTAATAATGGTGAGATCCATCCCATCTAAATTTAGTCAGATGAAAAGTGAGCACCTAATCTCATCCAGACAGGTGGGATGAACTGCCATCTCGAGGTGTCCCAGCTCTGTTTCTCTTCACTGAAAATGGGGGTTAGTACAACCTGCTGAGACCACATGCCTAACTGATGACTAAAATTAGGGAAGATGACCTCCCACAACTCATGACATTTAAAGAAATGCCTTGTGTTGGGATTTTTCTGCAGTTATTTCTATATTACTAGTTTTGTATCTTTACCCATTTCAATATTATTAAATTTGTACCTTTACTCACCTCCTACTTCCCAAAGTGCCCTATTCACCGTATGACAAGAACTGTCTATGAAAAATGTTGAAACACTCTGATTATGGAAAAATGCTACCCAGTAATGGCCTTATCATTCATCCACTTTGAATCTGTAACCTGTAAGCTCATCCTCAGGCACGAACTACAAAGTTCACTCATTTACTAACTGTGAAGCAACTACACTCAATTTACAATTCAAACATTGGACACATACCAGGACTTCTGAGGGAGGTTACAGTCTTTCATTCTTGAGAAATTGCCTTTTGATCTTTTTAAGAAAACTTAATGCCAAGACTATCAAGTTAACGCTAGCAAGCAAAACATCCTAAGTAATTTCTTCTGCAAGAGTAATTTAATAACACCTTTCCACTGAATCAGCCCAGAATCTTGTTCCTCTTCCTCATGGAAATCCTTCCATACAGTAATATTGCTGACTCGGCCTTCTCATTAATTTAAGGAATAGCTCAAATCTACAAAGACACTACTCCTAAACTCTGTTTTGAACAATTTTCCACAGATTTCCTTAGAAATTAAAGTTTCTTGTTATGCTGGGGTTAAGGTGCAGTGGGAAGGGTGTGGGCAAACGGGGAAGGGAGATGACATTTTAAAATGCTTTATAAAATACCAGATGTTGCAGAACCAACAGAGTGGAACAATGTATTTGCAATTATCAAAAGAAGAGAGTTGTTTGTCTGCATTTTTAAAAACTCATGGGATACTTTTAAGTCACTTAGTTGTGGTCTTTCTGTGTGTGAATAACATAGTAAACGCCCTTATAGATTTGATAGTTAAATGACATGCACGACAAGGGAACAGCTTGATGTGGTTCAGCATTTGCTCTTGTTACACTCCGTACTGTGCTGTAAATATTCCAGTTGTGTGGATAATATAAAAACTATGCAAAAAGCATTTTGCCCTTCTTCACGTATCTTTCTCATACATACAACAAAATTGTCATGAGCATATTGAAAGGCAATGCTGGAAATGTACTAGTGTATAGTTCCAATAACAGATGCGGGAAGCTGACAAGAATGTCCTACTTCCTAACTTGCACTTACAGCTTCAGTTTCAAAAACCTTTTTAGCTGGAAGCCCAAGAGCCATGCAGATTTTCTATTCCACAGCTAAGAGCAAGATAACTTCTACAACTTTTTATCAACGGGAGATGTAAATATTTTAAGACTTAAGCATCCTTTCCTTCTCATCACTAAAGAAAAGACCACATTCATTTAAAATCAATCTGTTCCTGCATGTTTAAAGAGCTGTTGCAGATATCTTATGCAACCTGACAGATATTTTTGTTTGGAAACAATTCTGTTTACACATTACATCACTTCAATATTGCTCTAGAAATGTTCTGTGGAGGCTAGGAGACAGTCAGAAATCCTGAGCTCTCTGTTCACTCTGCCATTAACCAACTGTGCTCCTTTAGACAAGTCTTATAATTTCTCTGTGCCTTGGTTTTCCCATCCGTAAAAGGCACCAGTTACAAATACTCAGATGACAGAGGTGTTGTGAATGCCAAAAATATAGTACAACTCTGAGAAGTGACTATGCCAAAAGGCATCTTCTGATTCAATGAGCCTCTCCCTTGTTGAAATCCACTCATGAATTCACGTGGCCTATATGCCACGCAAGCCCCATTTTGAGCACTTAATGGGAACATCGCTATACAGTAGGCTTGTGTAGAGTGAAGGATTTCATTCCTCAGAGGATACTTAGCCACATGTGCTGACTTCAGTGGCAAAAAAATATATTTTTATTTATTTTTCTCCCCATAGTCATGCAAAACAGAGCTGAGATTGATATGGATGCAGATTCCATTCCACCCTGTACTCCTTCAATACAATTATTTACTTTTCTTTCACATAGTGCAGCATCAGTGAGGCAGGCAATGCTATTGAAAGTGTTGGAACTGCCTAAAAGGGAAAGAATCTGAAGGCAGAGGGATAAAATGAGCCTTGAAGCAAATTAGACTGCACAGGTGTAAATAACTTTGTCAACAGAATCTCTGTAACTAGTGATGATGTGTACATCGGGAAGAACCCAGTCAGCTCTCAGAGAGAAGGCTCAGTTTGCAAGGAAAAGCTTATTTTCAGTTGCAAGCAACAATTATTTGATCATGAGTTACTGAGGACAACTAATATGGAAGGTTTCAACACCATTTCTGCAGCAGCTTTTCAAAAATCTTTAATACTTGAAAAGTACTATAAAATCCTGAGACGAAAGACAATGTAGAAAATATTATAATGCCTCTCCTTTGGGTTTTTTGTCATTTACAGGAAAACAAATCTTTGCTTCTTAAGAATTCATCTGCTCCTTATATTCCCATTGTTTGTGTTTATGACATAATCATTTCCACAGCAACTAATTACGAGAAATCAAGAATTATGGCCTGAGAGGAGGCCTGTAAGGAGCAAATGAAATCATACATGTGTTACATAGAAGATTCCACTAAAAAAAAATCTCCTATCTAGCTAAAAAAGTGAAATGGGGAAGCCACAATATACTATGCAAGCTAATATGTTTAAACTGAGGAGCAAATTTTCACCTAAGACACAACTGTGCCTTTTGTTCTCTGGCCCATTTTCATGTAGTGCATGTTTAAGAACCAGGAATGGCTGGACCAAGTCAAATCAAAAGTCCAGGCAGTTCAGTGGCCAACAGAAGAATGTCTGATTTTACAGAGGAGAAATACGTGGAGATACTTTTCCAGCATACTCTCACGGCAATTTTCAGCCTGGAGCTTCTTCAGTGCAAGGGAATCAATCCTACTTCATGTAACATCCCCATACAAAAGCATGCGAGAGTCCTTTGCTGCCTCTCCTGATGGCTTGGGATAAAGTGAGAGGAAGAAATCCATTAATGTCCCCTATTAGAGAACATTAGGGACCTCTTTCAAGGTCTTATAATGTTCTTTGGCGTGCTTTGTTAATCTTTACCTACTATTATAGAAAAAATGTATACAGAAATTTGATGCTAAACATCAGAATTATGAGTGTCCGAGTACTATTTAAATTAAAGCTATTGTTCCTGTGGTGGGGATGCAGGCTGAAAGGAGCACTTAGGCAACTACCATCAGTATCAGTTCGGCTGCATCTAAGGATGTTTGCTATGGCAATTTTGACCATCCAGTGGCCCATCTACCCTTTCAGCAAAAGCTCAGGGAGGGATAATGACATACATCAGTAAAGTGAAATTAGGACTAAGAAAATTCTGCTTTGCCACATTCTCTTAAATCCATTTTGGCTCCCCTCATAACAAATCAGTAGTTTCCTCCAGAGCTGCTAAGCAGCTCTTCTCACAGCCTCCAAATCACAAAGACATCACATCATGTTGTCTCCTATACTGCTTTGTGTCTTAAACAAGCTTCAAGATGCTCACAGATATGAAGATTGTTAAGATCTATCAAATAAGAATTCTTTCTCAAAGAGACAAATTGAATAGCTAGAGAGGAGGGAAATTAAGCAGGTAATAAACCACCTTCTAAGGATAATCAGTATGCAACACATTCTACCTTCTTCTCCCTGTCTCCAGTACTCTCCTTTGAGACAAGGGCCATGGTGAGTGAAACAAAGAGGGCAGGAATGGCAACTGGTCTCCATGTTATGGGAATTCAATGAAAGGACATAATAAAATGCAGAGAGGTTCCTTGCCTACATTTATTATGCAATGTTTGGCCCTTCAAATGAGAAGGGTGAACATCACTGAGAGAGATAAAACTTTTTTGTACAGGCTCCATTTCTGAGGTTAAAGGGAGGTTTTACTAAAGTTTTGCTTACTCACTATAAACATTTCAAGGATACACTGTGTCAAACAGCTCCTTATGTTAAATACAATATATGACACTGATGTTTTCCATAGTTTATCATTGATAGAACTGAAAGTGTAATAGCAGCAAGTTTTAACTTTCTAGGCAGACAAAGTCATTTTGATAATGGTGGCCACCAGAGACAGGAAGAAGTCTAAACATTCTTGATCTCTGGGGTTAGTGGGAATTCAGATGAATGTGAAGGGACCACACATGTTCTCTTGGGAGAAGGGTGCTGGCAGCCTTGCATAAAACACAGTCCTTTTTTGTCTCATGCAAGAAAGGACAGGAGAATCATCTCTAAGAAAGTTACACTTCTGGGCAGACGCAAATCATCGCAACTGTGCGTACCATATGCAGGGAATGGTAAGGACTGAATACCAAAAGCAAAAGAAGGAAAGTGACAGAGCCCTATAAAGTGGATTGCTCCTGAAGCAGCAACGGCCTCTAAAAACCACTTACCAGGCCAAGTCAGCTCAGGAAACTTTCCCTGCTGCCAGCTGAACTCTCTGGCAGATGAAACAAAGAAACAAAAATTAACAAAAGGACACTAACAATAAAAAGACAGGATTCAGCATAGAATCAAGCAAAATTCAGCCTTTTCTATGTCAGCTTGCTCTTGTTAACCTAACTTGAACTTCCCAAATGACTACTTGGTCAGGAAATAGAGAGATTACAAGCAAAGCGCCACTGCTGCACACTAGGTAAGCACTTTCCACTCTGTAGTAATGCTTCACAGGGTTGGAAAAGGGAACTCAGTTTTGAAAAGTGCACCAAAGTGTTTAACATTCATATGCAGCTCTAGTGCACTGAAAATTGTCTGCTGAACAATTTACAGGTGGAGTGCTTTATTCTGATACCAAAACAGACAGGGTTATAGATAAGAAATTCCTGTTATAATGTGCCAGATCCTCAGGTACACCCAAAAGGCTCAGGTTCACCCATCTGGGCTTCAGCAAGTCTTTAACAATGTGTATCTATTGATATCAGTCAGGATCAAGGAGAAAAAAGGCCCATCTCTAACTGACAGCCTTCCTACAAAAAGTAGGTGAAGTTAATCTATAAAATAAAATTATACCTTTTTACTGGGAAAAATAATACGACCTATACCTCCTAATAGTATATTTAAAGAAATCAAAAAAGATCCTGAATGTGAGTTTCACAACTGCTTAAGTACTACATTATGAACTAAGGTTTCCATTTCATCCCCCTGTGATATACTGGCAGGATATAATCCTTCTCATTGTGAACTCGATATTATCTCTGTCACTAATTGCCAAAGGAAGATATACTTGGTTTAGTGTACTTTCATCTAGGAGCTGATCACTGCATCTTACATCACAGATTACCTCAAAGTTATCAGTTCTTGCAAAAAAACCCCAACTTGAAACATATTTAAATAATGAAAATATCTGTTTGGAAAGGATTGTTAATGATCAAATGAAATGCTAACAATGGTTTAAAAACAGATGAAATCTTTAAAATTTTCAAGACAGTATCCTAGCAAAACAAATTATCATTAAGCATGCCTTAAAAAAAAAACAACAAAAAAACACAAAAAAGAAACCTCTAACATCAAACAGTACTAGGCATTTATCTTCAGAGCAGTGCATTACAGGTGACCTCTATAGATTGAAAATAGGATTACATCAACAAATCTTTCACTTTAAAGTGGTGAATGGTGTGAGATGAAAGGGTGCTCTTTCTAACATTTTGCAGGGCTACTGGTTCAAGTTTAAAGGGAGTATGCAACCAGGTATTCCCTGTCGCATTCTAATCTTCAATACTGACATGGATATGAAAATCAAAAGCCTTTGAAAATGACACTTTCTTAAGATGAAAAAAACCTGGAGAACTGTGAGCAAATGGGTGTGAGCAATGTGTGGGAGAATACAGGCAAAGAGATAAAGAGGAACCCTTACAATAAACATGGCCATATACTTATGCCATCATCAATAACTCATGTCCATGGCAGTGTGTATTAGCATCAGATAAAATGATATTAGAGTTCGAGGTTTATGCTTAATACCAGCACTGGATGTCTCTTTGTTTCTGTAAAGTTTTCAAACATATAGCAGACAAAGCATACAGTTACTTTCCTGGACTGCATTTGACAAACAAAATAGCTATGTATTAAAATATTGAGCAAATCAATAATAATAAAAAATTTAAAAGCACCTTCAGTCCTGGTATTCCGGTCCAGAACTTGGACGGTTTCCTGGGCATGCAGAGTTGGCTTGCACAGCTCCTGTTCATTAAAGTCAGAAACTCCCATTTACTTTCTATTCAGTACTTTTGTTCCACCACAAAAAATATAGGAACTGCTGCCCAAGTGTTGTATACTTTCAAAACTGTATTATAATAATTCACATGACATACAAAGACCTCCATACACATACTGACAGTGATGGTTAGGGTCCTCTAAATTCTTGAGAGGACTCTATCAACTTCCCAGCACCGCTCTTTAAGGGATGGATGCTTTCCCTGAGGAAACATTCTGGTTTGATAGACCTGAAACATGTCTAGGGAGTCTAGTAGAGACTTGATCATGTCCTGCGTCATAGTACACTTAAAATACTCAAATAATCCTACTTCAACAAGGTATTATTTTGGAAATAAATAGAAATTATGAGAGGAGAATCTTGAGCCATCAGGCTTCAGGTACTAATTCAAGTACTGTAAAGCTCAAGTGAGCTTATTAAAGAAAACCTGAGCACCAGGTTATCCAGTCAAGCATTTGGATAATTAAATACGATCCAAATACAATTCTAATAGTTGTTTAACTCTCTGCAATTAAACTACAGTTCCCTAGGAGTGATACACCACATGCCATCAATCTCGTTGTCCAGAGAAAGTGATTGTAACAAAATGAGCCACCATTTTCTTCCAGCACTGTCTAACTGTGGTACAGTATGTGTTAAACATATATTCATAAAATCAATGTATGTGCCTTACTCAAAAAAGAAAAAAGTTCTAAAATTATTCTATTATAATGTTCAAATATTTTTAAAAGATTTACAACGCCCCCTTACTCCAGGTTGCTGGTACACTGACTGCAAGCCAGTTGCTAGTTCTGTATAAAGGATAAACCCTCTGCTGCCAGATATTTCCCTAATTTCTCATAATTCGAGTTTTGCTGGAAGAGATTTCAAATCTGACCACAGCAGTTAAGGAAAAAACTTGCACTCCAGTATAAAATATACAAATCAGAAAATATATACAACTAACAAAAACAGTCTTGGTACTACTCAATGAGAGGTATTTGTTTTCCCCTCCAACATTCCAGTAATGTAAAACCAGTGTGTAAGGTAGAAAACAATTTTTCAATTTCAGGAAACATCATTACTAGCTGCCAAAAGTCTATCCATATAATAAGAACTATTTGCTAAAGCTGAACACCTGCAGTTTTATAGAAGGCCTCCGAGGACAGCTGTAAATATTCCAGTCTACTGATACAGCAGCCAATCAAAACCTGAAAGTTTTGTCCCAGAACACAACACATTTTGCTAACGAGGGCTACATGTACGTGTACATATACCGACATTTGATTTAGATAGATAAAGAGACAGACAGACAGACAGACTGATATAGCATGATATACTGCCCTGTATGCAAAAGACAAGGCTAGTTAAGGATATCTTAATCTAGCCCTTAAAGTACAGTTTCCTCCTCCCAGAATGCTCTTTGAAGAAGTCCAGACTGCTGGAAATTTGCACTGTAGCAAACTGTCACACAAATATGTATGCCTTAGTTGCCTTCCCAAATATAATGCAGTTGATTGAATAGTTCATAAAAAAAGATCAATACAAAGGAAAAATCTTCATCATAACACACATAATCAATATGTCCAACCCACTATCTCTTCTGGCTTCCACAGTTGAAAGTGTGACCATCATTTCAGTCATGAAAAAGATATTCTTTTTCTTATTTGGTATGCAAATTCATTAGCACAGTTTTACTCTGCTCTTACTGATATTACATGAATGAGGTGACTATGACAGAGCATAACCAGAGTTTAAATACGGAGAAGTAGCAAGAAGTAGGAATCTCTTCTCACTGCAAGAGTGAAAAAATATTTTCCACTACTCTGCTGCCATCCTCTTCAGCTGGTGCAGGTTCTGCCTTAGATGTCGGGCTGTTTTAAACATTGCATGACAAGTGTTTTGTACATAACATGGTACATTCATCTTGAGTAACCAACTTGCAAGTGACCAATACTTTCAGAAATGTTACAATAAAGAGACATTCAGATAAAGAAAACACTTCCCTGAAATTTTGTCTTGCTGTTTGGAGATGAGCTGAAATAACACATGCTGCTTAACCTGGGGCTCTGCTTCTCAGTTCCTCCACAGGCAGAGCCATAAGCACAGGTATGTGCAATGTAGAACTTTCTTATGCCCTTTTCACCAAGCGAAGAAGGCAAATTATCTTCGAAAACATGTTTCTGAGCACACACAGTTTTGCCAGCTGCCAACACGGCTCCATGTCACACAAAATGCATGCAGCACGAATTTCAGAGAAATTGACATTTGGCCTCTAGTAATCCACCAAGTAGAAACTTCTGCAAAGGGAAAGGTCTGGAATGCACATATGTGCACACAATAAAGAGTTTGAGATGGAAATAGATAGATAGATAGATAGATAGATAGATGGACAGAAAGATAAAGGCCAGACTATGAAACACTCAGTGATTTCAATAGGTGTTTACATAGCCAGAGTTAGCATCCATTCCTGATTTAAACCCCAGAATTCCTTCCAACATACATCTATGTAAACAAGACCAGCTCAGCTCTTATCTCAAGAAGAATGCACCATCTCTCAGACTGAAAGGCTAAAATGAATGCTGTTAACTGCCCTGAGAAAAACTCGAATGTGTTCCCTTGTTGACTGGGAAGTTAAAAATTCAGCCATTATGTGATCTCAAGCAACTCTCCGTGGGTTCACTCTGCGTTTTGTAGCTAAGGGAAAGATGCAAATGTAGAAACAGTTCCAAGGAAAGTTTCAGTAACTGCATACTCAACAGAACCTCCATCTATGCTGGGACTTGTCTCCCTCTCAGCCATAACTACAACCAAGTAAGAGCAGATCGATCGCTCTCCAGAAGAGCCACTGTAAAACTGATTTGAACCACAAGCTTATCTTCATATCCGAAAGACTAGTTACCCTTTTACACAAAAAGGGGGTATTCCAGATAAGCCAAGCTGCATCCTCAAGTCAGGTTCAACCTAAATGGGAAAGTTTAAAAGTAATTGAGAACTTGAAAAAATACCCACTCATACCTATTATTATTTCATTCATTGTGGGCCAAATTCTGCATACTCATCTACAATATTAACTGATAAAAAATCACACAACGTCAATTTCAGAATAACTGTATTGGATGAAACCCTTAGTCCTACCAAGGTCAGTCACTACTGACTAGTTTCCTGAGGTTAGATCTCATCCTTGGTATTTAGAGAAGCCCAAAATGCCCAAATTCTACACCGAATATCTGGAGAAATAAACACAAGTAGAATGCAGGACCAGTAATGCAGTCTGCATTAAATAAACATACTACCATTTGCTTTGGAGTGGTTTTGGCTTTGTCTTTTTTAACTGTTTCCAGTGAGGTCTATTTACCACATGAAAACTGCTGCACCCTCTTCATTCTGATGGAATGTGATGCACATCTCTTGTCTTAAACTCCATCAATATACACATTTCATTAGGACTAAGGAAGATCCACAGAACTTAACAGAAACTATGTTGGTACTAAAGAGGAATGCTTTTTGTGGTGCCAATAAATATTTATATCAGAATCCCACTGGGCATTATAGAAACAGAAAAATTACAACACCCAAAGAAATTAATATATGGCCCTTGCTGGACATTTTTTCCATTTCTTTATTTCAGGCAAGGAAATCTCTCCTACTACCATACAGGGGAAAAAAAAAAAAAAGAACCCCCCACACCCCCACAAAACCAAAACCACAACAGTTTCCCACAACAGCTCATAACCCTTTTTACTCCATTATTTTCATTTGTAAATAATTATAGTTCATAAGCCTTCATAAATTCTATTCTGGTTGACCATTTTTTTTCTTTAAAAGCAACAACCTATTCCTCTGATCCAGATTCAGTAAAAGCTCAGTATGATGTTATTATGAACAGAGTGAGGAAGAAAACCCCTCAGACTGTGCCCATCCAAAAGTTGATTCTAACAGAGGCACCTGTGTTTAAACGGTTAAATTTAACAAATTATTTTTAATTATATTAAAGGATTTTTAAAACCTAACATTAATGAAAGAACTCATTCTATAGTTTGATTACAACAAAAGCAGGAAATTCAGAGTTGACATTCCCACAGCAACCTTAACTCTATCCCATTGTGTATATTCATTTCAACTGAGTCTTTCTTTCTATGACCTCATAACATATGTGAAATGAAGGAAGGTGCTAGGAAAAAATCCTAAAATTCTTATAAATCAGTAGGATATTGTTAAATTCCGTTATTGTAGCAGTAGCAGTTGAGTGGAGATAGCATTCTGAATAAAAAAAACCCACCATGTTGACTAGTCCATGCATTTATTGGATGTTATTGCCTGTAAATGCACATGTTCTACCAACATTTCTGTTTGCTCGCCTTTCACATTAGGATAGGTATTTTACCCAAGCCTGGATGCCAGAAACCCAGAATTGAAATGGTCTGTTTGATACGGGGCTCCAGACAAATCTTACTTCATCCAAAGTTGGCTAATGGAGGAGTACAATCCTCAAAAATCCTCCAGCTCAAAAACTTATAACCTCCCAACCCCAATCACCTCCAGGGATACATAGTCCACATGTTTCTGCAGCATTTCCCCAGAACCAGAGCACAAGGAAATTCAGTACAACTACTCTTCTGTGCTTCTACACTGCAACAGGCCAGGTTCACCTCAGCCTATGAGCTCTACCTCTTCTGCATATTGACCTGCCCTGGACTCATTTCCCCTTGCTCTGCATTTCCTATTAGACTGGATGCAGAGTCCAGATATGACTATTACAGACCTGATATGTACATCCTAATAAGACTGTTTGCTGTATTGAAGGTAAATGTACTGCAGAGCCGCCCTTGGGATTTTTTTCAGGAATTGGCCCAAGCCCAAAAAATCCAGTGCTGTGCTGCACCACATAAGTCATCATTTTGCATTAACCATCAGACCTTCACGGGTTTTGTGTATTTGTTGCCCAAATGGCTTGTGCTGGGAGACACTGCAAGGTCTCCACATTGTACTTCTCATGCTACATGACAACAATTGGTACTTTCTGAAATTTGAGTGCAGGTACTTCTACACCTGTATTTAGGCAAACATTTTCATATGGTGCTGAAGGAAGGCCTAAGTATTGAGTTCTACTTTAAAAACACAGTAATCAAAAACAGTGAAAAGTATATATAAGAGAAATACTTTTAGCTACAGAATATGGGTATTTCACAACTTAAAACTCAAAATGGTATCTCATAGCACCTTATGTGGTAAATCAGGCGCAGGTCGCATGTATGTAGAAATAAAATGCAGCAAACCTAACCACCGAGGAGGGAAGGCAATAGGAGTGACTGCATTTCTCTATGCTAGCAATGGCTGGAAGTGATTTGGGGTCTAAGGGTAACTAAGAGGAATCTCAAGGCTCTCACGTCATTGAGGACTGCTACTCTTCAGAGTGGAAAAGTTTGATAAATTAATGAATACCAGCACAGCTCTGCCCATAAGGCAGGAGATCTATATGTCCAAGGTATGCTCTGGCTATTATTAAGAAAGAAGATATAAATCAACTTAAGATTAGGAGATTTTTTTACCGGAATGGTGTATCAAAAGCCTCTACACATGCCTACAACCTGAATGTTGCTTCTTGGGAGAAAGTCAAATTGTCAGCCAAACCAAATCTTTTCAACTGGAAAACGGGATCTAAACTAATAACATACCTTCTATCTATGCAAACCTAAAGAGTAAAAATTATGATGCCACTCTGCGCAGTGCTCTCTAGAGTCTTCAGTACTGAGTCCGTGCTTTGCAGATTGAAGGAGTAATTAATTTCTTACTGGACAGAACTACAAGCAAGAGCCTCCAGTTTGTTGTAAGTTAACTTAATTGTTTGTCTTAAGACAAATAGATTTTAAAACCAAGATATGCAGATGGTGTACCATGAAACAAATCACACAATAAGATGTACATGAAAAATATGGTAACTGCAATTCTGGTCACTAAGAACTAGATACCACATTTTTCTTGAACTAAATACAGATCTCCCCTCAGCAATGGTGGAAGTTCATTGAACACATGGAAACTGTACATAGTCCAAAATCATTGCGGTGTTGCCATTTCCATTCTCTTTCAAAACATAATACAGTTTATACTGAACATAGAGGCCACATATAAATGTTTTCATTCACCTCTGCAGTTCAACATTGCTTATTGCCTTGCTCAGCCACAAAAATGCTTGTTATTTCTGAGTGCTGTTAAATGGATTGATTATCATCAGTACTAGAGGGAAATAATAATCTATTGCCACGGGGTGCTTGCAATGGGCAACTACACAGTGGTTTAGATAGCCATTGTAATTTTGTTTGTAAAAACTTTGTTTCAGTTGCTATGTTGCTCTGCTTCTGCAACAATCTGAAGATTACAGAAAAAACATGGTTTGGGAAAGGGTTAGGATTAGGGTAAACAGAGAATAGGATCTGATTTAAGACTACTGAAAGCAGGTGAAAGATTCCCTCCAACTCTAATGACCTTAGCAATGTGCTGACAATGTATAATATAGAAATTGGCTATACTGGTTAGTATGTTATTGAAGACATGCTACTCTTTTTTCTATCTAAGAAAATTTAGCTATCTCTGCATTGCATGACAGCAGCAGTGTAGATAATAATTGGGTAAGGCTATTGCTATTCAAGAAGGCAAGTCTAGATGTGGAAGATGATATGAGAAACTGAAGAAATGGAAGGGAAAATCTGAATAAAAAGCACTAAATGTCCATGTAATTAAAAGATAAATATGTCTCATATAAAATATCTATTTATAACCTACTTTCCAATTCTTTCAGAATTTTACTGAAACTCAAAGAGAGATGTTTCCTGAAAATATTACAGGAATTGTAAGAAAAAAAGTGTGAATCATAAAAATGTGACTAATTTCTCTATCTATTCCAGTCACCAACAGGTTCTTGACTTTTTAAAATTATCAAATGTTCTACTGATATCCTTAATACACTGGAAACAAGAACTACAGGTGAAGCATCCAGCACATAGAATTGATCCTCCCAATGATTCCAGATAACCATAACATTTATCAACACAGATAACTATTTCTGAAGGGAAAAGGACTCTGAAGGGAAAAGGACTCTATTTGTTCTGTTTCTTTCAGTGGCCAAAAAAAATATAATTTTAAAATGGTTTGTTTCTTCTTTCATATTACAGGAAGGTTACACAGACTACATGGGCACTGGCTATGTAAATACAAATAATTTTTAAGCTGTGTAAATACATCGACACAGAAATTATGCCATGTTTTTCTGTTTGGAAAGGCAGCCAGCACAACATAAACCTCACCAGAATCTAACTGCTAACAATTACATATAAAAGGATGTTTTATATTTGTCATAAAACCAAGTATAATAAAAAGATGGTAATAATCTTCCATAGTTGCATATAATTTTTTTTTTTTTTGTAAAATCAGAAAGTTAGTGAGGCACCTACCGTACCTATAGCACAGAAAATGTAAGCCTTTATTCAGTACTTTTTTACAGAATTGGTACAACTGAATGATGGCCTCAGGTTGGCCCAAGGAAACAAATGAAAAACAGTTAAATCGGATTCTTCGAATTCTGTAAAAACTACCAAAACGGGATATGAAAAGGTTCTGGAAGTTTAGGAAAATTATGGACTTTTTGGATGTCTGCAGGATAAGAAACAGTCAGATTAGAATTATTGAAACTCATGTCAATGGAACTAACACTAAGCAATAAAGACTTTAGTTTTATCTTTCCATTCCAATAAAAATGTTTGGAATTGGTCTCCAAAATGCTAAATAACACCCAGCAGAACACTAGGAGTTCATATAAGAGCATTTTTATCTGGCATTTTTGAGCATGTTCATTCCCTCTTCCTATATGTTACTGTCCAATAAAAACTAGTGCAACATACATTAAAATAACATCTTTTAACAGAGCTCCTAATTTAAAAAGCTAGTGAAGGCAGCTAGAAAACTCCTCCTAGAAAACAGTATGTACAAAAGCAGTACCAATTGAATGCAATGTGTAAATAAATTAGAGTTTGAAAACTAACTCAAAAATGCAGCAGATCATAAGACTACGGTGAGTTTTTTGCTAAAAGCATAATGGTTTTGGCATACTGTCTCTACTAAAATGGCCATTCTTCAATGATTTATTTGCACTTCTTTTTTTTTTCATAATATTCCAATTAAGAGGCATAATAATACACTTAAATCCGTTGCTTGTCCTTCCTTTGGACTGCTATGCTTAACTGGGAACTTGGACTACTAAGTGATAACCATGTTACTCCCAATCAACAGTCATAGTGGTCATTGGAATGGGTCCCAACGCTGCAGAAAATTCAGGCAAGAACATAAAAAGTTCTAGCAGCTAGAAGATGGTACGTGGTGTGAAGAGTAGACTGGTTGAAGGATGAAAGCTGAAAGATGTGAATGTATGGCTGTGATCTGTCACTGGCTGCTCTGGACAGGTCACTTCCACCTGAACTTACTAACTCTCCAGGAAACCAGTTTCTGTTTCCTTCAAAGACAGACAGGAGGAGCTTGAAGCTTTGGCCCAGTCCCAGAGATTTTACATCACTGGCATAAGAGAAACCTTGTGGGATGCGTCCTGTGACTGGAGTGCCCTGTTGGATGGTTACAGGCTCTTCAGGAAGGATAGGCAGCGCAGAAGAGGCAGAGGGGTGGCACTGTATGTAATAGAAGGGGTAGAATGTATGGAGCTCACCGTTGGAAATGGCACTTGCCCTTGTCCTTATGGGGAACTTAAACTCGTCAGAAATTGACTGGGAGTATCACACAGCTGGTACAACCCAGGCCAGAAGATTCCTAAAAAACCTGAATGACAACTTTATAGAACAGATCCTAAGGGACCCAAATCAGAAAGATGCTCTCCTTGATCTGCTGCTTGTCAACAGAGTGAAGGATCTCATGAGCAAAGTGGAGACTGGTGGCCATCTTGGCCAAAGCGACCACAAAGTGATTCAGTTTAAAATATCTGTTGACACAATGAAAAGTGACAGCAAAACCTCAGCTCTGGACATGAGGAAAGCAGACTTCAGGCTGCTCAGGGAATTTTTAAGTAAGGTCCCGTGGGAAAATGTTTTTCCATGTGCTAGGTTTCATCAGTGCCGGTCACTTTTTAAACATCACCTCCTAAAGGGCAAAGGAGCAGGCAATTCCCAAATGTTAGAAGCATGCAGGTAAGGTAGAAGGCTGGTTTGGCTCAGCAGGGATCTTCTCTTGGAAATAAGGCAAAAAAGGAAGCTGTGTGCCCAGTGGAAGCAAGGTCAAATGACATGGGAGGAATTCAGGGATGCTTTTTGCCACTGCAGAGAAAAAAGCTCAACTGGAGTTGAAGCTGGCCAGAAATGTGGAGGACAGCAAAAGCAGTTTTTTCAAATATATTTAATGGCAATAGACAGTATAGAAATATCATTGACCTGTTACAGGATGAGCATGGTCACCTCACAAACAGGGACAAACAGAGGTGTTTAATGATTTCTTTGCCTTTGCCTTCAACATAGATGACGGACCAAGGGGGTCTCAGTGTCTTGAGCTGGAGAACCTTGACTGTGAGAATGATCAACTCACAGTCAACCCTGAAACTGAGTGAGATCTGCTGCTCCAGCTGGATCCCTACAAATCTATGGGGCCTGATGGGATTCATCCAAGAATTCTCAAAGAGCTGGCTGATGTCATCACAAAACCTCTCTCGATTTTTGAGTGGTCTTGGGAATCTAGAGAGGTCCCAGCTACCCATTTTTCAAGAAGGGCAAGAAGGAGGACCCCGGAAACTACAGACCTGTCATTCCTACTTCAGTGTCTGGTAAAGTTATGGAGAAGTTTGTTCTCCTGAAAAACACCTGAAAGACAACACAGTCATTTATCAGAGCCAGCATGGCTTCATGAGAGGAAAGTCCTGCTTACCAAACCTGATTTCCATTTATGACAAGGTAACCCACCTAGTTGATCAAGGGAAGCCAGCTGATATCATCTTTTTGGATTTCAGTAAAACTTCCGTGATGTCATCTTTTTGGATTTCAGTAAAGCTTTCGATACTGTCTCTCACAGTATCCTTCTGGAAAAAATGTCCAGCACGCAGCTGGATAAACACATCATGTGGTGGGTGAGCAATTAGCTCATGGGGTAAACATGGAGGGTGATGGTGAATGGGGCAACATCAGACTGGTGACCTGTCACTAGTGGGGTTCCACAGGGCTCCATCTTAGGCCCTGTGCTCTTCCACACCTTCATAAATGACTTGGATACAGAACTGGAAGGGATACTGAGCAAGTTTGCAGATGACACAAAACTGGAAGGAACTGTTTACTCCCTCAAAGGCAGGGACTGGGCAATCACCAACCATATGAAGTTTAAAAAAGACAAGTGCCTGATCCTGCACCTGGGATGAGGCAACCCTAGATGTGCATACAGACTAGGGAATGAGATGCTGGAAAGCAGTGCCACAGAAAGGGAGCTGGTGATCCCAGTCAAAGGCAAGTTGGATATGAGTCAGCAGTGCCCTGGCAGTCAGGAGGGCCAACTGTGTCTGGGGGTGCATCAGGCAAAGCATCACCAGCCGGTCAAGGGAGGGGATTGTCCTGCTCTGCTCTGCACTGGGGCGGCCTCACCCTGAATATTGTGTGCAGTTTTGGGTGCCACAATATAAGAAAGATATTAGGCTATTGGTGAGTGTCCAAAGGAGGGCAAGGAATGGTGAAGGGCCTTGAGAGGAAGCTGTATGAAGAGCAGCTGAGGTCACTTGGTCTGTTCAGCCTGGAGAAAAGGAGATCGAGGGGAAACCTCATCGCAGCCTACAACTTTCTCATGAGAGGAAATGGAGGGGGAGACACTGATCTCTTCTCTCTGGTGACCAGTGACAAGACCTGAGGGAATGGCCTGAAGTTGTTTCAGGGGAGGTTTAGATTGGATATTAGAAAAAGGTTCTTCACCCAGACGGTGGTTGGGCACTGGAACAGGCTTCCCAGGGCAGTGGTCACACCCCTTCAAGCCTGAAGGAGTTCAAGAAGCATCTGGACATAACTCTCAGGCACAGGGTGTGACTCTTGGGGATGGTCCTGTGCAGGGCCGCAAGTTGGACTCAATGATTCTTGTGGGTCCCTTCCAACTCAGCATGTTCTGTGATTCTGTGAAATGTGCCCAACCAACACATGGATCTAGACTGAAGTTCCTCTATGACTTCACCCTAAAATAAGGAACACAGCTTTTTATCAAATTTTAGGAGGCTGAGTAGACTAAGGGCTTAGAGACTTGCAAAAGATAGAACAAGGGGAGACAAAGAACTTTTGATTTCCAATTCCTGTATCAAAATCAACTTAATAGTCTGCTAAAAGAGAATTAGGTTATTCTAAATATTTTGTAAAGGAGAATTTAGTACTGATAACTTTCTTTTCTAGGGTAATTTTCCAAAGTAAAAAATGAATCAATGTGGAATTTTAAATAATTTGAATACTTCTATAAAAGAGAGCTACATGTATGATTGTACATATTTATATATTATTATATATGTATCACTTTTTCTTCAAGTGGAACAGTAAAATAACCAAGATTGTAATTCAATATCAGATGTATTTGTGCAACACTCCAATGTCCATATCATACCTACAGTATCATTATACCTGGCTATGCACTAGTCAAAAAAGAATATAACCCCTGTCAAAGCCTAAAAGCAGATAAAAGGGAATACTTTTCACAACTTCACTGACCTTTCTACTGGGGAGCCCATATCCTACAAATACCTAATTACAGTGGCAAAGAAAAGTTAGAATCTATCACTGGGTTTTTATGAAAAGCATTAGAAACTCCTTAATAACAAACGCTCGGAAATATTCAGTGCTTTCTATCTTAAAAAAAAAAAAAAAAGGCTTCTTCAATTCACTAATGACAGTGTATACAGAAACATTAATACAAATCTGAGACAAAATAAACTTCTTAATAGTTTTATTTTTAGTTTCTAGTGGTATTTTAGTATATCATATATCTGCGCCTTGACCCAAATCAGACTTACTTGTGCAGGAATATAAAGGAATAACATGAAGTGTGTCAAGAATGGAGAACTCTTACTATCCATGCTCTGGCATTCCGTGTTCTTAACAGGAAAAAGAAATAACTTCTTTTCCTGTCACTGGTGAACTCTGCTGCACAAGCGCACAACCATTTTCTTAGGCTGTGCATCCTACCTTTCTAGAATTTATTAGGTTCCTGTGTTACAAACTGGTGATCACGGGTCTATCTTACCCTCAAAATATATAATTTTTAGTAGTTATTTAAGTACTGTGGTAAGTCAAAATACATGTGTAGTCCAGAGATGGGAATTAAATGCAAAAATCCACTCTAGTTCTTTCTTTACAAGACATTTAATAAGAATGCTAGTGTTGCACCATCAAATGAATTGTGAGGACATAGATTTTAAAAAAAATAAACAAAAAGGCCCTACATAGATGTAGAAATGGAATGCAGACTGTTAGCAGAAGGGGGAAAATACAGTAAAAATAGCAACTGTATTCAGCAAATGAGGACTGTGAAAGAAAAAGAGGCTAACCACAATAGCAAGTTATGTTTGTATACATATTAAAAATTCTAAGTGATTAGTTAGAGCTGAATATGTGTTAGGCTTGGCAAATGTACAAGCAAAAGAAAGTAGGACTACATATAAATGTATACATGTTATCCATATATGCTCCTCAGACAGTACAATTTACCATGTGAAGTTTCTTAATATTATTACTTTATTATGAAAATGGAACATATGTTTCAACTCCTTTATGTAGTTCATTTTCTAAAAGTTCCATTTTTACTGACGATATTTCAGTCAGATATGGTTAGAATGAAAATGAGGCCAAATAGGTTCTAGTATACACTCTCAAAATACAGTGTAATAATTAGAAACAAGGAGAAAAGGAGTGTATTACAATCTTTTACATATACTTTTCTAAGCCTTTTCTGGAATGGTACTCCTCTATGGTTGGTATCCATCTACACCAACTTAGAATGTGGTCTGTCTCATCTACTGCTTTTTAAATATTCATAGGGAAAGGGCTTCGAACTATCTGAAGTATAATAGGAAGAGAAGAACAAGAATGGGGAAAATAGTAAGTGGTACCTTGACAAAAGATTCTGCCAATGACTTCACTAGTAGTACATCACATTCAGATATGCTAATGGGCATATGTTATTAAGGATCCCATTTACAGCTGCATACTGGGACTAGAAGGCAACACCCTAGGAATCAAAGGAGGAGAAAAACAGAAATGCAAGAAAAATCATGAAAACAGTGGGATGGAACTGCATGAGGACTTCCACATTAGCCATATGTAGATAGCCTGTCAGGAGCAAGAAGAGAAGCTACAGCTGGGGAGGATTTTAAGAAAAACAGTAAGATCTATATTTGGTAAAAACATCAAAATCGACAATAAGAATTTACTAGAAAGTACGTGTGAAATGTAGCAGATCCTACTAGGAAAGTACACAAAATAAATGAGTCTACATGTACTCACAGAGGAGAAAAAAGGAAAGAAAAACAATGGCCACATGCATGTGATCTGAATGTAGAAGGTGACTCTACTTCAACTCCTTCCTATACCTGCCCAAATGGGACTTTGGCCAGATTCTGACCTTTGCCAGCAACAGGACAAGGATGATAAGGGGTGAATTCATTACACTCCTATTAGAGATCATCAGAATTTGTTCTTCAGAAGTGAAATAAAACAAAGCAAAATTTCCAATTGAGGGAATTGACACATGGAAATCAAAAGTAAATAACAAGGACACATCTCAAGGTAACACAGTGGCAATCTTATTTAAAATTCCTTAAAAGACTGATAAGGTAAAAGCAAATAAGCTGTCTGGGACAGGTTGGAATGCAAATAAATAACTAAAGCACTATGGGAATAAAAAGGGAATTTAGTTAGAACTCCAATACAATATATCACTCAAAGAGTACTGAGCACATAGAGAGAGCTGACAATTTAAATCATCAAAGTGAACGATATAGATGAACTTTAAAATACTTGGACATTTTTATGGTGAAAAAAAGAAAAGGGTAGTGAAGGATATAGTAGATATAAACCAGGCAGGATGGGGTATAATAAATGTAAAGATGAACCTTCTTGGTTCAGATGTATTTTTCCAGCTCAGAAACTCCTTTTTTACCATACTGGTGATTAAATGAAACCAACTTCTTACATGTTAAGTATCTCCTAAGTACCATAATCATTGCTCTAGAAGTTATTACACATGGTTGCATGTAGAAACCCCCAACAACTTCCCTTTCCTTCTGCCCACAAAACACTCCTATGTTTATTGATCAACAACATAACATGTAGCACTGAGATCAGAATTCATAAAATTCATACCCAAAAGCAACAGTTTCCTCTCATCTGACTTGCGAACAAACAGCCAAGCAAGCTGGATATATCTTTCAGTATTGACAGAACTAGTCACAGAGTAATATGACAGAACAGCTCAGATACATACCAGCAAATATATCACAGCAAAAACCTTGACTTAGTTCTTACTTGTATCTGTTTTAACTAAGTAAAAGGACAGAATGGATACAAAATTGGGGAAAAAAAGAAAAAAGTCAGAATTATATGCTTTAAGCAGAAAAAGTCAACATTTTATCTTGGAGAAGCCTTGTAATCGTGATCACTTAGAAAACAATAGAAGCTGGTAAGAGGCCTATTACATGGTTATTCCAGATAACAGCTGTTCTGTTGTTTACTTGTTTAAAGGACAGGTAGATTACAAAATTTGACATGCCTTTGATTTTTACACCTCCCGCACTTCACTCTTTTACTCCATCTTTCCTAAATAACTCTGCAGAACTCAGAGTATTTCTAACCACACCATCTGAAGGATCAACAGTGCTGCATGCACTCTAACAGCTAGCCTGACATATGCATGTAGAATTCTCCAATGTCTCTAAGTAGTTTGAAACTAAAAGCAAAGTAAGTCCTCGCTGGTCTAGCGTGACACTTTAGAAGAAACATAGGCAAGATATAACACCAACATTTGCATCTCTTCTACCTTCGAAGTACGAACTGTATAGATGTTACCACAATACACTAGACTTCTTTCATATCTGCTGTGCAAATTTTAGCAATTTCACCAAAGGAAGGTGAAAAATAAAGGCTCCCCTATTTTCTGATCCCATCTGACATGTGAGTCATTTTTTGTCTGTACACAAACTATAAATTTCCTTCTTCTTTCACTTGGAAATATATTAAGTAGAACAAAAGAATAAGCTCAACAGCTGAAACAACCTGTCATTGCCTCACATGTCCAAAGGAATTAAGTTGTAAATACAGAAAATAAAAGTAAAAAAATACAAACCCCAAATATTGTTAGGCTGGCAAAATGAAACATACAATTTTATACATAAACCTCTTTGTTTCAAGCTGGTTCTAAATACAGTATTAGCCTGACACTCCTAAAATCTGAAAACTTCTATTCATCCCAGAATATCAGCAATGAGAGCTCAACTTACTACTTTCTCTTGCCCATAAGCTTCAGATATGATACGGAGGAATTGCTGTCAGTCAAAGGCAGAGTATTTAGCCTTTAAAACTATCCAAATACCCATCTCTCATCCTTTAAACCACAAAAAAGAAGTGTCTATTATGCAGATGGCTAATGGGAGATTATCATCAATGGTCATAAGGTCAATACTTCCAAATTTATGTGGTTTTCATAAAATGGCCTGATTTCCCAAACCTAGAACCAAGCAAGCCTTGCCCAGGGGTCCTGGACTCTGTCACTACTTCTGTGGTGACAATCACCAGTAAAAGATCTTATTGTAAGCCTACAGGGAACACATTTTAACTTGTACTGTTGCCCTCTCAAATTGTCCACATAAAAAGTCTCAAAGCATAACCATGCCTCCAAGAGGTTTTATTACCAGGAGATGCTGTGATGTAACAGGGGAAGGATTGTTCTCTATTGCCACTTTTCCTTCCTGACTAAACATGAAAATAGAATATTAGCTTAAATGAGCCTTTAGTTTTACCTTGGTTTGTCTGTTCAGTGTCTGGTAACAATATCCAGGTTGTTTGGAGTTCTTCAGTCACTTATTGAATAATTTCTGTAAGCATTCCAGCAATTATAGAATCATCTATAGAATCGTGAATTGAAGGACAAACAGCAAACATAATATTGACATTTGAGACGGACTAATGACTTTATACCAGATACAAATATTTCATGCTATATCAGTTCCCTCATTTGAAGGGCATAATTCTCACTGCCTCACACACAAAAAGACATTTACTTCTTCAGGTTTCATTATCCAGAGACACTCCATTACAGCCACGCTTCTAAACTGTCACTACATAATTGCTGGAAGGCGAGCAAAAGGCTTCCCCATTTCCACAGAACTGTGCAAATGCTGCTCACAATAATTTTTTCCCAGAAACGTAAGGCCTACTTATTCCTTCCCAACCCTAGAAATCAGAACACAAAAGTAGGCCCAGATCCTATCTACCCCTTGAATTAGCACACAGATGCATTAGCACCAGGGAAATTGATTTGGAAGTATACGTACTGCACTCCTCCACTTGTACCCATTGTGGCACTAACATCTTGATTTGGTTTTACAAGTTTATTCTCTTTAGTTTGTTCACTATTAGTATAAAAATTCACTCTAGCCAAGTCATTTTGTAGAGTTGTCCATGAACACAAGCATTACAAGGCCAAACGAAACCAATGTTTTTCATTCAAGAGATTTTTTTTCCTTCTAGCTTCACCTGAGAGACAGTAACAACAAACCTCAAGTTAGCTGAGGTATTTCACTGTCAGTGGTAGTAGTGGATGCCAAAAAAAAGGGGAAGGAAGAGAGCAGGGAGAGTAGACAGAAGAATGCAAAAATATCTATTCTAAATCCTGTTCCAGATCATGTAAAGCTGGCAATGCATTTCGTTAATCCCTCTAGTGCTTCAGTGGAAAAATCACAGCAGGCAGCTAGATACAACATCCAAGGCTGCCCTTTCTTGTGTTTTTTTTTCCATTTTTGGCAGCATATTGTCATACATGCAGCACCTGTCCATTCCCACAGACTGTGGCTGTACATTCAATTGAACTAAAACAGTTAAAGGAAAAAACAAAAGGTAAGGTTCAAAGGGCACTGAATAGCCAGAGCTCTTGGAATTCTGCAGGTGTGGGATTCCTGATCCTGGCTAGCTAAGCCTGCTGTAGAAATCACTGCAATTGTTTGCAGAGCTTTCATATCTGCCTACTTCCACCCAACCAGAATCCAAATTTCAAAAGTTTAATAATACTGCTATCAAAGATTTTTTAAAAAGTGATTTGTGCAATCTGGTTCCTGACCTTGCATAATAAATGTGTCAGGGGAAAAGAGGGGCAATCATCATTCAAGAAAAAAACATTATTATTAACACAGTAGTGTAAGTACCAGTGAAGTCAACTCACAATGCAGTCTTCAGGATGTATTTGTATGGATAAAGCACAATTTCCTTTTTCTATGAATGCTGTGTTTTTTCTCCAAGAAACATCTAAACATTACAAGTGTCAGCTCAGGCAGAAACCTCTTCCTCATGTAATGGACTTCTGAGGCACTATACAGATGTAACTCAGCATCTTTTAGGGAAACCATATGATGGTAAGCATTACAAATCTGGTCCACTGCCATGTGGACTCTATACTGCTGCTTGTTTTTTTAAATAATTTTTGCTGTATCTAGTGGTTTCTACCAAGAGTATATTTGAGATTGGTACAGTTAAAATACTTAAAAATATTTTAAAAATACCTACTCCAAAGAGCTCTCAATCTCATCAGAAAAAAAGGACAAATAGTGAAAAAGGAAGTAAGATCATCCCATTTTACGCAGAGAGAACAAAAGTCATAGCTCTATGTTCATTAGTACTAGATTATCAAAAGAACCCCAAAAACACCAGAAACAAGATCGGGTCTAGGCACAAGCATTTTTTCTTCAAACTAGCCTCCTGCTGTAACACTGAAGTTATGCTGGCTGTGGAAAGACGGGTAGAGTTTTGCCTGAACACCACTTAAGAAGGATGAGTGTGTTCCTTGTGCTATTTAAGATGCTTTGCCACATATTTCATATTTCTTAGAGTCACTGAACATAAAAGTATTTTCATGATTCTGAAGTAACAATTTATTCTATATTAAGAAAAACAAAAGCAATTTTTTTTGGTGCTACAGTAAAGTAGTTAAAAACAGGAAATCATGTGAGCATGGATAGCATAAAGATTTGTGTTGTTTTGGAGTTCCTACAATGAAGAAGCCCCAGGATGTCTTTTACACTGTAAACACCTCTTTGGAGTTAATCACTCTGACTAATATATAAATATATTTGACAGGAAAAAAAAAATTAAAAACCCATACTTCAAGTTTTGAAGTGCTTGTTATAAATATTAATCTGGTTGATCAAGCGTTTGCATTAGTGACGAATTCAGGTTAAAAGAAAAGTGTTTTAACAGCCTTTGGTAAGATGCAATACTCGCCACCAACCGAGGCATAAGTCAAACAAAGAAAATGTGTTTTGCTCTTTCTGTCCTAAACTGTTGGTTGAACATGTTTCTACACACTTAAGACCTTAATCATTATCATAAGTTAGAAGAAAAACAAATAATACTTTTATTCACAGAAAGTTTATCTGCCAATGGCATTTTAGGAGTTTCCTACAAAATTATACACAGATTAAAGAGGAAAAAAAACCAGAAAAAAGTTCTAGATTGAAAACAGAAAACACCTTAAAAACAGTCAATCACTACACAATGTTGAAGGACTCAAAAAAGTTTCAAAATCTCTTATATTTTATGGTCGTTCTTAGATTAAAAAACAGGACTTCAAAACCTAAGATGCAACTGTGTTGCCAATTATGCTTCTAAGCTAACTTAACACTAATACACCTTTTCAGCCTGCTGGCAGTAACACTTCCTCATTCACTTGAAAATGAAAAAGAAATAACTAGAAATTGCCACACACTGCAAGGTGAGAAATGTGGCTCTTAATTAGTCAAAGAGTTGACAATTCCAATTCAAAAGACCTACTTTCTTGGTTCATGCTGATCATATCGTATAACTGACACTGAATCAACTTGGAAAAAAAGAGAGCTTTTACCATATTTCACTGTTAGTTCCTCACAGATAAGTCTATTAAGCACAAATTTTTGTCATAGGCTCCATCAAGGACATTGATACCTAGGCTAAACTACTTCACTCTACCCCCGCAATCTACAATACTACACAGAGTGCAAATTAATCTGAAAGGTTCTGTCACACTGAATTATGAGACTCCATCAGAACATGATACCCAACAAGACAGATGATTGGTGTGATAAGAAATTATGGATATTGCAATGTAACTTGCTCTCTGTTTTCCTTGGCGCTGGCATACACGAATCTACACCAGCATAAAAAGTATTGCAAAACATATGTCAGGACTTTTCTTCGTAAGCAAGAGAAAATAGTTCATCCATTCACTAGACAAGGAGGAAATACTATAAGCCAAAGAGAGGACAGAAATCAGGATGCCCCAAAGCCTTCCTGGAGTCCTACCAAAGAAACTTTGGTGTAGGGAAATTGGCTTTCCCCATCCAACCTTTTCCAGTCCCTCTGGATTTGAGTGAGCAACCTTAAACAAAACCTTAAAGTACTTAGCTTTTTAAAAGAGAGTGTTGGACTGAAATGATTAACCATAAAGACCAGCTCGTCTTTCTTTTAAATCAACAGTTGTGTCCACTTAAGAGGCACCAAAAGGGCACTGTGGTTTTCTTTTTAAGATTTAAAAAGAGAAGTGGCAAAAGAAATATAGCCTCGTATTTCCTTAAAATTGCTAGTACTTCAGGAGCTTCTGAAGCACTGGACTGTTTCATTAAAATTGCCTCTTGGTAGCATTATAGTGTTGCCAAAAACTACTGCTCACTACAGTGATTAAAAAGGGACTCTTTTTCTTAGGAAAGCTTTGAATTGTTTAGTCTGTACCCCCAACAGTAGCAAGTGAGCAAAGGGCATGTTTTTAAAAAATAAATTAAGACAAATAAAAAGCTTAGCACAATGGAATTGGACCCCTGTCTTCCCCCAGTAAATATATCTAATATCACATGCCTATTCAGAGTGGGAAGCAGGGATTTCCCCTCAGTAAGCTCTCAGAGAGGGGGAGAGAGAGAGAATGTAATTGTTCCTCATCTCATTGTATGTGTTATTAAGCCGTGATGCCAGCCACATGCTGATTATCTCTCGTGTTACATAAAGTGCTCTCCTGTGGTGCCAATTGCCTGCCATGTGGTCTGTATCCTGTTACATAAAGTGTTGTCCTGTACCACCATGTGCTGTGCCAAAGTGCTATTCTTTGCTACCATGCTCCCTGTCTTCAGAGATCAGACGCCCTTTGTTTTCGTGCCTGCTTCTGCCCACATCTTAAAAGCCACCTAATGATTAAAACAAAACAAGAATACTTCTCACTAAACAGTGATTTTGTAGTTATACTGTAAAATGAGAAAGAACACAAATTACTGTTGCTCCAGGATCCTGGAGGATATGAGAGCACTGCACGAAAAAATCCCATAAAAGACAGAGTTGCTGCACTATCCTCTGTGACTCAGACATTGCAACTTCACACTTCTATCATTTATGGGTCATTCTGAAGATAGCATTTTATTTGTCTCAATATTTTTCTTAGGCAGTCCTGAGATCAGCTCTACTGCTTAAGACAAAAGCACCCTTGGCAGTAAAACACAATAAGAATAGCTGTCTCTCATGATGTATTGCAATAACATATTGTCAAAGGGTGCCACTGCTCCATCAATCTGTAAACATGCTATATCATCAAAACAGCGCAGGAGAGATGACATGTTACTGGAAAGATGGCAGCAGTATAGCAGGAGAACATCTACAAGCAAAGCACACCTGATTGTAGGCTGATGGCCAACTCACTGTTCTTTTGGGTGGCCTAGCAGGAATGACACTGCTACATCAGCTGCATCGGCACTACTGTTTCTGGCAACTGAAAACAGCAAGTCTGACATGCACAAAGATAAAGGTTAGGCAAAGGGTTTCCCAGTGGAAGAGAGACAAAAGGGAAATTGAATAATCAAATTTTTGTGATGCCACAGAAAGAATCTTATCTCCCAGGGATTGTGGTCTTTTCTACAACTGTCCTTTGTGGATAGGGACTAACAGCCAGTAACACTATATATTTTCCTATGAATCATTGTGTGAGGCTAAGGGACATTTTAGTATAAATCTTACAATTTGTTACTTTCAGTATTTTTAAAATATTTCTCAGATCTCAAATAACTCTTTTGTGTTTGGTAACATGTTCATCAAATATCAGTTCCAACTATCTTCAGGAGCAAAGAAATCCTCCAAACAAGAGCAAAAATAGCTCTATCTGGTTGGTCTCACTTATGTAAGGACAAAGATTAACTCAAGGGGTGAGATTTCAACTTCGTAGACTTGAATAGCCTCAATCCCAGTCACATGATGAAGGCTGGGGAAGGAAGAGGCATTACTTCTTCATTCAAATCTGTGTCTCTTGAGACTTTACTACAAAGACATTGGGCAAAGTCCTAATGCCAGACATAAAATGTGCAGATAGGTTTGTAAGTATCAGCTTCCCTGCTGTTCTACATCAGACCTCCTACTACAAGGGCAAATAGCAAAAAAAATACAGCCCAATACAACCTTTTCACACTATTAGTCTCAGAAATCGCTCCTGGTGAATTCTGTTTCTGTGAAAACGTGAACAGCATCTTGCAATATTTGACTTACACAGAAAGTTTTGAGAAAATAATGGCAAGGCTCTGCTTGAAAAGATTCAAAAAACATGAAAAAAATCCCAAATCCTGTCACAGAACCTTTAGCTTATACAGAAGAACTATTAGAAAAACAATATTATTGCCTTCATCCAAAGCCCACAGGAGACCCTGTGCTACAATGACTCTCTTGTAGAATCATCCAAGAAAATACACTGGCTGTTAAGACAATTTAATAGGAAAAAAAAGGAAAAAAAATTAGCAATAGGTAGTATCCTCATGGTGTATAAACACTATGGAAGTGACTTTTTTTGTTCGTTTGTTTGTTTGTTTTAACTAAATGCAATCAGTGTGTCTTGTCTAAGTAAGCTTTCTGCTGTAACACTCCTTTTCCTGCACTATATATTGGGTCATACTACACCATACATTCTTTATACCCCTCTATCACATCCCTAGGGTCAAAGGCAGAAGATAGAAAAATTCCTGGAATAATATCCCCAATAAATTACTACTAACTATTATAATTCAACATGGGCATATAAACGGCACTTTAAAGAAAATTGAATTTGTTGAAAATTAAAGCAAACCTGGTGTTACTTTGAACAAGAGGCTCACTGATTGTTTTCAGATTTCCATAATAAAATAGGCTTTTTTGTTTTATGTGTTATATACCCTCTGAGGAAAGGAAATGTACCTCAAAACATATGGGTGTTCAGAATCTTTATTTTTAAATACAATCCTCCATGCTCATAAAACTCTGATTGGAAGCCAAGGAATTTATAACAAGGTGCATAACAGCAAACCTGAAGGAAGGCTGAAGATGAAGAAAAACAGAGCTTGCACTCATTAAGTAAAATAAATAAGAAGAGAGCACAGAAGTGAAAGTGACCTTAATTTGGGGACAAATATCTGTGCTTTAATTTAGTGACATCTTCTTACTATATGTGGGTGTACAGGCACTGAAACACGCAAGAAGACAGACTTATAAACAGACATTTATTTTGTGGAGCAGGCATATTGTTTTCAGTCTAAGCATGGTGCTTTCATTTTATTGCTGTAATACACTGAGAGCATGAAGAAAGGACTGTGCTATCTGAATTTTAGGGAATTTTCTCACACACAGCTTTTCTTTCAAAACACATGTTCTGTTAGAACAACAAGCTCACAGGTCTTATTTTACACTAAGTGCTATATAACCTGGAATGCTGTTAAATATGCTCTTACAGTATAAGCCATGATTGAGTGTGCCTCACTAGGACTCAGTGTATGCCTTGAGTGTGTTTCAGACCTACATATTACACCACCTGTGAAGTGTGCTTCTAATCCACTAATGCACACATGGATAAGCTTTTTACTACTGGAGGAATGGTTTATTATTTTACATTACAAAAAAATGTAAACACTCATTTTTGATTGAGTTTATGGAGCTTATCTTTTTATTACAGAGAGTCATTTCCAGTGAGGGGTAAGAGCATTGAAACGTGAAGATTATAACTGAGTTTTATCTAGGTTGTCCAAACCCTTGTTTTTTCTATTAGCTAATGGAGTTATTTTCCCTCTCTCTGTCCTTAACTGAGGAAGCTTTACTATTTCTCTATGACTGTGTTCTGCATTCATCCTCTTATTAAAAGCTGAGAGCAGTATGGCAAAGGGGCCACAGAGTTGCAATTTGAAAGAAAAGTTTGACAATACAAGAAGAAGCAATTTAAAATACTGTCCCTGACTAAGGACATGACCTGCCTCCACTCCTTGCTCTACTATCTATCACATTCTCACACATTAATACCTTATGTCACCTCATCAGGATTCCTCCCACATGCATAAGTTTAGTCTGATGGACTCTGCTTGTATGACTAAGGTGAGCACTGAAGTGATTTTTATAAAGACTCATCCAACCAGTCAGAGTGTAGAATCGAACAGTGAAAATCCAAACTCAGAATCTGATCTCTTCCATTTGCAGATGTTTGCTGATATATCAGATCTGTCTGTCCCCTCATCATGATCCCTATGGGCCTGGCAACCACTAGCTTTGTTGCAGGCCTAGGAGCAGGTGAAGAGGAGGAACTGGAAAACACTCCAAGGATATTCATATTACCCAAAGGGACCAGCAGTGATCAGCAGCCTGCCTGCATGCACAAACAGCCAGTTTGTCCATGCAATCAAAGTTGCACAGTTAAACTGCACACACAACAGTTTTACGAACAATCCTAGACTTCACAAGTTTTGGAAGCTGGGCTCTGCAACTATAAAATTATACACTTGATATATATTAGTAAGTACAGTAAATAGAGTATAATTAGAACAGAATACAATGTACTATTTTTCACTGCTTTTAATTCTTACTTCCCTAGAGCTACAAAATGATTTTCTAATGAGCTTTGGGTACTCACATAAATAGAAAACCTAACGTTGTAATGGCTGATAGTGATCTAAACTGCTTAGATATGTTTTGTGTTATACCACAAAACAGTGGTTTGTTCATGGAATGGAACAAAAATTTCATGTTACTCATACTTTGGCCCTAGGCATGCATGTGTTGAAACCATAATCCCCAATGTATTTCAGAATATGTTTGGACAACCTAAGTTGCTCTGTGAAAATGACCCAAAAGGAAAAACCCCTATCCATTAAAAACATAAATTACTGAGACCTCGATGTTTAAGTGTAGCCTACAGCACATAAAGAAAAATTTCCAATACATTGCTTATTTTCCCAGTTAAAAAAGGAAAGGAAAGACGATGAGAAGGATGCATCCAGGAACCATATAGGAAAGCTACAAACTAGCTGTGTATGGGTAAACATCATGCCATTCTGCACAGCAGAAACAAAATCTTTTATGCTAAGACAGAAAATCTCCCTTACAAAATGTCTTCAAACATGGTTATACAGATAAACACTGGTTTTGTATGCAGGGATTCTCCCCCAAGATTTGCAACAGCCATTTCCCTTTTCTCTGGTGGGTAGAATAACATGAAAAGTCAGGGAAGACTACTGACAATAGCAGAAGGTATTTTTTCCCACTCTAGCAGCTCCCTGCAGATAGGCAGAACCTTGTAAGTGAAGTGCCATTATGCTCACAACACTCTGCAAGGCATAGGAATAAACAGACAAGTAGACAGGCAGACTGACAGACCAATGAAGTGGTGAACAGAAACTAAATTAATTACCAAGAATCAAAAAAGGAATGTGCTCCAGTTAAAAAATGGATCCAGATCCCGCAAGTTCTTGTCTAGTGTTTCAAATACAATGTCATCTTCAAAAGGCAATACTTCTGTATCAGGTAACAATAAATATACTTACACTACTTCTAGCTGTTTATTATTTTTTTCTGGAGAAGGTGAATCATGGAATCATTAAGGTTGGGAAAGACCTCTTAGATCGTGGAGTCTAATCATGAACCCAGCACCACTGTGTTCACCACTAAACCATGTCCCTACGTGCCACCTCCACATGTTTTTTGAACACTTCCAAATGTTTCCACCACTTGCCTGAGGAGCCCATTCCAATGCCTGACCACCCTTTCAGTGAATAAATTGTTCCTAATATTCAATCTAAACCTTCCCTGGTTCAGTTTAAGGCCATTTCCTCTCACCTGTCACTTCCTCTCACTTCCTGTCACTTGTTACCTGGGAGAAGAGGCTGAGCTCCACCTGGTTACATCCTCCTTTCAGGTAGTTGTAGATAGTGATAAGGTCCCTCCTCAGTCTCCTTTTCTTCAAACTAAACAACTCCAGCTCCCTCAGCTGCTCCTCATAAGACTTGTGCTCCAGCCCCTTCACCAGCTTCCATTGCCGACTCACTCCACCACCTCAACATCTTTCTTGCAGTGAGGGGCCCAAAATTGAACACAGGATTTGAAGTGCAGCCTCACCAGTGCTGAATTCAGGGGGGTGAATTCACATGAATTCTGCTGTTCACATGAATTCTGGTACAGACCACAATGCTGTTGGCTGCCTTGGCCACCTGGGCACACTGCTGGCTCATGTTCAGCCAGCTGTCAAACAGCACCCCCAGGTCCTTTTCTGCCAGGCACTTTCTAGACACTCTTTGCCAAGCCTGTAGCGTTGCATAGTGTTGCATAGAGTTGTTGTGACTCAAATGCAGGAGCCAGTGCCCTTGTTGAGCCTTGGTCCATGGGCCCAGATTGTCTAGATTCCCAAAACTTCAGTAGATTATTTTTGTAGCCACTTAAATGCTTATTTTATGCAGATTGCCTAGAACTGGAGCTTAAAAACAAAGAATTAATATATTTCACAAGGTGTAAACATAAAAGTCCAAAAATATGTTTTTATGCATTTCCTTCCTTCTCCAAGATGGGAACCAAAAAAAAACCCAAAAACCAAAAAAGCCCTCCGCTCAACAAAACAAAACAAAACAACCAATTCCAACTGACATCATGTTCTTGGACTGATCCTTTTTGCTTTTGCTTCTTCTTCAGAGTAATTCCAGAAATAAGCAGCCTTTTTACTGTTTATATGAACATTGCTATACAGGTGACTAGAAAAAGTGTTAATATTTCATATGAAACTCACAGGGATAAGAAAGGTCAACTGTTCATCATAGAAGATTCACTGCAAGATGGTACATTAAAAAAAAAAAAAGCAGAAAAAAGTTACAGTGATTAATTCTATTGTATTTTTACTGCAGGAAAATAGAAAAAAAAAAAGTGAAAATATTCCCTTGAAACTAAAAAATCCCTTTTGGGAAGGGCTCCATTTTGGTTTACATGCAGCCCCATTTAAACAGCATTGGCTGTGAAAAGGGATTTTTCAGCTGGTCTTTAATGGAATTTATGCTAGTTTTAGCATAGCCAAAGGAGCACAAGGAGTCTTGATGCAAATGAAAATCTGTTCTTTAATGTGAACACTACTCAAAGTAATAAAAATTTTATTATTTTTTAAGTTATGTACACCCACTGTGCAATATCAAATACGCATGTTGTAAACACAGTGGACCAAGTTCAGACATGATGTAAGCATGTGTAACTCAACTGACTTCAAAGGGACCACTTGTGAAACAGAACACTACTTAGCATGGCTATGAGTTGCAGGATCCATGCTAAATTCCTAGACTGTGTTATTTTAAATAGAATTTTTTTTGAGCAGTATAGTGTTACACAGCACCAAGAAGTAAAGTAGAACTGGACTGTCAGTAATCTGTGGAGTCAAGTATCAAAAGAAATGTTTCTGACTTCATGCAAGACACAAAACATTTCACACAGCCTGAAAGGAGGAGAGAAGGAGAGTGCTGAGATGTCATTTCAGAGCTAGAATGGCCATCAATTGCCTTAAACAAGAAAAAGATGTATATAAGAAAAGCGATTATTGTTTAGGCAGTGTATGGAGAAGAGAGAGGAGAAGGAGCAGGACCCACGGTCTTGGGAGATGGGACCACAATCAGGAAAATGTCATAGAGTCAGACCAGCCAGAACACCGGCACATGCACTAATACACAGAGAGCAGCAGACCAGGTAGTAGGTGGCGTTGGTCTTGTGCATTATTTTGCAGAACTCACTTTTAAACTTTTTCAACTTGCATCTATTGCACTGCTTGGCTGTATTGTTTTGGAAAATATATAACGAAGTTGTAGCTTGTAATATTACTTTCTCTTTCTCCCTTTTTTCTTTTTTTAATGAAAGAAATGCTAGGGCATTAGATGATTCACAACCACAGAGACATTTCATCATGGATCATCACTGTGCAGACTAGGAGTTTGAAATCAAGTGGAAAAGAAACTCAGCAGAGAAACCACAGGCAAGTAATGCTCCTAAAAAGAAAGACATTCAAGAATGGAACCAAAAGAGACGGTCAAAGAGAAAAGGCCCTTCTGAAATAAATAAATGGAACAGAGCTTCTGACTTTTTATGCAGATGATTCTCATTCCCAAGTGTTGCCTTTTTAGCAGTGTTGGTCAATGAAGATTTCATCTGGCAAAGCTATTGCAGTGAGAAGTTTTTCTGACTTACGGGACAAATGCACATGAACTTTTTCTTGTGAAAGTCGAACAAATTACTGCATCCTTTCAAAATCCCACCAAAATCACTGTTTTGCTCAGAAAAACTCCAAGGTATTTTATTTTGTAAATTTTAAAGTTGCAAAAGCAGTCAAATTTAATGAAACAAGACAGGATTTATTTCTTTCAGAACAAGGAAAATGCCACAAGTGTTATTTTCTCTCAACATGAGCAAGTAGCTGACTTACTATTCCTTTTCTGTCAAAAAAAAATGGTGACAGGAATAATCTGTGCCCCAGGCAAAAAAGCAACATATGCAGACACTTTGCAACTCAGTTTGAAAAAAATCACCTAAGATGGCTTCTCAATTTAAGATCAGATATGAATTTCAAAGTAATGTGAAAAAAGAACATATAGTAAATAATTATACAAATATAAAAGCTATTTTTTTCAAATGCCAAGTATTAATACATGAGAACAGCCCTAAATGGTCACACTGCACTGGAACATACCGAGAGACAGGACAACTCTCAAAAGTCTCAAATATTACCAATTCATTTTTAAATTACATTTATTGGCCTCAAGAGGGTTACAGTGATGTAGCTTTTGACTTTTGCCCATAGTACAACTCTTCTTGTTTGAACACTTGTTTAGTTGTCCCCGTGCTTTGATGATATCCTGAAGTTTGTACATCTTGCTACTTAACTGATACTTTTACCCAGTCAAGGACTGCAACAGCATACAGTGTACAAGAGAGTAACAAAACCACGCTTCTAAACACTGATTCAGGGGACTCAGCAAACAATTGAAGTTAGTTTTAACATGTTTCGTGCTTTAGAAGTGTGCCTGAGAGCACTCTGCATTCAAAATTAATACATGGAGTATCCATAAAAACTTGACCCTGATCAAATAACCCTGTATACACAGTTCCCCAAAGAATAATGTAGTGGTGAGTGCATTAACAAGACTTTCATAGCAGTAAGTAGTGATAGTAAAACCTATCTTAAAAAACATCAGCCATTTCTTGGAGTCACTAAAGACTGTCCAATAACTGACCCCCAGAAAAAGGGCTGTAGCTACATGCATATACTTGGCCCCTAAAAAACCAGTCAGGAAATAAAATTTTGATGCTTTTTATATTGTCATACTTGTACAACAGTGGGTTTTCAGTGTTTGGTCTGTTACAGACAATATAAAGGGCCAAATCTCAAGCTGCCACAGTTCTACGATTCCAGACACTTCCAGTATCACAGAATATTATTCAATAAATAAAATACATATAAATCTTGAAAAAGGAGCACACAGAATTCTAAAACTATTCTCTATATACAACTTTGGGATGACCACACAGAAAAAAAAGTATGTGATCAAAAATAAGTTGATAATTAGGAGGTTGAAGGAGACTAAATTTTATTTTGAAGTCTGTATAATTTTCAGTTCAGATCTACATAACAACATGAAGAAATAGACTGCTGTAGTTTGAATCCTCAATAGTAGAACACCTACTGGTAAACTGCCTTCTCCATCTGAAATATAACAAAAGTAAGCGTAAGGTCCTGCACATGGGGAATAATAACCCCATGCACCAGTACAGGCTGAGGGTTGACCTGCTGGAAAGCAGCTCCGCTTAGAAGGACCTGGGGGTCCTGGTACACAACAAGCTGTCCATGAGCCCGAAGTGTGCCCTTGTGGTCAAAAAGGCCAAGAGTATCTTGGGGTGCATCAGAAAGAGCATTGCCAGAAGGCTGTGGGAGGTGATCCTGCCCCTCTACTCTGCTCTGGGGAGGCTACAACTGGAGTGCTGTTTCCACTTCTGCACTCCTCAGTACAAGAGAGACATGGAGCTCCTGGAGAGGGTCCACTGGAGGACAAAAAAGATGATTAAGGGGTTGGAGCATCTGTCTTACAAGGGAAGGCTGAGGGAGCTGGGCCTGTTCAGCCTCAAGAAGAGACAACTGAGAGGTGACCTCATCAATGTCTGTAAGTATCTGAAAAGAGAATGTTAAGAGGTTGGAACTAGGCTCTTCTCGGTGGAGCCAAGCAATAGGACAGGAAGAAGAAACTGATGTACAGGGAATTCCACCTGAACATGAGGAAGAACTTGTTTACTGTGCAGATAATCAGACACTGAAACAGATTGCCCAGAGAGGTTGTGGAGTCTCCCTCACTGGAGATATTCAAGAACTTTCTGGATGCAACCCTATGCAATGTGCTCTAGGATGACCCTGCTCGAGCAGAGTGGTTTGAACCAGATAACTCACTGAAGTTCCTTCCATCCTTACCCACTCTGTGATTCTCTAATTAATATTAAAAATTTTGAATGCCTTTGAATGACAAATTTTTGCCTCTGTGTAATCTAATATTCACCTATTTGCCAATGTATTACCATTTTCATTGTACTCTCATGCCAAAACAAATGCTTGCCTGTGTATTTAAATGTCTTTTAAATATCACAATACTGAATCCTAAAAAAGCTATAAAAAGGAAGCCTGTAAAGAGTAAGATGTCATCTGAATTTTGTCACAAAATCAGTGTTGAATGATTTGCATGATACTTTATTTTTCTACAGTCTTGTTTGAAATAAAGGTGTCAAAAGTGTTTCTAGCTATTGAACAGAACATCACTGTTTGTGCTTTTACTTCTAAGTAGCAAGGAATGAAAGAAAACCTAGCTTTCCTCTATTAGGTATAATTTCCTTTGCTCTCTTTTTTTAAGGAACATATCAGGGTGGTGTGAGAAATGCGATTTTAAAGATTGACTCCAAGAAGAATTTAAATTATCTATTGCTTTTAGCTTGATGATCATGCTACAAAGGGAAAGCTAGGGGTAGAATTTAATTCACATAACTCAACTATCCAGAGCAGGCTTCAAAATCATGGCGCTGAAGCCAGAGCAGCTCCAAATGGAGCAGGCAGGTACTGGGGGCAGTGTAGGAGGGCCTATGGAGATCTAGTCTTGCCCCTCTCCTCCACCACTGCCCCTCAGAAGGGGGAGATTCAGCTTGTTTCCAGGTATCAGCCAGACTGGATGGGCAAAGCAAGGAGTGGGTAGGAGAAGGGACAGGGAGGTCACTTAGGCAGCTGGGTGTGAGGTGCCACTCATGAGAGACGCACTTCAACTGCTTCCTTGCAAAAGGAATTTTGCAGCCTTGCAATGTGGTACTGCACACATCCACAAACGACAAGCAAGCATATTTTGTCAGAGTAATTCTGAAGTCAACAGAGTGCACAGCTAAAACTCTGAAACTTCTTGGTATAAAAATAATTCTTAATGAGATGTAACAATCAGGAGGACAAAGTAAAAAAGGAATGGTGTGTCCTATCAGGTTCCTGACCTGCCTGCTTTGTTCTTGTCAGTTTTTGAAAATTGTCAGTTTCTTGAAGAGATCAAGTTATCAGGTTGTTCTAATAATGATATCTAAATAGATTTGTTTATTTTCCCAAATGTGCTGAAGTATACTTCGCAATACTCTTTCAGGAGACTTGCTGTACTTTGATCTTTAAATGTATCATAAATAAAATCCTAAACACTCCCGTGATTCAAAAGAAAGAGGGTGGAGGGGAGAAGTGTGGATCATATTAACTTAATTCAGAGAAACGATGTAAAAGCTCCAGGGATTAAACAGACACATGCAGGTTCTCTCATACAGCCCCAAAATAGATTTGTGCTAACAAGATTGAATTTCATACCTTGGGATGTTTGAGAATTTGTTTTTCATGCCTCTATTCATATAAATGGTCTTCTTGACTTCAGTGGGTCTAACAAGCATGAGCAACAATGGCTTATAAGCTTGCATAAGTAACAGTGCCTCTTTAAGACATAATAAAATATGCTCAAATGTAATATATATTTAACAAAAGCTCTTGATGAAATTAAGATCAGAAAGACTAGTACAGAAATTTAACAGCAATAAAGTGAAGTAGAAGAATTTGTAAGTAGGAATGTTGAAGACAATCGATTGCTCATGTTTGAAAAACACCACATCAACCTGAAGATCTGACTTATGCAAAATGAGGGCTAGCTGCTATTTGATAAGACTAAATTATTTCCATTCTCCATGCAGGAAACTTTGTAAATAAACATGTACCTATCAAAGAATTCCAATCCTGCAGCATGAATGCTGACCATGTTATGCCTTGAGAAGTGCTTAAAAATTCCTTAAACAGTGATTTGTTTGAACAAACAGCAATCTCTTTTACTAAAGCCTTTCACAGCAACTTTCTTCCTTTTTCCTTAAAATGTGTTTTGTTCTGCTGTGACAGAAAAACAAAGCCTCTTCGAGTTTTTGGTGAGCAAAATAAAAACTGTTGGAAAAAACCCAAATATACATATACGTATCAGGAAGCAGATTTGCCTCAGCAGCTAGTAGTATTTGCAGACTGGTTTCTGACTGAAGAATTCCAAAGTATTTCTACCCATCTCAATGGAGTTAGACTAGACATGCACCATTACAACAAATGGAATAATCTAGCCTGGAATTACTAACATATCTTCAAATCATTAAAATCCAAACATATTAGCACTAATAAATAATATTTTAAGGAAAATACACTGTAACTAAGTCCCATTGCAAGCATGAATCGTACAGTATCATTTCTGTGGGGTTCAGTTGTTCTGCAAAGTCCTGGATAACAAAGAGGAAAAAAAGATATCCATGTGAGCTTAAGGGTGTAGCCTTTGAAATGCTATATGTTCTAGAAGAGTGAGTTTACATTGTATTTATACTTTGCATAGGCTGTACATGCACTGTGCATTTAAATCTGTCAAAGGCTGAAGTGAAATTAGCAACAAGAACTTGAATGTTCGCTATTTCCTCTGGAGCTTACATTATTTCTTTCATCTCATGGTAAACATGTTCTGAGAGAATAAAGGTACTATAGAGAATGAGTTGCTGTTAACTAGTCTTCAGCCTTGCTGAAAAAAAGAGATAGAACATGAGATGAGATAGGAAGAAGCATAGGTACAATTTATGAAGGCACTGGCATGAAATGTACATTTCTCCAAAATAAGAAATGATGGAATGATATCTTCTCTGAAGCTGGCATAGATGATTTCAGTTATTATGAAGGACAGATGGTCTCATTACTTTGCATCAGCTATGTGGTAAGTCAGAATTTCCTCAAGGCTTCAAATACTTTCTCTGTGACTGGCCCAAACTACGTCAACAAGATCATGGGATACTTGTTTTCAGGTTTTAGTTCTTGCTTCCTTGGTCACAGCAAGATACTCATGGATTCTGCTGATCTGATCAGAAATTCCAATTTTTAAGGCAGCTGGAGGTATTCAAAGGAAGTTTGCTTTTTGTAAGGAACACTTTCAGATATTGTGATCTACCAGCCAGAATTATGACTAGAAATGTCAGGTTCAGTGCAAGTTTCCAAGTAAAGTGTTCACAGTTATTTCAGGACTGGCTACATGCAGGTTCACAAGTCAAAGGAACAAACATACTCATTGAAATTCAGACTGTAAACACAATGTCAAGGTCTTCAGGTAAAGGCTACCTACATGGTTGACATCCATGCAATGGTACCCCAGGTGCTAGCTTCAGAACATAAGTCCAAGCACTCTCCTTTCTTCCTCTTTGTAGAAAGAGGTGAAAATAGAGGTAATTTCACTGTATTTTTTTTTTCAACTTTCTGTTGGATGAGGTCTGTAGCTTATTTCAAGATGAAGAACAGAGAAAATGAGTTGTATTTAAAGTGATCCTAGTATATTTTCATCTTCTCCTAAATACCATGACCATTGCTTAATAGATGATCAGTCATGTCTGCTACGGATCACTTATTTTCTATCCATTCCTGAAAACTCTTTCAGCTATAGCAGATTTTATAAGATGATCCTTTTTTGCATATTTCCATACAGAACAGCATATTCATTTGTTTGTATTATAACAGACATACTTTCAAGCCAGAAACAGTTTTACTTTCTTATGGCCTTAGAGAAGTGTAGTCAGTTGGTAGGAAGAAATAAGACTGTGACAGAGTATTCCAACTGGATCATTTTCAGATGAAACAGGAAGGCCTATAGAAAAGTATGTACTAAAATAACGAGTGTATAAATTAATGGTGATTGCTACATGTCCCTTGATAGCATCTAAATCAATTGAAGCTGCTATAGAAAAAAACCAGCAACTTTCACATAGGGCAGTAAAAGTACTGCTAGTTACTTCCAAAACTCCTGCCTAGCCATTCTGAATTGAATTTGTTTATACTTAAAGGACTCTGCCAGAGTGAAGACTTAAGTCAATGTGAGATTTTCATAGTTACCAAAGAAAATTATTCACTACATTCATTTTATGGATTTCTTTGCTGTCCCAGAGGCATATGCCTAATTCAGGCTGTGAAGGATGGGAGACTTTCTCAAATTAAACCATCAGAGTTTAGATGTTTCTGCTTATTTTCTCAAGCCCAAAGGACCGACTGCCCTTCATAGATGGAGTTCTTTATGCTATTAGTTAAGTTTCAGTCATGCCTAAACTTTGGAACTGAACTTTCATATCCTCTTTGGGTTTGTGTTGGATTTTTTGGTGGGGTTTTATTGTTGTTTACTTTTTCTTTTCTTTAAAGTACTACAAGATGTTTGCAGGAGGGACACTCAGTAAATGGGAATGTCTTGAGAGGATATACTTGCAGAGACTTGCTACATGCACACACTCTCTGTAAAATGTACTCCAAATGCTAATTTGTATCCACATACTCACCTACACATATATTGGCAAGAATAATGCAGACAAACATTACTGCTAGGAAAAATTGCCCATTATACTTTAAACAGCTATACCAATGCCTAGCTCTTTCTCAACTGTAAAATCCTTAATCTGCTCAGATGGATTACAGAGGAGGGAGTAGGAACAATAAAAGGGGAAGGGGAAGAGGAAATGATGGGAAAATGAAGTCCTTCTAAAGAAACCAGCTCCACAAAGTCATAAACAGAGATGATAAAAAGTGTTTGATTCAACACAGAATCAACTTTTTCAATTTGGAAAAGAAAAAAAAAAATCACAAACTTGGCAAGAAACAGGTCCCTAGTGCTTCGATTTCTCCCCAGATAATAACCATAAGATCCTGAGCTACTTCTTATGAGCACAATTTCCTCATTGTTAGCAGCTGTTCATTGGTTAGCATTGCACAACTGACCAGGTGCATTATGAAGGGAATAAAGGAGGAGAGGGGGTTGTCTTCCTCCAAACCATCAGATGGACGAATAGCATTCTTCAGTACAGCAGTTAACTGGCCCACTTCCTAGGCTACATCTGAGTTTTAATGAATATAAATAAATAGTGGAAGGAAAAGGACACCCACAATCCTGGACAAAGTCAGAAATCTTCAGGTATTTGTTGGGTTATTTTTCTGCCCCCACTTCTCCAGAAGCTGGGAACTGCAAGATGATGTGTTTTTTTCTTTTCCTCCTAGCCTCCTGAGGATTCCCAGAAAAGTCTTGGAGAACAGGATCAGTCCTTCACCAGTTGTTTGGGGGCAGGCAACAGGTTGGTTCACATTCAGCCCTGTCAAGTTTACAATATATACTGTGGCTGCTGATATTGAAATGGGCAAATAGAAGTTATTCTGAAAGCTCTCTGAATTGACTTCTGTCAATTTGTATTTTCAGCTTTTCTGTGCACTACTTAAAAGAATTCTTGATGTGACGACTATTTATTTTCAGCAGTTTTTCTATATCAGTTCAAAAGATACAACTATTTTTGCACTGCTCTCATTGCATACTATTAAGTGGATGATTCCACCATGACTGCACAGGAATAATTCAGGGATGTGAGTTCAGAAATGTCTACAGTAATGAGAACTACTGAACTAATTCAACTTAAAAACCATTTTATCAACAGCATCTCGTTCTTGATATCCTGTGCAAAAAGTATAAGGCAAACCCATGACTAGCACCCAAGAAAAGAATAATAACAAGTATCAAGACACTAGTGGTGTATGAAAACATGAACATACCTTAAGTATAATGGTTTCTCTGTAATGACTGAAATTCTAAAAAAGGCATAATTTTTTTCTTAATTTGAGACTAGTTGATTTTTAACATTATAAATCCATTAAAATAGGAAAGATATAAAAAAAATCAGACAGAAACACAGAACACTTTCAAGGAAGAGTCCCTAAAACAAATTATATTTCCAAAGATCTAGGATCTAACATATAAACCATAAAACTGATAAAGTCAGAGCATCAGAAACTTATTTAAACCCTACTTTGACAGAGGATAATGTATCCTGCAGGATCATTTGTGCAAGTAGTAATACAAATGTGTATCAAAACTCAGTGAATTGGTTTCTGAATGGTACACTATCTGCACAGACACACTTTCATATCTAGACATCAAGAGAATGAAATACATAAAGTGTCACTTGCTATACATGCTGTCCCATGCATGTCTTGCTGATCTCTAACTACATGGATTCGGATTATAAATTCATAATACGTTGAGATTGCACATACACAGGTTTAGATTGGCTTTATTGCTTTGATCACTGCAGAAAATAGAGAAGAATAAATAAAGATAACTACAGACCATCACATAGTAATGGAAAATACAAGCTGGAAATCAAATCTGTCCTTCCCACCAGAAAAAGTTACTGTATTTTTCTATTTCATCTGCCAAATCAAGGGGGAAATTTTATCTAAATAATATCTAAACAAACTTCCATCAAAAAAAAGGAAAGTTTGAAAGGATGATTTTTTTAACTGATATTTTGACTTCAGATTATTTTTGACTTCAAACAATTTTCTACTGCTGAATTTTTATCACTTTTATTTTGAATTGTTTTCCTATATTCTTGCATGCATATTTCCACTGCTTGAATTGAATATTTCAGGTTGCTCCCCTTTTCAGAAATCCCAAATAATGTTGCACTTGTGAAGGGAACCAATAATCAGCTGTTAACAACAAGAAGTTTTTACTTTTAAGAAGCAGCTAAATACCTGACAGCTATTCCATTAAGAAGTACTAAAAACGACTAGCTCCCTATTGTACTATTTGACTCAAATGCAGTCAGATTTGTCACAAAGTACAAGAGAATCACAAAAAATAGTTTGACTCATTGTCTTTAATAACAATTTAATGTTTGATGGAGGTTTTCTTATTTGAATATCTAAATGAACACTAATGAAATATCTCAATTTGTGTTTTTATTGCCTAATTGGTTCCTCTGGATAAAGCAGACAAGTCACAACACCTATGTTAGTGGGTACTAACAACCATAAATTTACAATTTCTGAAGTCCAATGATAAAGATTATTCAACCTAATGTTAGGTTTTTGGCTCTAAAAATCTTGTACCTCAAGGCATAAACAATCTGATTTTCACTTTACATTACCTTTACTATGCAAACCTTAACATAGTTGATTTCACCTAGCTGCAATTTAAATTAGGTCCATCAAGTCTTTTTTCCTTTTAGATCATGAAATGAGCAGAAAGATTTATCTCAGCCGAACCTATTTCTCGCAATGGCCAAGGTGACTATATCCATCTATCTGGGACTGGATGGTAACAAAACACTACCCTTAAGCTCTAGATTTCACTCGAGATCATACTGTTGACACCTTTTCAGCAGGATGCTGTCACCCCACTGCTCTGGATCTTAATATTAGTGCCTCATTTTTCTGACTTATTTAAAGTTCCACTCACTCTGGGCTCTCAGATGGCTATCAGAAAACACAGCAAGCAAGCAAAGACTACCAGCAAAGAAATGTGCATTAATCATTCACGAGTTGCTTATTTGAAACAGTCACATCCAGAGGGTAGTGGTCAATGGCTCAGAGTTCCAACCCACATCAGTGCCAAGCAGTATCCCTAGGGGTCCATATTGGGACCACTGTTATTTAATATCTTCATTAATGACACAGACAAAGGAATCAAGGACATCCTCATCAAATTTGCAGATGATACTAAGCTGAGAGGTGTAGTTGCCACACCTGAAGGACAGGATGCCATCCAAAGGGACCCAGTGGTCAAGTTCGAGAAGTAGGCCCATGGGAATCTCAGGAGGTTTCACAAAGCTAACTGCAAGGTGCTGGACCTGGGTTAGGGCAACCCCTGGTATTAGTACAGGTTGAGAGATGAACAGATCGAGAGCAGCCCTGTCAAAAAAGACTTGAGAGTGCTGGTGGATGAGAGGCTGGACATGAGCCAGCAATGTGTGATTGCAGCCCAGAAAGCCAAATGTGTCCTGGGCTGCATCAAAATCAGGTGCCCCTGCCCACGGCAGAGGCATTGGAACTAGATGATCTTTAAGGTCCCTTCCAACCCAAACTATTCTATGATATGATGCTATGATATGAAAAGAAAGAAACAATCTTGCCTCCACCCCTGTCCCCATTCAAGAATCTATGGTTTTTCTAGATAGGCCCATCAGAGAAACCATTAAAGGAATATTTGCTAGACTGTGCTGATTTTTTCATAAAAGGCATCATTCCAGAACATCCCAGGCCAAGAGGGCTGCAGTTATTTAGTCTGGAGAGAAGTCATCCTCTATCTACATAAATACCTGAAGGGAGAGTGTAAAGAGGAAGACAGGCTCTTCAGTGGTGCTCAGTGACAGGAAAAGAGGCAACAGGTACAAATGGGAGGTGCTGTCTGACCATCGGGAAACACTGTTTTACTGTGGCAGTGCCTGAGCATTGGAACAGTCTGTGGAGTCTTCTGCCTTGTATGGAGATATTCAAATCGAAATAGACACTATGCTGGGAAACTACCTGCAGACGACCCTCCTTGAGCATGGGGATTCGACCAGAGGACCTGGTCGATTCTGCAAAGAAATTCAAGGTAACGCTCTCGGATGGAAGTTACAGCACAAAGTAAAATAAAACGCAATTCAAAAAACCAAATTAAGTTCTTACTTCTGATATGGATACAACCTTTACTGAAGCACATGTACTCCAGATTTCTTGCTCCTAGTGTCATATAGAGTCTCCTTTTCATGCTTCCTTGGGAAAGGAAGCCTAATTGCATAAGAAAAGGAGTGGATGAATTAGAGATTTGACTATCATTATTTCCCTCTTAGAGGAAATCAGCTAAAATCTTGCTTATATCCAAAATATTTTAAAATCACTCTTAGTGGCTGTTCCATTATCCGCAATGAGTATGGCTTTAATAACAATACATTCTTGCATGTTCCATCCTGCATAGGAACCAGTTACAGAACTTTATTAATAAGTTCTCATTTTTCCCACAATTTAAATAAAAAGCAATCTCCATCCTGTACTATCTATGATGTTTCCAACAAAAGCAAGTTGTGACATCACAATATTACACTACTCTCTATCTAAGAGGGATACAAATGCAAGCACGGCCAAAGCTGTGTATGAGAAAGAAAATACTGGCCAGTTACTGCCTTTGTCATAAATATATGCAAGGAGTAATAATAAATGGAGGATCCATCCTTTTAAAGTCTGAACAGAATCAAAAACATTTAAACTGCACTAGTGCAATCTTTAAAACAGGATGTTATACTTAAGGTATAATGTAATGTGTTTGTCTTCCATGGAGCAATTAATCACTGGATGGAGGAGTCAAGACCCAATCAAAACGGGAAGGTGTTTATTGCTGCAGCTGGTCATTAAATTATTTCTATAAAGCTTAAACACTGGATTTTGTTTTTATTACAGATCCGCTCATATAAAAAATACATTTAAACTTCCTTTTTTAGATTTTGTGGTTTAGTTTCTTGTGCTTCTGTTAACCAAACGAAACCAAAACCAAAGAAAGGGTATGTTATTCTGTTATCAGTGGAATTATCACTGACAATAGGAACTAGAAAGATAGAAAAGCATCTCACTTTGAATTCAAATACATAAACTTTTTATCTACAGAAAAAAATATAAATTATTGCACTAACACAAAATAATCATCATGTGAGACTGTTTTTCCTCGGGTGGTACTTCCTTTCATTCAAGACATATACTTAAGATTTATACTTAAGAAGATTCTCAAGTACCTTCTCAAGTACCCACAAGATACCCGTACATGCAATCTTGATTGCTTCAGTGGGGTACTTTCAGCAGATCCAGGTGGAATTATCTGTTTATACCAAGAGGACAAGTGGAGGTCCATAACTTTGATCTGAAGCAAAACCTATGGACTTCCCCAAAGGAAAAATTGAATCTCAAATTTCATCACCCTTGGAGTGATTAGCATGATGAATGCCACATGGGAAATAAAGCCAAAGAATGAGTTTGGATGACATCTTAGAGTAGCCAACCTGTAACTAGAATGTTTTCTAAAGAAGATGAATGGGCTACAAAGGGCATACTGACTACATAAAAATTTTGAAAAAATTTACTAACTGCTTTAAATAGCAGAGTCAACACTTTCTGGCAATTGGGCACTGACAACAAAATCTTTCGTGGAACAAGTCAAAAATATTGAGGCAACAGCTGGCACCCTTTCTCCTAGTGCTGGGGCGAAGAACAGAACTCCTAAGATATGTGCACAGAGATGTTAGTAGACAGAAATTTTATAGTTTGAAAATGTCTGGCTGCAAACAAATCAACAGCAGAACATACACATTCTCTGAGAAGCAGCAGCAAATACTATCAAGATTTATACAAGACCCTTTTAGTGTCCTACATGCTTCCACTTTGCACATCAATAAAGAGGAATGAATTCCTGATAAATTCATTTGCAATTACTTCAATGCTTTCCCTACAGCACTAAATACTTAATTTCTTTCCTTGGAATCTGAATGTAATTTATTCACAGCTGCAGTTAGAATGTAGAAAAATTATCCTTGAGTATTAACCCAGTAGAAACAGCTTTTTACTTTGATTCATAAACAGTTTTTTAAAGTAGGAAACACGCACATAAATCAGAACTACATACTGTAGTTCATGATTTCAGATTTTGAGGAAAAAGCATTTATTCTCAGGCCATCAGATTGTAGGGTGGAAATAGATAGTAATCTAACATTAGGAAAAGAGAAGTTGCAAAAACATAACTTTAACCTTTTGGAAACATTCTTTGGAGTATGAGGAGAAAGTTATACATTGGACATCCTATTGCTTATGGGAAAATAGAGTGGATTAAGCCACACCTGGTTGAAGATGGAAAAATTGTATTTAAAATGTCTGCAGAGCTCATTAGTACCTTGATACCAAATGATTCAAAGCTGTCTTTGGCTTTAACTCAAGCTGCTGTCCTAAGCACAGTGACACAATAACAATTCAAAAAGCTTCACAGATGTATACCAAAAAATGATAGTCCTTCATTAATTACCAAAGTAAAAACTTGCTAAATAGAAGCCCATTTTAGAAAATAAAAAAGAAACAGACTGTTAAAACCAGATGGGAAATAGACTATATCAGCCATTCATTACTTTTACATTTGCAACCAAGAGTGAGTATTGCCAGAACAGTTTGTTCATTTGTATAAGGAATTCTATGCTTATATCACTGCATTCAGTTCTATTTAAAGTTCTAATCTCAAGCATTAAGTTGATTTTTTAAAAAAACAGAGTCAATCAAGGATAACCAAGGCAAAGACTTTGGTCAGCTTTATACCAAGATAGCAATGGATTGCTAATTGTTGTCTATGTACATACAAATCTACACAGCTACTTGACTCACTGTTAAAGTTAATGCTAAAAGCTTTACAACACTGCACAGTAGCACTGCTTTCTTCCTCATCTTCTGCTTGTAAGAATCATACTCAAAGTTTAAACCTTTTTAGCCCATAGTGTAACTCTGAGCAAGGGGTAGTGGGTCTGAGGAGGCAAGGGGTGAGTGGGGCACAGGAGTGCTAGTAGTCCATTAGAAAAAAAACCTGAAAACACTTGACTGCTACAGCTCTGGAAACTGAAAAATTTACCACCTAAGACTTTCCTTTATACTACAAAAATCCATGACATAAAGGACAGCTCCTTGGCCTCTTGACATAGCTTCAGTAACGAGACAGGCCAGAGGAATTATGTCCTAATTATGTGTTTTAAATTGAATTACTATTGAATTACTTTCTGATAACCTCTTAATTATATTCTCTACCTCAAAAACCCCATAAACTACTTTAAAACCACTTTTTCTAATTTGTTTACTCACACTGTGTCTCTAACAGACATCATTAAAAAATGAACTTAGAGTTGACTAAATAATTTTTGTAAATTACCTCTAGAACTGTATGTTGAGAAAGAGAATTGTGTTAAGTTCCTGTTGTACCATTAATTTCCTTTAAATGTAAATTATTCATATGTTTTCACTGATTTATTCCTATATTTGGGAAGAAGAATAGACCTTGAATTTACTGAAGCCTACTATGTGTCAAAAGCAAGCTACACAATATACTGATGAGAAGAAAATTAACAAGTCTCCAAGCCTATAATCTGCTATATCCCCGACGTCTTCCATACACAGTTTTAGCCCATTTGGCTGGCCAGAATCATATTTTTCCTCCATGAAAGATTTTTTTTACATTCAGAAAATACTGCAATGAACCTCGATATGTTTATTTCAACCATATGACTCGTACCCAAAGAGATATCAGCTAATATAAGTCTAGCAACAGCTACTAAATCTGGAAGAACATGTGGGCCATTGTCCCAAGTAAGTGTCTCTGTCTGAGACACTGAGAGGGTCTTGACTTGTTGTTCTTGATCTATCAATGTTCTTAAAACATTATCATTAATATCTCTCTCTTGGCTTTTGCTGTTTGAATCTGTGTTCAGATTCAGCAGGTGACAGGGCCTAACAAAAAAAATACTTCCATTTCCCTCAATATAGGACATAAACCCCATAACTCTACCTATAGATTTTCTTTTTTTAAAAAAAGAGAGTTTCATGGGGAAACGCAAACTTATATATTTCTTCAGTCCAAAACATGCAATTGCATAATTTTTATGTTTTCCCTATGAAAAAAGTACTTAAACATTTCATCCTGATTTACACCTGGGGAATCACATATTTAACAAAGATAGCAAGATGGCCAAGCTAAGGTCTTGCGTAATGCTAAGCATACTTAATTAACCAATTTCTGACAAAACAAATTTTGAATGCTTTTTCTCCACTTCATTGTGGTGTATCCTTGTAGACTCTGTCTGTTCTCATGGATTTAGCCAGAACTACCATATCAGCCCAAATATAGGGTGACTTCAAATATCAGACCACTCTCATTTTTTAAAGGCTACATAGAAAAATAAGTAAAATTTACTATTAATTAAAAAAAAAATCCTTTCTGGCACTTCTTAGACCCTCTTCTCCATCTTCAGCCTCCAAAGTCCTTCCTCCTCACAGTCAGCTTACCAGGCATGCTGCTGGATGTCTGCAGAGCTGTTAATTCAGTGGCTCTTTAAGTGCAGGGCCTGGACCAACCACACCAGTTGTGCAAGTCCACAGCTGGATCTGGACTTTGGCAGAGCAAACAGGTGAGGAAGGGGGACAGATGCTCCAAGAAACATGGTAGACTACCAACCTTCCTTCAAAACCCTGAACTTATTGGGCCTGGGCTGCTGCCTGCACCTGCTGCAATCTCGGAGATTCAGAAGGCTCATCACTCAAGTGGAGATTTAAAGGAGGCCAGACAGTAAACTCATGCCTTATCATTACAGGAGTAAGTTGTTGTGAGGCTTTTAGCCCTTAGTTTTGCCTTTCAAGCAAGCTTCATAGAAATGTAATACAGTAGCACTAAAAGCAGTATTTCTACATTTTGCAAAGCTCATGGGAAAGTCTTCCTTCTTTTACTCCCACCCCCCAAGAAATAATATATCTAAGCAAGCATGGCTTTATATCACTCCACGAATCTGTCCCTTACAGATTTAAATTTTTAATCTTTTAGTTAAGTCTATGATAATTCTTTCATCAGTTATTGATTTGTTGTTTACTTCATTCCCCTGCAGAGGTATGACTGTTGCTTAAATTTTCATAAATGCCATGGTCGTATCCTAGCTAAGGGAATATGGAAACAATTGTGCACTTACTGCCAAATGTAATAGCTACCAAGATGAACAGACCTACAAAGAGTAAGCAGCTTGCAAAATTAAATCCTCCAACTTTGGAAATAACAGAAAGTCAGTTTGTGGACTGCGATATATTTACTTGAACATATAGAAACCTAATTGTACAGAAATATTTGCCTCCTTATTACAGGTGCCAACCAAACTTTGAAGATAAAAACAAGAGATTGGATATGATCCTCCCCATTCTCAGGATTCCCTTCCTGTCTGTCAGGTATTCTGGTTATTATGCCCTGTTTCTTTAGGATAACTGGCAGAAAATAGTAAAGTAGACACTAATTATTTTCCTAAGTAAACTGAATATCACTTCTTGTGACCACAATTTGCTGGGAAATACACAATCAGAAGTGAGGTAATTTCACCTATGCAATATAAAAATCAGCTGATTTCTGAGTGATATCTGTGATTCATAGAAAGTAATTCATTTTTTAGATAATGCTATTTGCATACAAAGGGGAAACTGCTTTTCACCAAAAAAAGGACAAAGACTTCTTATTCATGACCTCCCATAAAGATTCTGATCATGCCAAAGCCATTTCCCTTTACACACAGGTGGGCTGATGCCTAGCAAATGGGGGGGCAGCAGGAGACATTTTAATCATGGTGTATGAACAATGTCAATGATTTCTCTGATAGTATCTCAGAAATTTAATGACTACAGTGTGGGTCGGAAATGAGCCATAATGAACAGCACTGAATCATTTCATCTTTAAATGCAGCAAGAACAAAGACTAATAATTATCCACAGCAGCTTAAATTGAGAAAACCGCAAATGGATTTGCCATTTGAAAGTCAGGGAAAAGGCTAAGAGAAGTTGCAGCCAAAGGCTGAAAGAGTTAATTTAGGTCTCCAAATGTCAGCTTCCTGCTTTCTAAGCACTGGCTCTGAGGTTTCTGATTCAAGTAGATGGCAGAAAAGTCAGCATGTTTCTATCAGACATTAGTGTTTATAGAAGCAATACAAAACAGGATTTTCTTAAATGTATATATTATGCCAGATCAAACTATAAATTGAAACATCTGTGTCCAAGTTAATCTCAGATACAGCAAGGAGATTATTGGAATTGTGTGTTTCCTTTTGTGACCTTTTTAGATGTGGCTTTGTTTGAAAGGGGGAAGGGATAATTTTCTTAAGTTTTTATTCCTAAGCAACAATGCCAATAGTCCAGTATAACAGCAATATCTTTTAAAATCACCCAGCTGAATAGCAAAAATCCTTTAGTAATTTCCCAGTATTGTTATACAGGGAGCTCTTAAAAATAAACTATAGTCATATAAATAGAGGCATGCAGTTTTAAGCATGCTACAAGCCATTCATGACATAAGTATTCAATTAAAACTACTTTTATGAGCAATAATCACATTCTGAAAAAGCAAACATGGACAGTTTGCCAACATAGCCATGATGCCTGCAAAATTAACTTAAAAAAACCCAGGTAAACAAAATTCAGTCTCTATGCTACTTAAATATAAGGTTTTAAAACTCTTTTGCTCCTGCTTCCAGGACACATGGGACAGGAAGAAGAATTAAGGATTATTTTTTTATTATTTAAAAAATATGGTAATTATTTGCCTTTATGCATTCATATTATCATAAACCAATCTTAGCTTAACTGAAACTATGATTAAAATAAACAAATTTCAGTTTGGGAAGTAATAGAACAGAACAGCTGTAGTTTCCAACAGTATAAATCTGTCTAACTGGCAACAGTATATCAGGTCAAAGAAGTAAGACAGAAACTTTTAGCTTTATAGGTCACTCCATATTTACTCATGAGCTGCAAGTAACTTAGGATAAAATTTTATAGTACCTACCTCTCTTCTAGAAGTATATAGAAGACACTTTTTTTACACTGACAAAATATTTACAAAACAGACAACAATACCTCTTCCCCATTCTCCTGACTCTCCCCTTTAATCTCTTTGTTTTGAATGCTATTTCATTCTCCACTCTTAACCCACTGCCTATTATGCAAACGCTGATTAGTTATCCTAATTTGTCATAAATAGAACAAAGTCAGGACTGAAAAAGGTTTATGTCAAATGGAGAGGATGATCAATATTTTACGAGATGAATTGGGAGGGGTGATATTTGGAATTTCAAAAAATAATTTTCTGGATCACAGTATGACCATATTTTACAATATCTATAATATATGTACAATATAAACCAGAAATAAGTCCTCTGAAATGTAGCTGTTTAAGAAGACCATGAAGGGCCATCTCCTCACCTGTTAAAAGGCATTTTCTAGTTTTTAACATCATACACTGCATGAGTTGTGGTATCACACCTGCCAGCAAAGCTATACTTGGCCTTACTGTGCCATTAAATAAAGTTTTTTGAGGCCACTGACTGTTAGCACTGCATACTTTAGTGCATAGTGTTGAATAAAACGTTGACTAGATTTTATTTTATCCCTAAATTTATTTCATAAATTCTTCACTGTTCAGAGGGCAACACATATGGAAACATAGTTTAAGGCACAAAAAAGCATACTAGATCAACTAGATCTTTAATGCTGACTTGAACAAAGTGGGACATAATAATATCCCACTACCTTTCACTGTTCTGCTGTTGATTTGCACAGGAGGGTGATATACAGACTATCAGGATTATTTGAAGGAACGCTTTTCTTCTCACACCTGAAGGAATGGAGCATTAGAATCTATAATCTCTGTTAGAAGACTTTTTAGATTGTCAGATTTTGGGGGGGGACATTTTTTAATTTCCAAGTGCTTGGAAAATTTTCTTGGAAAGAGTGCAGGGGAGTTTACATACTTCTGGCTGAAGTTTCTCATATTGATTATGTTTTTCATTAGAAAAATAAAAAGTTCATCAAAAATATAGTTTTCACTGACAAAAATGGTTTCATTCCAAACTCAAAAGCATCTAATCTGAATTAGATCTAACTGAATTAGATCAAACTTTATCCTTTTTAAAATGACAACCTGAAATCTATTGTTTTCAATTCCTGTACCTTGCAGACAGTTACAAAGTCAGTGATTGCCTTGGCATTATTTATATCAAATGAAGCTCCATATTCTCAAATATTTGGAAAATATTACATGTTTTAGGAAAAGTTCTACTATTACTCAGCTTCACCCTCCCATTTTGTGTTGAAGAAAGTATCACCTTCGTATCACAGGAAGATAGGGGAAGAGGAAAAACATTTTCAGTACAAACCTACCACTGAAAATGATCCACTCAGAATCCTATACAAGCACTGAACTAAAAGAATTCTGGTAATAGCTGAAAGACCACTAGGGCAATGAAAATTCAGGGAAACAAATAGCTCCATGATTCACTCCCTCCTTGCAAAGAGACCTCTTATACAGTAGTTAACTATTGTGTAGTCTAACATATCTATGGGGTATTCTCTTGCACCTCTCCTGGGAAATGAACATGCTTGTACACCTCTCAGAAGTGCCTGTACGTCAATGCACATAGTATGGGAAACAAACAGGAAGACTGAGACATCTGTGTGTAGTCACAGGGCTTTGATCTCATTGTGATTACGGAGACATGGTGGGACAGCTCATATGACTGTAATGTTGACATGAATTTTTAGGAATTTTTAGGAATCCTGTCTTTTAGGAAAGACAGGACAGAAAGACGTGGTGGTGGAGCTGTCCTTTATGTAGGAGAACACCTGGAATGCATGGAGCTCCACCTTGGGGAGGATGATGAGCAAGTCAAGAGTTTATGAATTAGGATAAAAGCACAGACCAGCAAGGGTGACACTGTGTGGGTGTTTGCTACAGGCCACCTGATCAGATGGGAGTGGATGACGCCTTTTACAGACAGTTGGAAGCACCCTCGCAGCCTCAGGCCGTAGTTCTTATGGGGAACTTCAACCACTCTGACATCTGCAGGAGAAGCAACACAGCAAAGCACAAACAATCCAGGAGGTTCCTGGGAAGCACTGACTGTAACTTTCTGATGCAGGTGGTGGAGGAACCAACAGGGAGTGATGTGCTGCTCTGCTCAACCTTATACTAACAAATAAGGAAAGCCTGGTTGGAGTTGTGATGGGTCGGGAGCCTTGGCTGCAGTGACCTCAGGGTTACGAAGTTCAGCATCCTGTGAGGAGGAAAGCAGGGTAATGAGTACCATCGCAACCCCAGACTTCAGGAGAACTAACTTTGGCTTCTTTGGGGACGTTCTTGGAAGAATCCCACTGTAATGTGCCCTAGAGGGGTCCAAGAGAACTAGTTAATATTCACAGCTCAAGAATGGTGCATCCACATGTGCAAGAAACTGAGCAAAAGGAGCAGCAGACCTGCATGGATCATGGAAAGGGTTGAGTTGAAAGGGACCCACCAAGATTGTCAAGTCCAGCTCCTGGTTCTGAACAGGACAGCCCCAAGAATCATACCATGCGCCTGAGAGTATCATCCAAACACTTCTTGAACTCTGTCAGGCTTGGTGCTGTGACCAGTTCTCTGCGCCCAACCACTCTCTGGCTGAAAAACTTTTTCCTAATATCCAGACTAAAGCTCCCCCAACACACTTAATGCCATTCCCTCAGGCTCTACACTTGGTCACCAGAGAGAAGAGATCAGTGCTGGCCCCTCTGCTTCTCCTTGTGAGGAAGCTGTAGACCATGATGAGGCCTCCGTTGGTCTCCTCTTTTCTAGACTAAACAAACCAAATTATGATGATCAAGGAACTCCTGTCAAATCTCAAACATGAGCAGGAGATACTCATGAGGTGTAACCAGTGACAGTCTGCCTGGGATGAACATAGGGATGTTGTCAGAGTATGCAGAAATGCAATGAGGAGGGCCAAGGCCCATTTGGAATTAAATCTGGCTAAGTATGTCAATAACAAGAAGGGCTGCTTTAAATACATCCCTAACAAAAGGAATACTAGGGAAAACGTGGGTCCACTGTTGAGTGGAACATGGACCCTTGCAACAGAGGTTGCAGAGAAGGTAGAGTTACTGACTACCACACTTGCTTCAGTCTTCACTGTCAGTGCCAGCCCTCGGGAATCTCTGACCCAGGGGACAAGGAAGAAGGTTTGGAAGAAGTAAGACTTCCTTGGGAGAGTAGGACTGGGTTACAGATCACCTAGGCAAACCTGACATCTCCAAGCCTATGGGCCCTGATGGGATGTACCCACGAGTGCTGAGGAAATTGGTGGACATCATTGCTAGGTCACTCCTAATCATCTTTGAAAGGTCATGGCAGTCAGGAGAGGTGCTTGAGGACTGGAAGAAAGCCAAGGTCACCCCCAGTCTTCAAAAAGGGCAAGAAGAAGGACCAAGGGAACAACTGGCCAGCCAGCCTCACCTCAGTCCCTGGAAAGGTGATGGAATGGCTCATTCTAGAGGCCATTTCTAAGCACACAGAAGACAAGAAGATGATCAGGAGTAGTCAGTATGGATTCACCAAAGGGAAAATTTACTTGACCAACCTGATTGCCTTCAACAATGGGACAACTGGCTGGATAGATGAGTGGATATCGTCTACCTGAAGTTCAGCAAGGCTTTTGACACTGCCATGATATCCTCATAAGCAAGCTCAGGAAGTGTGGGCTGGATGAATGGGCAGTGGACTGAGAACTGGCCGAACAGCAGGTCTCAGAGAGTTGCAATCAGCAGCACAGTGTCTACTTGGAGATCTGTAACTAGTGGTGTCCCTATGCCAGGACAGCATAACTCTTCTTTCTCTAAATATAGCTCAAGGACATATATAGCTCAAGCTCAAGGACAATAAAATTCCAGGGGATACTTCTGATCCACCCCTCTCCCCCCATTTTCCTTTAGTCTTGAAATGAAGGAAATATCAATTCAATGTGACAGCACATCAGATGTTTCACAGGCATCTACCCTGTTGTTTTCCTACCCTTCACCTCAACTGTACTATTTCAGCATTTAAGACTAAACACACTCCTGTGACATGTAGGTGACCAGATGTCCTTCACTGACATAGCTGGAGTTTTCACTCAATTCCCTTGGTCACTACCAGTCAATAGTGCTAATGAAAGACAAGTCAAGCCCACAGGTGGCAAAACCTTCTGTGGTCAAATCTATACCATGACAGAGAAATAGTATACGAAAATTTCTTCTGAACAAAGGTAGAGCACGGTATGCTAATAAAGATTTAGGGCTTGAGAAATAAGGCCAGTAGCTGGCAAAAATCCCAAAAGCAGTTACTGACCAGTAGCTCCCTCCACAGACATGTTTACTTCAAAGAATACGTCTTTATATTGTTTCACTTAGTCCCCTTGAAAGGAAACCCACAAAATGGCTGCCTTTGAGAATAAAAGCATCCACATGGCATGCTAAAATAGAACACGAAGTTTTACTGTCACTTCTTTTGCCAATGGCTTTAGTCTCTAACATGATTTGTAGCTGTATCACATAAATAACCTCAAGAGGCTCAGAACACTCCAGGGTCCATAGTGGCTAAAAGCAGAAGAGACGGCACAATCAAACTACAAACATGCTCTAGAAGAACACAGCCAGCATAGGCAGTGCTGGCTGAAAAAGGAACATAGCAAAGCATCAAAAACACACTACTCTCAACTCCCTCCATTGAGAGACAGGGTGGGAAGTATGAAGGTTGTATTTGACTGCACAAGGCATGGGGGGATGCAATAGCACATGTTGGACCTATCCTCCCTCTATTGTAGGACAGTTTGTATTCCCCTGGTGCCATAATTTGCTCCAACTCCAAGCTGCATTTCAAATGAACTAGACTCCTGATAGGAACTAAAAAAAGAAAGAAAAATTCTCAGTCAAACTTTAATTTGAACTGCTTCTGGAATTTAAAAAAATGTAATCATTCCCCCTCCTCTTCAAAATTAACATGTATTTCCTGCTTCTAAATAAAACAAGAAAGACAATTCCAAGAATACCGAAAGCACGGTTTTACAGTGTGATCAGAAGAAGAAAAGGTCAGAAACTTTAAAAGAAAGTACGTTATGAAATTTCCAGTATGACTTTGCAAACTTTGTAGAATCCAAACATTCTGGAAAATGATCCAAACTTTTAATAACAATAATAAAGCAACAGTACTTAACCCTGTTTTGGGGGTTGAATAAGTACACTAGAGTATTCTACAGAATATTAAGGAAGACAGAACCTGAGGATTCCCAGTTTTGATCTTGAGTATGAATCAAATATGATGATTTTTTTACCTTTTTATTATGGGTATTTCTGGGTTTCTTCAGGTGAATCTATAGACAAACAGTTTAGAGATTACTTGGTACAGTATGAATTATTTTGCACATGCCCAGTTTTGTGATCTTACTTCAGCTGAACACTGTTTTTTGTGTATTGCTTTGCAGACAATGTCATTTCAGCATTTTTCAGCTTTTGGATATCAGAAAATCTACACTGCACAAGAGTGGAAGAAACAAGCAGAAAACCTCCAGTTTTTCATGTACACATTCAAAGTCCACATCCCATACAGCGACCGATGTGTGATTTCTCTCAGCTCTGGCTTTGTATTCTGCAAACAATTCCCATGATTGTTGCAATCCCAGTATCAGGACCGAGATATTGCAAGTGACTCTGTGCCCCAACCATCTTCACTCCATATAGCTAAAAAAAACCCCACATGTCCTCCTTTGCTGCCTTCTAAACATTGCAGGAGGGTGGAGAGCACATTGCCACCTTAGAGATACCCCGTGTTTTTGACAATATAGTGTTTTTTTGTCTTGCTAGATTGGTTTGATAAAAATGCAGAAATCTCTGAAGCTTACTGGGGTTGCACAGTTTGAAAGAGCCATATGACATGTACATCAAACACTGAGCAAGCAGAGGCACAACAACAGGTTACCACGGTGCAAGAAGAGAGGGGAATTACATGGTATTCATATGGAGGAGGGAATGGGGTGGGGAAATCATGTTTCATTACAAGTATGTTGTTCAGATTAGCCAAACTCTATGTCGCTCATTCAACTAATTACTTGTTGAACATTGTCTCATAAAATAAAGCACTCCTGCTTTATGTTTTTCTATTTATGATACAAATGAGGATAGCTGGAACTCTGGAGGGGGAAAAAAAAAAGAAAGGAAAGAGATCTTAACCAAAATGTGACCTTAGCAGATGCAATCCAATCTGATTTCCACTACATTAGCCTACGGATGCTTATGCAACTGCATAGCACAGCAACTGAAAGACAAAACAATGGAAATTTTAAAGCTTTATTTATTGCTTGTTCTCAAAACATTCAATCGCCATCATGCTTCAACTGCCAAATCTAAATTAGAGAGTTAAAGAAAAAAAAAGTATTCTTCAGGGGAACATTAGAGCTCTATAGAGAGGTGTGAGCTCAAGGAGATGGAGCATCTGGCTAGAGACCAACTCGCCTATAAGCCCAGACCAAGTGGACCCATATGGATAGCTTTTAGAAAACCGTAAGTGGTAACAAGTAGAAAAGTTTCGTCCCTTCCATGTTCAGCCTCCTTTTTTAGCATAAGTAATTAAACTGTACTTACTGCCATTAGCAAATTACAGAAACTTCCACCAGAATCTAAACAATTTTCATATAATCTAATCACTTTCTTATTTATTCATTTTATTCACAATTTCCCTCCTCTTTCAGTTGGATTCCTATGTAATATTACAAAGCATAACAAAAGTTGATTTGCTACTAATTAAGTGCACCAGAGCTCTTCTTCCAAAAACACAAGGAAAATCCATCAGATCTCAGCCTAAGGGTTTAATGCAATTAGTAAAGTAAAAGGTCAAAAAGATTACTACTTAAGGTTTTTTATGTCCTACATCTACAGATTGCTAGAAATTTACACTTTTGCTAACATATTAATTCTATATAATGTTAAGCAACTAAGTTCTAAATCTATGCTAGTGATCAATAATACATTTAAACTCTCTCACAAAAAAATTGGCACAAGCCACACATAATTTTCACAGCTTTGTTTTATGTCTATTTTCTTAGTATGGAACTCTGCACTGCTTCCTTTCTTTGCTGTTACCCAACTAGTGAACACAGGACATTGTTCAAGCTGTTAATACTGAAATCTCACTGAGCACCTTTTGGAAGCCAGGATTTATCATATATATATCCATTGTAGAGGAAATTGCTCATTTACTTTGGTTGTAAATTTTCTTTTTTCTCATCAAAACTTTGCAGAGGAAATAAATTTGGGAATCAAATTATGTAAGACCATTACCTGCTCTCTGATCTATACTGCCTTCACATAAAATGAGAAGCAATCATGTTCATACTTCTTAAAAAAGTGTTTATTTCATTTAAAGGAAAAAAATATAAAGAGAATGAGATACAGATAGCCACCCCCCTCCAAAAAAATCCACCAACTAATCCCCTCTCCAGTGAATGTAAGAGGGCTTCACATCAAGAAATTCACATCTTTTTTCTTCTCTGCCGCAGATTTTATATAATATTATAGTATCAGTTACACATACGAATAAATACGTAAGTATAAATTCTAAAAACTGTACCTATTGTTCAAAGCTGTGTTTCACAGAAGTTGTTGCATTTCAATTTTCATGAATGTTAGTTAACTCATGGAAAAAATACAGTGAAGACTAAGAATCTTTTACCAGTGGTACCACATTACTGATACAATCTCACCCTAGAATCATGCTTACATTTCCTCCCATCACAAGACATAAAAACCTCCAAACTGCCACATTGTCAATTAGTGTATCACCATAAATTAACTTCAATATGTTCTTTCTTATGTTAACTAAAATACCTTCTTACCTTTTGGGATGCACTAGTAAGTGAATTTCCTAATACCAAACAGTACATCACCCTCAGAACACAACTGGAACCCATAATATTCCCTGGCAGATTAATGTTTAATCCATCAGATACCACAGTCGCCTAAACAGCTTGCAGTAAAGATCTGTCTGTATGGCTAAGCTGGAAACAAACCCCTGAAGAAAGGAAAAAAATGAGATAGCCAGGAGAAGAAAAGGGAGCAGGATGCAAACCCAGTGGAAGTTGGACTGTGGTTCAGAATGAGGTACATTTTCCTCTCCTCCCCATAAAAGAGTGTTACTGATAAAAACATTGCACAGACATATGTAGTAGGATGAAGTACCAGTTATCGTTTATACATTTAATATTATTAAACCATTCAGGCAAAAGGAAAGAAACAAAAATAGAACAAACAGGGCAACCCCCATGACACATCCTAACCACGATGGATGAACAATGAACTGAATACTTCCAGCTGGACAGGAGCGTCATCTCCGCACTAGGTGATGTATTAGCAAAAAGTCAAGCATAGGTTTCTTGTTTCAGTCCAGAGTTACAGTCAACTCAACTCTTTGAGAAAGTAGTTTTCATAGGAAAGCAGATTTGAAAGTCTCAATTCAAATACAGTAAAAGCATAAAACAAAATGTAGAGAAACAGTTCAAAATCAATCACCACTTGACAGAGTTGTCATAACACACTCTCTCTCTTCATTTCCTTCATGACATGAACTGAGACATGGTTCTCTGCTGAATAGTTTTGATTCACTTCCATACTGCTTGCATTTTCTTTATCCAACAGAAAGGTATACTATAAAGTTGAGTGAGGTTTGGGTATTTTTATTCCCCGGCTGCTCTTTCTGCCAGTATTTTCATACTCCTTGTTTTGCTTCAAGCTTCAGATGCAAGAAAACTTGAAAATATATGGTAAACCCCATGTTTTACTACATGAACAATCAAAATTAGTGATACTTGGCACAATTTTACCTCACAGAAGTTGAGCTACTCGTTTAAATACTGACCAGGTTGCAGACAAAAAAACCCTCACCATAAACCACAACCAAACAAAAACAAAAAACCCACACCAACATATAAAAAGTGCTAAGGAATGGCTAAATTATAGAGTTGATTATTTCATTTTAAACTATATACTTATATCAAACATACATGTCAAAACAGTCAAGTGGGAAATTGTAAACAAACATCTAATCACTGAGAAAAAAGTAGCATGTCACATACTTTGTCTTTGAAATTTTCTACACTAACTGACTATAGTTTTTGGTTACTTAGCAATATGACCTCCCTTCGGAAGCTTTAAAAATTTGGTTTTTGAGTTCACAACCATGACCAAGGAAAAGGTGTTGTTAAATTTAAGAGTTATATAACTGCAGTCCAAAGTAATTTTTTTACTTTTTTTTTTTTTTTTACTTTTGTGCATACCATTCTAGTTACCAAGTCATAGATAGATCTCGTGACTGCTCTTTGAAAAACGATGGCTTTCCTAAATTCTCTGTATTGGGAAGTTATACAAATTGCATAGCCAGTATTTGGGGAAGAAAAAATATGACTGCATACTGACATCAGCTTTTCAACTGATGATGAGTTACTGCACATCAGATGCTCCTCAACTAACCTTCTTACATGCTCTTGGCTACAATTAATGTGATGCAAACAACTTTTGTGTCAAGGAGTAAGGCACATTATCTCACCTTTTCCATGCACTCAAAAAAAAGCCCCCAAAAAACCTCTGGGCACACAGACTTGGGGTAGAACAGAAAACAATCTGTGTCAAACTCCTCAGAAGGGAAAGTGAAGCGCTGAGTACAACCACCAGTTCTCCTCTCACCACGAGCTGGGACAGCCACACTTCCCATATGGTGTTATACAATGGCATGATCAATATCAGAAATCCCCTCATATTTTGGTGCTCTTTAATAACTGTCATCTGAATATCAACTAGGCAAAGTAAATTGGAATAGTGGTTGCTGTCTGCATGTCAAAAGCAGAGAAATGGTGGAGGGAACTGCATCTTTTTGGAACTGTGGATAAAAAGTGTCCATTAAAAGAGTAATATACTTTACTACAACCATTTCCCTCTTTTTAAATTTTTTCTTACCAATAGCAAGGATCATAGGGGTAACATGTTGCTCACAGGTCTTACACTGGGAAGCATTTGCCCCAAAGCATCTTTTCTCTGTATCAGCAACAGTATGGTCTAATTTTCAGAAACAGAACATTGTCAGCTTCTACTGATTTCAGCAGGGACTGAGGATGCATTTTCCTCAACTAGCTTTATTAGTCCACCTAAAAAAACCTTTCCCTATAGAGTTCATCTCTGAAAGTGAAGTGCTCAGACTCTTTTGGATGCCTTTGAACTACCTTAACTCACTGGATACTTAGATGAAGTCTGCACAATTTTTTGCTCTTCCACAGACTACTTACCACCCGAATCTTCTGAATTTCAGGGACAAATCTATATGAAGAGGTATTTCGACCAAGCATCTAGGACTGATAACAGTTCACATTTTCTCCTGTATGCCTTAACTTCTTGTTGATCCTTTTCTCCAGTTTGCCTAGAGACAGATAATGTAACCTAGGACAGGTACTCTCAAATGAAACACTAGCAGCAATATGCAGTCACATAGGAGAACATGTATGGCTTCCAAATCAAGTCTTATTCTTTCTGGAAAGATGAAGCTATAGTAATTTGTCTTAAAAAAAAAATTATTCCAGGTTGATTAGCATATTGTACATTCTCATATTAAACAGTAAAGGGAAAAAAAATTATGCTACAGCACCTATAAAGTCCTAATATCAAAAGGCAAATAGATTAATCTACTTTTATTTATATAGATATATAGAGACATATATATATATATATATACAAACTTTATATATATGCACACAAATATATATATATATATGTGTGTGAGTGTGCGTAAGTGTAATATATAAAAAAGTAAGCAGCGGCAATTGCTATTCCAGGATGAACATAGTAAAAAAATGAAATAACAACTTCCAAACAAAGATGCCTTTCTGTGGCTTTCATATTACCTAGATCCATCTGTCAAAGCATATTCTGCAATAGGTTGTGTAGCTGACACATCTGAAATTATGGCTCTGATTCAGGAAAGACTTAGTCCATCCCTGTGCAGTTAAACATTTAAGTATTTTAAGTATATGCTGAAAGTTCTGTTGAAGTTATGGACTTTCCCACTTTTCTTGAACGGAAAATGTTGACTTGAGTGAAGCCTATATGAACATATTTATTTTTGTGAATTAATGTCCTCCCTCATTTGAAAACAAGACCATGAATAACACATAAGACTGGGGCTCAGTGACGACAATACAGCAAATGTCAGAGGAAAAGGGAGAGATTTATCTTGATAATCTCCAGGAAAACCTGCATAACACTAACCAGTGCCAAAAGCGACAGATGCAGGACTTAAAGTGACATAAATGCAATAGAAATTAGAGAATGTTAAGGTACCAATGACTTCAGCCTCCAAAATGTGACACATCAAATGCATGTTCACATGCAAGTGAAACTTGCAGTGCAGCTAAACAGATTTTATCTTTAAACTAGGTCAGGCAATAGTACCTGACCATGATGTATGGTGGTTCTATAATTTGTTTGATTAAAGATAGGAACTGATGTACACTAAACTTGCTTCCTCTCAAGTTGAAACACAAATAGTAAGGAGCAGGTAAACATTGCGTCTCCAGTTGTGGGATTGTATTATATACACCACCTATCTAAGGATCTGTCATCAGAGCAACACCTTTCACATCTAAATTACACTATGCTGCAGTAATGAAGATTCACAAGTAACAAGTTTGACTTGAAAAAATATTTGAGTTACCCTTCAGGAGAAATATAGTACTTGTGAGGGAAAGGAAAAGGTCATAACAAAATAAGGTACATTACATGATATGGAATCTGGGCCACAAAACTCTATCTGATGGGGAGTCACAACATAAGCAGTGGACCCTAAAATTTTTTTTAGATTGCAGCCTTGGACCTGCTCATTCCAAAGATGCCAGATTCAGCATGACAATACATGTCCAGTAGAAATCTCACAAGAAAGGAGAAGATAACAAAAACTCACACTGGCACTTGAAAACCTGACCCCTTCCTGAAAACCATAATTTAATTTAACATATATTTCATAAGAAAAAAAAAATTGAAAAGCACAGGTCTGTTTCCTGTCTCTTTATTTACAATTACAGAAAAAAACCAACCAAACAAAACAAATTATGAGAATGATAAATTAAACTAATTATGAGAATGATAAATTAAACTATAAGTAAACCCTGCTCATAAATTTATTTTTAGTCAAATATGAAGCAGCTTCAGCGTTTGTGAAAGAAAGGAAACTTCCTTTATTCAACAACTTCCAAAATTCTGCTGATGAAATTTTAGCATTTATCAGTGTGAATTCTTATCTTGCAAATATACTACTAAGACAGTTCCTGGTCAGCAATTAGTGAGATCACATGTAGGGGTCTATAGAGATTAAAAAAAAAAGAAATGCCCAAGAGTGATATAACAACAAAGTCTAGAAGACAATGATGGAGCCCTGTGTCCTTTCATAGGCATTTTGTCATTCCAATATATACGCCCATCTGTAGGTTAGATTCTGCTCATGGCAGCATCAGAAGAGCAGGAACATTTTCAAATAGTCTGCTTTGAACAGGCTGCTTCAGAAGCAAATTCAGGGGAAGAAGTTGAGGAAGATGCTTCACTAGAGAGTCTGTAGTTTACATTTTGCTTCACACCTGGCCTCCTCAAGATATGCTAAAGCCAGAACCAAGCACTGCTTTCTCCCTTTGTTTTTATCTCATGCATGATAGACCATCAAGTCTGACAAAGTTAGCTAAAACCAGAGAAAGTGGCAATAATACCCAGGCCCCAGTTCCAATGTCCAACGGGAACCCAACATTGAGAAATGCAAAACAGGGCTCTGCTTTGCTGCTCTGTCATGGGAAGGCTGCAGGCACATGAGCAGAAAGGTTGCCAGAAGGAAATGGAGAAGCTGGACTGAATTTCTGCCAGCCAATATACCCTCTTATGGCAATTATTCTGAAAGGTAAGAGGGTAAAGAATCAACAGAAAGCCTCTTGGTGCCCTCATGATTCAGTGGGATTAAACAGCTCCTACAATGTGTGGCAGTTCTCTCTACTTCCATTTGCCAAAGCCATGTTCTATATGACCAGTGTAGCTAAGGGTAGTCTCTCATTCTGCATACTGGTACAGAACATTGCAAGGGGTGGAGGCTGCAATTCTGCCATTGTGAACTCTGAAGAAAGGCTACATTAAAATACCAACACCTCTGCTAGAAATTTTACTGTAGCTCCTCCATGCCAACTACATAATGCAAATGTATGTTTTGAACTTTGCTGCCTGGGGAAGGAGGGGGAAAAAATTAATTTGTAAATAGCTGTGTTTTCCAATTCTTCTACCAACCAACTTGTTCTCCAAGTCTGGCTCTATTACAGCAGTCATCATGTTACAGTTACTGAGAGTATGCCTAAGTATACATATGTACACCTAAGGATACACATGTACATACGTGTTTGAATGCATGCACACGCACTAAAGTTATAATACATGTGTAAATTTCATTCTGTATTTACTCATTTGCTGTAAGCACCATTGCTAATGGAAAATAGACCATGTCTCCTTTTTAAGGGAATGATTAGGACCACATGTTTCACTAACTCTTATGCTGAAGTCCTTGCTGATGCTTTTGAAACCAAATTACTAACAGCATAAAAAACTTATTTCCCTAGTGAAAACCACTGGCTACTAACTTAGTGAATATGAATACATTTGTCCCTAAACATGCAAGTAATCATCATATAAAGCTAGAGGCCTAAAATAAATAGGTATGGAGCAGATGAGAGCAAGGTTCATATGCAATAGTTACATATTCTATAACTGAATGACTGTTTATCTGAGAAACTCAGTATTACATCACTTTTCCTAAAGAGAATATAAACAGCACATTTTTGAAGAAACAGTTACTTAATGTGCAACTTGTCACCACTATCAGCTTTAACATAATAAAATACATGTGGAAAATCCCTTGAAGCAAACCTTCTGCAAAGCAGATTCTTCCCTAGTCTGGGTCAGAGGGTGTGTATGTCTATGAAGGAAATGCTATCTCTCTCTCTTTCACACACCCACTCACTGTAGGTCAAACAGCAGAACTCACTGTTGTGATGTATCTGCTGTATGCATGGCATCAGCTCCTTGAGGTAAAGAAATTACCATTGTTTCTTGGGGAGCATCTGTGCCTTGTAAAGAAAACCAACAAATCACACTTCAACATATTAAATAGCAGCACTCATTGAGATTTCAGCCAAAGATCCCTAAAGTACTTTGCAGACAATGAATAAAGCATGTTTCAGCAAGATATATATTACTCTCCATATTTTGTAAACATGGAAAACACAGCACTATCTAGTCAAATAACTTAACCAAGGTTACTCTGAAAAAAGCACGGAAGTGACAAGTATTATGACTAAGCTCCAGACTCTACTTTGGGAACCACCAGACTTCAATCTTTATGTTTGGACAGAAGTTTGTATAACCTGATCTGCCAAGGAATAAAACATCTCTGGGTGATAAAGCCCCTCATTTCTCTTTGACTCAATGTGCAATATTGGTACTAATATGTCAGGGTAGGCCAACCAGAGAAATTTGCTCCAGATGCCATATTATTATTTTTCAGTAAATGTAGGAGCTTAGGCACCTAGGTAATTGTTGTGTAGAACACTGAAGAACCCCTCTTGTGCTAATGACATTTTCTACAGCTAAGCGAATGTCAGCCTAGCCTGATAAATATCTTCTAGCATAGCTTTGTAAAGAAGATTTTGACAACACAACTTTTATGCAATAGCTTTGTCCTGTGAGCAAAGGTTGATAATTTTTCAAAATCTGAGATGCAGAAGTAGCAAAAATTAATAGAAGGCAACCACTATATCCTTATTTCTTTTAACTTCATAGCCCTGAAATCAGATCTCTGAATAAAGAACACTATCTTTAAGCCATTCTAGTATTTCATTCTTTATGGTATCACAAATTTTGAAACTGTTCAGATTATTCCAGGCCACTCTAATTGTTCTCAAAGGTTATGACAGAAATAGAATAATCTGTTCCATTTCTTTAATCAAAAAAATGATTTAGCTGAATAATAAAAGTAATAGAGAAAACAGATGAGGAGGTATACAGATAAGTAAATTTCCCATTTCTATATGGTAAATAAGTAATTTAATGCCATTACAGAATTATTGCTGCATTCTGAGTTGACATTTATTATACAGTAGAATCTCTCACAAAATCACTGGAAAAAGAGAATTATAGGTGAGCAGCAGCAATGGGTTAATAAAACATGGTACGCTATTAGATAAAGCTTTTACAGGTTTGCATCTGAAAGTCATAACATAACCTTTTATTTCATGTGTCACTGTGACAAGGCACAGTTCTTGAAACTGCAAGATGTTAAACAGATGTACTGTACAGCCTTCCAGATTTAAATCATGAGAACTGCATTTGCAGCCTGTGTGTTGTATCCCCATTTTTTTCCCCTTATCAGCTCTGGATGCCTTAAATAAAACCGTCTGTTTTATGCACCTTTTTTTTCCTTTAACTTTTTTTTTCTAACACAGTGGACCCTAAAAATCACTTCCTCCCTCCTTTCTTTTCTATTTTTTTTTCTTCAGACTAAAAAAAGTTACTTAGAAATATATCTCTTGGGCAGGGAAATCTCTCTTTCTCCTTATTCTGCAGGTGCTGGCAAACCGATCCAACTTCTTACTGTAAAAAAGCCATCCACTGCACAAACAGGCAGGAGTGATACCAGTAAAGAAAGAAAAAATAAAAACAGACCTGCTGAAATTTCAGCTTGAACATGCTTCTAAACTACTGAAATATTGATAGTCCTCTACCTTCTCTGTTTTAACTGTTGTTTGCACTCTGACCAATCTCTACCAAGAAATGTTTGCATAGTCATGCAACTTAATTTTCATGCCTACTCTGTCAAGTAGAGGCTGATCAGGGTCTTGTTCAGTCTCTTACTGACTATCTCTAAGGATGAGGGTTTCACAGCATCTCTGACCTAAAGCCTAAGTCGCACCACCACTGCGGAATTTTTCTGCCTTATATTCAGTCAGAATTTTCTTTGCTGAAACTTGTGTCCATTGCCTGTTATTATGTCAATCTGCACTTCCAGTGCATGCATTAGTATTTCTCACAAGGGCACACTGTTGACTCTTGTTCGACTTACTGTCCATGAAGATCTTTGGGTCTTTATCTGTAAAGCTGCATACTGTCCAATCAATCCATAAGCTGTAGTGCTGCTTTGGGGCTATTCTGTCTCAGGTGCAGGATCCCATATTTGCTTTTCTTGGACTTCAGGAGATTCCTGCTAGCCCATATATCCAACCTCTGAATGGTAGTTCTACACTCCAGCACACCAACTACTCTCCCTGGTTTGGTGTCACTTGCAAACTCATCGAGGTTCACTCAACCCCCCTGTCCAAGTCATTAATGAGAAGTTTAAACACTATTGGCCCCAGTATGTACCCCATAAAAACAGATGGTATTTTATGTACCATTGGGTATACAAGGGCTGAACTCACAAACTGTATTATATGTTCCATGCAACACTGCATGAAATAAATGAAGTTTCCAATTAATAAATATATGTAAATTCACTAAATTGGACAAATAATTTTGTGGTAGTCAACACAGTACAATGACTAGAATTTTCACTATATCATAATGGCATTTATGCATTTTTTGCATTGATGTGTATCCTTTAATTAACATTGCTGGTATTGTTCCTAGGTATTCAGCACTACAGAGAAATGTGGCATGTAAATGAATAGGGAAAGCACAATCCTTGATCCAAAGAATTCTTTACATTCTCAATAAAATACACTAGACAACAAGACAGTGTATCAGTCATCACATCAGAGAATTGAATGAACGCATCTAGATACCAAAACTGCAATTTTTTGTGAAACATATGTATATATATATATATATAAAAGAAAAGGGCCCAAAGAATTTGCATTGCAAATAGCAGTAACAGAAACAGACGGTATTTCCAGCAGAGGGAAAGAAAGACTAGGTGTATATGGATGAACAACATAGCAAACAATTCTGAAAAAAAAGCAAACCAGCAACACCATCTCACTTTTCATCCATGCAGAACGCAGACAAACCATTTGAGGCAGGTACTTACAACAGAAACAAAAACATCAAAAGAAAACCTTTTACACCGGAAAAATGTATGAAACTCAATAAAGAAACAAACTATTAAACATTGTAAAGTGTACACTTTCAGTACATGGTAAGAAAAGCATGAGTAATCATGCTGCTGTGAATGCAACATCACTTGAGAAGCATGTTGGTTGATTAATTGGGGTCAGAAATGCTCAGCACCTTTCGCTTTCAACTTCCTGGAGCCATTTAAGTGTAGGAAAAGTCCAAAGTAAGTGCAAGCAGGTGAAGATTCCACCTTGTTTTGAAAAAAAGTATATATAAATTGTTTTTATTGCAGCTATCTCTGTTTTGTTATTTATCTATTTAGAAACAAGAAAATATATTCCAAAGCCCTGCCATTCTAAACTGTTCATAAAACACTTCTTGCAGAAATATCTGATTCTCAGGTGTTTGGAAGCATAAAATGCACAAATCAACAGACAACTCTTGTCCCTATGTGCAAAGCTGTGAAGTTTGCCACACTGTTGAAGCTCTAAATCATCAACTTACTTCAACTTCAACCTATCTATGAAGAACTTTCTGCCTCAAAAAGAATAGAGAAGCGTTTTCAAATGTGTAACATTTAACTGAGTTTAAGTCAGCTGTTAAAAAAAAAAAATATTTCAACTGTTTCAAAAGTACATATTACTTCCACAATACAAAAAGGGGGATTATGAAATCAAGTTTTCCAATTGAAAGTCAAGTTTTCATTTAAAATTTGTGTTTTAAAAGTAGATTTTATAAAAAAAATCAAGAATTGGGCACAAATCCTCCTAAGAGTATGGAAAGCCAGAACAGTTCTGAATATATTTGGGGCAGTAAGTAAGCAATATTTTATTAAAAAGACGAACTTTACATTTGGCATGAAGTTACTTCTAAAGTTTCTAAACACCAAAGCTGAATGAATAATTACTAGGCAGCCTCAGACCTCCTCAGTGTGGAGAAGAAAAGATCTCTGTTTGGACTGTTTGAGATGTTCTAACTGAACCAAAGACAATTATGTATGTATCTCTATCATAAACCACTTCCAGACTCCTTTGATAGACTTTTTTCCGGCTACACTTTTCCAAAGTAGCTGGTGGGGATCTTGCAGTTTTCAGCTGTTTGGTAGGCAGCTCATTGGATCAGAAAAATCAATGCGTTGGATTAATTTAACCTCAGTACTGACATCATTCTCTTTATGGGGGAAAAAATCCCAACTTAACAGTATCACAATCATAACAGAGAATCATAACATATTCCAGTGATAATCCTTCTGAGTGAAGGGAAGCATTTATTCAGCTCTCACTTCTGATCCAGCATACAGTATATTAAAAATAAATAAATAAATAAACAAAATAAAAGCTTCATCACCTCTTTACTCTGTTCACATTTAAACTTTTGACAATATTTAAAATTAGTCAGTGAATTTGATACAAATTACAAATAATTTTATCTGTTGCAGAACCACATTTCTAGTGAATGATTCACCAAAAAAGTCTTAGCCCCATCCTTTGTAGCATAATTGTTATATGAAAAAGCAAAATCTAAAGACCAAACAAAAAAAAAAAACCCACACAAACAAACAAACAAAACCACCAAAAAACCCAAACAAACAAACAAACAAACAAACAAAAAACGGTTTTTAAGCTCTGTTTCCTTTACAGGAGCAAGAGTCAGGCCCATACATCAGTTTTTCAAGGAAGCAGTGAAGAAGTGTTTATCTGTCAAATACTTCTCTGTTAGGAAAAGTACATATCAGCACGAGGCTACACACATTAGGAAAAAATCTTTGCTTTGATAACAGAAAACATTATTAGGCCAGCAAACATACTTAGCATTTTACTTTCCTGAGAACAGCTGCAATGACTCCAATACAGGGGAGTGAAAAGGGAGGCCTTCACCATTTAACTGAACCAACTAAAACATGCAGTCACTAAACAGAGAAAACATGATGTCTATTATCAACTACAGCAATCTCCCTATGTATACTTTTTTTTACCTTCTGAAACCTCTTTGGAGACTTTGAGCAAATGCTAAAATTAAACATGAAACAGGATTTTGGGACATAATATCTTTGAGGAGATTATAACTTACTTTGCAAACATAGATAAAAAAATTGAGGTTTTCTAAGCAAGAACAAATTTCACATTTTCTTTATTCTCTTTCATCATTCCTAATCCATTTAAATCAAGCTGTAATGTACTTTACATGTAAATTTTGACTCAGAACTTCAGGCAAATGTGATGTTTTACTAAGTAACCACATAGAGCAGCAGGAAAGACTCCTCTGCAACAAGACTATGTTCTCTTATTCTATAATTCGTGAAATAATTCCTAATTACATTCTCTATATATATAAATTTCAAGCCTTTAATTGCTATGTATAGATTGTGTACTTTGGTATAACATCCATTTCTTCCCATTTAATTGGATAATGTGTACAAAATGCAGTAAAAAACATTTCTGACTCAAATCTAGGAAAAATACTTCATTTTAAAAACCTAAAATCTATTTAAGACTTCTTAGTTGCTTATGCAGTCACCTGCTGAGAAGTCAAGATGGAATAATTAGCACTAAAGTCTCCACATCCACTCCAATAAAACAGTAACCTCTACAAATGAATTTGTGATCTAATGTTAAATACTCACGTTGAAATGTACTTCTACTCACCCAAAGGCTGACCTACCCACCGGCAGTTTCATCCGAAAAAAAAAAAGAAGCACTGAATTAACAAACCAAACCCCTCGCTTTGTTGTCTTTTTAACATCCACATGGCTTGGATAGTGATATTTTATATTAATTTTTAATTCAGGACATAGCCAAATACAAACCATATTCATATCTAAATAAATATAATTTCAGTTTCACCCATCACGCTACTGACTTCTGAGATTATTTAGATGGTCAGTTAGACAGCTACACCATTTAAGACCACAGCGCTGGTTTTTGCTCCTTTGATTTGACACAGGTCAAACTGATGCAAAGACAATAATCTCAAAGAGAGTACAACTACAATGTAATGAGTGCTTTTGTCTTTCCTTTTGAGGCAGCTGAAGGTTTGTAACCACAGAATTTGGTATGTTCAAAACAAAAATTCACTTTAAAAAGCCAAGAAATTTAAAAAAGTGCTTTGTATTGTGAAATGACAGTAACACTTCTTTCTACATCCTCTCCTAGATGACTTGTAAATATATAAACTATCTCCACATGCTTTTATTTCATGTTTATTTTTCCATCACTCATCTAAAAAATGGAGCAAAATATACACAGTGAGAGTGTGTATTTTCCTCCAAAATAAGAAAAATACATGGATTGAAAAGTCTTGTACAATAGCAAACATGTCAAAAGAACCCATAATTTGCTTTTATTTCTAAAACATGCTTCTAATAAAGGATAGAGTTAAATATCTACTTGATTAGCAATTGTCCTGGTCTTGCTGTGCCTTTAATTTCAATTATAATAGCTGTTTGGCCGAGAATAATTGTCATTTTTTTAGGTTCTGAAAGGATAGATTCAGAGGATAAAGACATGAAAGCATGTTACTGAAATTTCCAAATATTTTGAAATTTCACTGAGGAGACACTGAATGTCACCTTCCTTTAATAATTCACATTTATAACTGACACTAGCTTTAGCAGCGTATTTACTGATTTTAGGGCTTAAGACAGAGAAAAAAGACAATTAAAGAACAATCAGTCCGTATGAAGGACGTATATTCTGTGCTTCAAAATATATGACTTACAAAATCCTCAAGTATACATTCCTATTAAATGCATATTCTTACACCCTAAGAATAAGAAGTAACACAGAAAAACCCAACAGGTTCTTACAATCAAGAGGGCTCACCATGCAAAGTATCATTCTTTTAAGATATATAATTTTAGGGTGGAGAGGAAGCCATACCAGAATATTGCATCTTAATTTTCCACTAGTATATTCAACACAAAAGGTTAAGTTGGGTACAAATATGACATCCAGAAAATACACATTGTACAAACACGGATTCCAGATTTAATATTAGATTCACAAGGGAAATGTCAAAAACAAGAGGCAATAGTTAGTAAAATACATAAAGATAAAAAGCCATGCCATGAAAGTAGTAGGAATACAGTATCTGTACACTGTCAACACTTCTCAGTATCAAGGTACATAGAAGAAGAAAAAATGGACAGTGCAATTTGCTATTGCAGTTCTCAACATGAGCAAATCACATATCCCAAACCAGCTCAGTAAAGTCATAGAAAGATGGCTGATACCTAAGTCCTTTAAATCCAAGGGACCATAAGAATTGAGGGGGAGGGAAGAGGGAGGTTGTGTTTGCACACTCAAGTTGTCAGTAAATATTCTTCTCTTCTGACTTCACAATTTTTCACAGGTATTGGGAAGAAGAGGGAGATTTTTACAAAATCTGTTATTACATAATTGATTTAAAGAGTTTCTCTAAATCTTAAACCTTGTATCTTGATGATTGGCACAGAGACGAACTGGTTTAGAGAAATGAGTAGTCTTGAGGACTTCTACAGGAAGTAAAGAAATCCTAACTTCCCTCTTTCTCATTTGTGAACCTGTGCAAATACAGTATCTGAAAGAACAAGATTTGCAGATACAAAATGGTGTTTCTGCTCATATCTACTTTGGGTGTGACCTGCAGAAGATGCATTTCAGTTCCCTGCTCCATGTCAAAGACTACATTTAGCAGAAGCTTCTCTCCAAAACCCAGCTCATGGAAATGACAACCCACCAAACTGGCCCTTACAGGTTTTTAGCCTGACTCCCAAGACTCCCAGAATTCATACAGTTCATCACAGATGATGAGTATAATGTTTGCAACATTGGTAGCAAAACAACAGGGAGGAACTGTTAGAAGTTTTTGTTTTTAAAGGGGATTTTTTTTTAGCTTCTTGTTTTTTCTCAGAAATTAAACTGGTATCCACAGTGTAAATACCATCTTCTTGGCATCTCATTTTATCCTTTTGTCTTTCTCATGCCATTTGTAAACTTGGCTCAAAACTCCTGAATTCTCCTTGTCTTCTCTCACATGTGAGTCAGGATCTCCATATTTAATACTACCATTAATCACCTTTGACACAGTACCTTCACACTGAAGTGAATCATTTATTTTAATAGGCCATTACAGGCATACAGAAAAATATAAATAAATTTTCTTCTGTGAGTTCAGAGGTGTTTCTGGTGTAATTCTAAACAATTAAAATTTGATTGTGTCGTCCCAAAGTTCTGCCTGTAAATCTGATCAAAATCTGGCTTTTTGTTGTTTGGGTTTTTTTAATGAACAGTAAGCCTAGATTGCTTTTCAGGGCTTCAAAGAAGCTTTGAAAAACATCCCAGATCAAGAACAACATTAATCAAGATTTATATATAATTCAATAGAAGCTTTACCCTTAAACATATACTACAAAATTACACATTTTTTGATTTAAATTGTTATAATTAAATGGTACGGGTGCTAAGTAGCCAATTGAAATTGTGTGAGAAAAATTTCAACATGTGGCTGGCTGCTCAGAGCGTTGACATCCAAATGCTATAGGCAGTTGTAAACTTAGGATGAGTTTTTTAAAACAATGCTTATGTTCTTGGCCTTACTGGCAATGCACAGTGAGGAAATATTTCCTGCTTCTTCACAAACTGTCTACTTGAATCATACTATAAACCTACATGAAACCAGTCAGCAACGAGAAAGAAAATGGCAATGACAGAGAAAGCTTGCCTGACTAATTAATGCCTTTTTGTGGTGGTTGGAAATGTAGATCTTCAAATACCCACTCCTACTCAGCCTACATACTTGTCTTTTCATGGCTCAAATATTCTTCCTTGTTAGTACGAGTCATAAAACTAAAACAGTATATTTTTTTAAATGTTATTGCGTAACTAGAATGGAAAATGAACACGTCAGCATCTCATGAAAATATCACCTTTTTTATCAGCAGTGAGTGGGACTCCAACATGAACTTAAGCTGAAGACTGCAGGAAATCTTGTAATTTCAGGATGAGAGGCCAGTCATGACTTGAGCTAAGATTTTTAAATTAAATTGAACACTCAGGTAAAGCATCTGAAGAGCAAATGATAACTTAAGCCTGATTTGCAGTTTCTGGTTTTGTTGTTGGATTTTCCATTTTATTTTCTCCCTTGTTGGAATACGTGTATCATCATCTGTAGCTACTATCATTTGAGAAATTCAAAAGTGTAAGATACGTATTCTCCAGAAGATCATTAGTATTTTCATGCCTACAAAACTTAACTCCCACGACAAAGCTTCACCACTACTTATAAATAGACTTGTTTGTAATCAATATAAGTGATAAAGACCAATGATGAAATCTAGTCCTTATGGCCTGTGAGAAAGAAAAAAAAATATCCGGACTATATTCATATGAACTCCAAGAAAACTAGGTGGCAATTAATTTTGAAAACATAAAAATATACTAAGAAACTTTAAAAGCAACCCTTTGTTCAAGGAAGTGATATACTGAAGCATATCTAAAACTTAGTCTGAAATCCCAGTATTTATTAGTGATTCTACTACAAATTTGCTTAGTAAATGAAGCCGCAACTACTTCAGAAAAACATTTTAAAACAATGGTATTTTCTTACTGATTTGATATACTTGAGCTGGGCAACCAGCAGGCATAGATAGTCTCACAATTTACATACTACGGGGAAAGCAAAGAACACCTATTTAAATTCATCATTATTTTGTGACGATGATTCAGTGAATGCTTAGATTAAAAAAAAAATAAAACCAACTTCTAAAGAATCAATTACTTTAGCATATAAACTCTCTTTGTGCTGAGAGAGACATATTTCCCTCTTTCCCATACATGTAACAGACTTAACACTCCTCAAACTTTAGAAAAATGCAACAAACGGGTTAATTAAAAACTCTCTTTTGACCCCACAGTTACACAGTTTATACAAACAGAAAGAAGAGCTGGGCTCACGCTCTGTGAGGGATTTCTCAGAACTTACACATCATCCAGCTCAGTACATCTTAAAGTATATGGCCTTATCCTGAGTATACTCTGGTAAAGTGAGACACCAAATATAAATTCTTTGAAACCAACTGATGCCACTTTGATGAGCTGCAAGGTTAGAGAACCAGTGTGCATCTCCTGCAAGTACAGAAACTAATCCAAGAGTTTGAGGCACAAGGGATGTGCATCATAGACTCCTAACACTGAGGCCTAACAAAGACTGTGAAGTTTCAAAACCAGCTCATTGCTTCATATTTGAGTATGGCTTTTTGATACGTCTCTTTTAGAAGGAAATGCCTAAAAAGGCTAGGTGACTCTTCATGCCTTTGAACAGCCATGACTGCAATGTAATTTTTAAACACAATTTAGTACTTTGTTAGGTCCCTTTTTTGAGAACTTAATGTTCTTCATAACCAACAAATACTTAGATCCCTCTTTTCTCCGTGTAAATAGTATTACCCAAAGACATCACCATCATGGCTGGGCTTCGCGAACGAAGATTTAGGAAGGCTCTATCCACACTTGCTACAGGTATGCTGGTGGCTAATGAGGCCAATACGAGATAGACATATCCGATTGCAAAAGGGACAGCAGAAAGACTTCTTAGGTGATATATTACCATTCATATATCTACACACTTAAAAGAAATTAAAAGAGAACAGTAAAACCGCTGCTACCAAGCATCATTTTCTTGCTTGCACAAAAGAAACACAGCGCAATCTTAGTGCATGGTTGAGTTATTTCCTGTCAGGTTCCTTCCTCATTCGGTAAAAATATTCAAAAGTGGTTTTATTTCTCATAAGTTGTTGCTCCAGGTCTTACTTTAATATACATCACTCAAATCACACGATAAAAAAAAGTTAATTTCCCAAATTCTCTGGTGCTCTCACATTAGAAGTTATACTTTCCAGAAGCATAACTACTATGTCTTTACAACACTGCTTATCGGAGTCACAATTTCATGGCTAAAAAAGCAAAATATAGAGAAAACTAAGGATAAAACCAGTATGTTAGGCTTTTCAGCTATTTTAACAATATTACATTTTTAAGTGCTCAAGCAATACTTTAAACAGTTTCATTAACATCCATGAGAACTCAGCACTGCTGCATATTTTGCATATGGTATCATTAGGCAGACACTCAAAACATGAGGCGTACAAATGTAATGACCACCTTTTAATATTCTGATTGAAGTGACTTATCCAAAACCATAGGTGAACTGTGCGGCAGATGCAGGAAGAGATTCCTGTCTGGCATTCAACTTCTATAAAAATGAAGCCATATTTCTGGAACTTCTTATCTCTTTCACTACTTTTTCTACTTGGAATCAAATGAATTAAGAATTTGACAGACAATAACTTGGTTAAAAAAACAAACTAAACACCCTCCTACTGATCAGTCAAGTCTATCCTGCATGCTTCAGGAAGAGAGTACAGCAGAAAGACATTACCTGATTTAAAAATATCACAATGCATACGAATTAGAGGTTCTCCTACAGTAAAGAAAGTTGTTGGTGAGTTCTCATGTCGGTGTTGTTCTTATTTATTGTGGCATTTTTAGAAATCAAAATTCAGGCATTGGAAAAACCTAACCAATTCTAGCTACTATAGTTAGACAATTTGTAATACAGGTCTCAAGCAAAGCTAACACCTTTGGGCTCACAAAACACATATAAAGGACTAGAAATGTGGCAGCAGGTGAAAGCATATCTTTTGCATGCACCATGTGGGGTTCCAGTCCTTTACTCATAGCCAGCTTCTTTCTACTACCTTTAAAAATATGGGGCAGAAAAGAGCACATCTAAGACACTGCCGTCAACTTTCCACTCAAGTCTCTAAAATAGAGCAGTAGAGCTCCCAGAGAAAAACTAGTTGTAAGAATATGTTGATAAGGTAAAAAATACATTTCTCGAAACTTGTTTTCCCCATGAGTTGGTCATTTTATCAGAATTGTTTCCCATGTACTTGAGACTTAAGCAGACAATCAGCACTGGAAATTTTAGATCAAACTCTGTAAAGTTAAAGGCAAGTGAAAACAAAACCTCATAATAGAAATTGTTAAGCTACCGCCTCAATCATTATCTTTCTTGCTATGTCAATAGTTTTATAGTAAATGCATGTACAAACAAAATCCTGTCATTAATATAAATATACATTTTTATTTAGAACTCCATCATATTTCAAGACTATTTGACTATAAGCTCTCTACTAGTCATTATAAGAGAGGCAGGCCACACAAAAACATAGCACAGTAATGGACCAGACCTCACTGCAGCCAAAATTTAAAACAAGCCTTCTGTTACAATATTCCTCATACTAAAATACAAGTGATGTCTCATTTTGAACCATTCTTATGACATCTGGATATAGAACTGCCTCATAATACATCTAGAGCCTGCATAATTTTGTATATGTGAGAATCACATACTACAGTCTTGGAACTGGATTTTCCATTTCACTTCTTCAAACTATGTTCCATTTCTTAATCCTTTCTGCTTTAGAACAGAATCTACTTTTATAAATTTCCCACAGACCAAAAGCTCAAAAACATTTGTAATTTAGTACAAAAGAGCTACTCCTGACAAAATTAAAGGGTTGGGTATGGCTAGTGGTGTGGAGTTTTTTTCATTGCACAGATTTTAAAAATTGAAGTAAAAAGTTGGCTTGAAACACCAAATCAAAGCTAGGCAGCGCACATTTTCAACTCAGCAAGACAGGCAGGAATAGAGCTGAATTTCTGATTCGAAATACAATTTAATTTTAACCACATTCATCCGGATGTTTCCTTTCAATGAATTGGCATTTTCAAATGTAAAAACATTCCATCACAAGATTTCCAACCAGTTTTAGTACTTCTTTAATAGACACATGCAAAATTTAATTCCTCTCTCTTGTCTGTTAGGAATTACTTCCAGACACATCGTATTACCTCAGGCCTTCAATCAGCTGCTTTTCAGTTGCAGAAACCTCTACATATAAAAAAGCTCCCTGCAGTATTATGGGCATGAATATAATTTCATTCGTCTTGGGACAGCCCTTAGTAGGCCACAAAAGTCTATTTCAACAAACAATTAAAATACAGTCATATAAGAAAAAAAAAAAAAAACAACAAAAAAACCCCAACAAAACAAAATAAAAAGCCCAAACCAGCAATAAAAACACATAACATGATTTAAAAAGAAAAAAACACCACAATACAAAAACACCCAACATATTTTATAATTTTTGCTGTTCTATGTGTTCACAATACTGAACGTAGAAGTTTTTACCAGATGCTAGGAAATTTTTGCCAGGATGCATTCAAATGAAATTACTTCCAAAATAAGAGCCAGTCTGGAGGTTAATAAGAAAAACCTACCACCTTCATAAGTTTCCGCAAATAATAAACTTAAAACATCAAATAATTTCCAGCTATCAGATATTTCAATACTCAATTTACTATGACTTTTTTTTTTTCTGAGGCAGACTCAGAGAAATGCTAAAGGAACTGTAATGGCCTTCTGGGACAGGAAGACTAAGGTTTCTGTAAAAAATGTTAAATTAATTTTTATAGTGATGCAAAGTCAGGGAAGGGTTGTTAAGGGATGGCCTCTTGCCACAGGGTGGAGTTTTGTTATGGTATCCTTTTAGAGTCTGCAGGTGTTTGGCAGGAGCTGAAATCAGGGCCAGCTGTGATATTTCAGCTCCGATATTTCCCTCCCCATATTTCTCAGAAGTGATGCATCAGGGTGATGTCTTACACCTGATGTACTCAACTTGTGTGGTATGACTGCAACTGCTGGGGTGGTATGGGGAAAGTACCACTGCATGGTTTTCATTTTATTTTCAGCTGGCAACATTCATATAGTAAAATTCATCAATATGAATGGATTTAATCTTGTAAAACATCAGATAACAATTTATTAAACTGCCTGTATTTCTGGGTTGTTTTGTTGCTTCTTATATATGCTAGCTATTTAATTAAAGAGCACTGTATAAGAATCTTGAAAGAAATTACATTGTGAAAATGGGAGGGCAACGTTCTAAAGAAAAAAAAAGCCAACCTTGGGTGTCCTCCCTTAATCAGCTAAGATCTTTGTTCTTGCATACTTAGCTGCAGTACAGTGCGTACCTCTTTTTGTTTTCTTTTATCTTTTGGGAGAATTTGAATAGTTTCTATTAAAAATGGTATTCTCTTTTAAGTTTGTTTTGTTTGGAAAGCCTAAAACCACATTGTATTTCACACACGTATTCCCCAAGGTATGCTAAATGGGACCATACTGAGGTCATTCACAAGTTTTTTAAATGGTTTAAGAATTCTTTTAATGTTTGTACTATCTTGGCATGATTAAAAGAGCACATTTTTAAAAAATAGTTTAAAAAGCTTAATTATATCAATTTTCATTTAAATAGTGTATACTCTACTATTTTGTAAGAACTTTTACAAATATTCCTTTCTCCCCCACGTTTTTAAGAAAATTGTTCCCTAAATAGTGAATCTCCTCTTTTTCTCAGCCTTTTTATCCACATATGCACAAGTATACACATACGTCTATCCACAGACTGATTGACTTAGCAGTACAAATGCCTGTAGTATTCATTTTAACTTCACAAATGAATAAAAGATTATAATCAGTGGGAAAAGTGGATGTTTCGCTCCATTCATGGAAAAAACACTATCACCTGGCACTCCAACTTAGTAAAAAACTTCCTGTTTTTTGGCAGCTCACTTGGAGTACGATTGAAGCTGTTAACTATATTAACAAAATGTCCTAGGATCAAAAAATGTGTTGGTTTATCTCAGTTTATAGAAAAAGTTATATAAACTACTCTGAGCCTTCAGAGCTCTGAGGTCCTTTTAGTTAAAATAAAATTCGAAAACACAACTCACCTGTAAGCCAATTGAGTTCCATCAGACCATTTCAGCCATCTCCTTTAATTGTCTTTCCCCCTATTTCCTTACACTTTCTTCTAGCCATCCCTTGCATTATTCCAGCCCTCTCCCAGGATTTCTGTCTTTTTCTGGTACCAGCCTAGCACACACTTTACAGCATTACTGACAGCTGAGCACACAATTGTTGACATCCATGCAGTGCATCTTAGCGCACTAATGGTGCAAGACTGCACTTAAAATAAATAGTGTTTGCATTATGGATATCAAAATTCAAAGATCAAAGAGGAAGATGATGTCAATAAAATGAAAGTAAACAAAATGTTTAGATCCAAACCTTCTGGTAATGCCCAAAATGGCAGAAGTTAGCAAAACCTATAACATTATCTATTGGAGGTAGAGGACAGTTTGACTATACTGAAGAATCACTGGGTTTCATGTTTTTCTAAAGTCTTTGCTATTGTTAAAAGCAAATGGCAACGAAAAGCAGATTACTGCGTTATGATAAACTCCTTAATTTTAAATCACGCTGTTTGTACATGTTGTTATGCAGTATCACTATGCATGGTTATTAAATGCAAGCTGAGTGACATCTGTCTTAGAAATGTATTTTCTGATCTAAATTGAGAGTAAAAAACCATCATATTACAATGGGAGCACTGTTAAAACAAAGTTCTCATACTTGATGACTGGATTCAGATTTACATATAAGAAATGTGTGCTGTTTGGTGGATGAAGAATCGGCTGGACAGTCACATCCAGAGGGTGATCAATGGCTCAGTGAGACATACCACTGGTGACAAATAGTGTCTCTTAGGGGTCCATACTGGGACCAGTGCTATATAATATCTGCAGACGACACCAAACTGAGTTGTGCGGTTGACAGGCCTGAAGGATGGGATGCCATACAGAGGGACCTGGACAAGCTTGAGATTCAACAAAGTCCTACACCTGGGTCAAGGCAACCCTCAGTATCGATATGGGCTGGAGGATGAATGGATCAAGAGCATCCCTGCAGAGAAGGACTTGGGGCTGCTGGAGGATGTGAGGCTGCACATGACCTGGCAATGCGTGCTCACAGACCAGAAGGCCAATTGTATCCTGGAATACATCAAAGGAAGTGTAACCAGCAGGTCAAGAGAGGTGATTCTCCCCCTCTGCTCTGCTCTCATGACCTCTCACCTGAAGTATTATGTCCAGCTCCAGGGTCCTCAGTATAGGAAGGACATAAGGCAGATGGAGCAGACCAAATTGATGGGGGGGAATGGAAACAGGTCCCTAATGGGAGAGGTAAAAGAACTCTCTCTCGACCCCCATCACCCCCCAGGGTGCCCTTGAAGAATAGATATGAGTCCCTGGACCCAGACAGTCAGGTAGAGGACAGCCAAGAAGATCTCTCTAGAAAGCCTCCTGGTTCAGCCCTGTCTAATAGACAGATTACAACCTCAGGTATAAAAAAAAAAAGAAGGGTAGTTGTAGTCGGTGACTCCCTTCTGAGGGGAACTGAGGGCCCTATTTGTCGCCCAGACCCATCCCAGAGAGAAGTATGCTGCCTTCCTGGGGCCAGGGTGAGGGATATTAGTAAGAGACTTCCTGAGTTAATTCAGCCCTCAGACTATTATCCACTGGTGGTAGTCCAGGCTGGCAGTGAGGACATTAATCGAAGAAGTGCCAGGATAATTAAGAAGGACTTCAAAGCACTGGGCCGGTCAGTTCAGGGGACGGGAGCACAGGTGATATTTGCCTCAGTTCCTGCACTATCTGGGATGGATGAGGAGTTAAATAAAGAGTGGAGTAAAAAAGCCCAACTCCTCAACAGATGGCTAAAGGATTGGTGCCACCGTCAAAATTTTGGTTTCTTTGACCATGGGGTAAACCCCATGGTACCTAGTTTCTTAAAATCAGATGGGATTCATCTTTCTAGGAAGAAAAAGAAGACTGTAGCCCATAAGTTAGCGAAGCTGATCAGGAGGGCTTTAAACTAGGTTTGAAGGGGGAAGGGGTTGAAACCGGGCTCTCCAGTGATCAGCCTAATGATGGAAAGCCTGAGTTAAGAATTAAATCAACAGCCCACCTGAAATGCATGTACACTAATGCACGCAGTATGGGCAACAAACAAGAGGAGCTGGAAGCCATTGTGCAGCAGGAAAGCTATGACGTAGTCGCCATCACAGAAACGTGGTGGGATGACTCGCGTGACTGGAGTGTTGCCATGGATGGCTACACGCTCTTCAAAAAGAACAGGCAGGGTAAGAGAGGTGGAGGGGTGGCTTTATATGTTAGAGAGTCTCTTGACTCTGTTGAACTTGAGATCAGCAATGATAAGGTTGAGTGCCTGTGGACCAGAATCAGGGGGAAGACCAACAAGGCCGACATCATCATAGGTGTCTGTTACAGACCGCCCAACCAGGATGACGAAGGGGATGAAATATTCTACAAGCAGCTGGCGGATGTCTCGAAATCGTCAGCCCTTGTCCTTGTGGGTGACTTTAACCTGCCGGATATCTGCTGGGAGCTCAATACTGCAGAGAAGAGGCAGTCTAGGAAATTCCTGGAGTGTATAGAGGACAATTTCCTCCATCAACTGGTAAATGAACCTACCAGGGGTAAGGCCCCGCTAGACCTGCTGTTTACAAACAGAGAGGGGCTGATGGGAGATGTAGTGGTTGGAGGCCGCCTGGGAAATAGTGACCATGAAATAATAGAATTTTCAATACTCAGAGATTCTAGGAGAAACAACAATAAAACCTCTACGCTGGATTTCCGGAGGGCAGATTTTGACCTATTCAGAAGTCTAGTCCAGAGCATACCCTGGGAAACAACCCTTAAAAACAAGGGGGTCCAGGAGGGATGGACGTGCTTCAAGCAAGAAGTTTTGAGTGCACAGGAACAGGCTGTACCAGTGTGCCGAAAGGCAAGCCGGCGGGGAAGACAACCAGCTTGGTTAAACTGGGAGATTCTGAAGGAAATCAGGGATAAAAAGAGAACTTACCGACTGTGGAAGAAAGGGCTGGCTACTTACGAAGAATTCAGGAAGACAGCTAGATCATGCAGAAAGAAAATCAGGGATACAAAAGCGCAATTTGAAGTTAAATTAGCCACTTCTGTTAGGGATAACAAAAAGTCCTTCTATAAATACATTAATAACAAAAGGAGGAGCAAAGAAAACCTTCATTCTTTGAGGGACTTGGAGGGAAACATAGTTAATAGAGATGAGGAGAAGGCTGAGGTACTTAACACTTACTTTGCCTCAGTTTTTACCAGTAGGACAGGTGGCCCTCAAGGCAACCGGCCTCTGGAGCTGGTAGACAGAGATAGGAAACCAAATAGCCCCCTTGTATTCCAGGAGGAAATTGTTAGTGACTTACTGAGTCATCTGGATCCTCACAAGTCTATGGGACCAGATGGGATCCATCCTAGGGTAATGAGGGAGCTGGCAGAAGAGCTTGCCAAGCCGCTCTCCATCATCTTCCAACAATCCTGGCTCACTGGGGAGGTCCCATATGACTGGAAGTTGGCAAATATCACCCCAATCCATAAAAAAGGCTGCAAGGCTGACCCTGGTAACTACAGGCCTGTCAGCCTGACCTCGGTGGCTGGCAAAGTTATGGAGCAGATCATCCTGTGTGAAATCACACAGTAGCTACAGGATGGACAAGGGATCAGACCCAGCCAACATGGGTTTAGGAAGGGCAGATCCTGTTTGACCAACCTGATCTCCTTTTACAATCAGGTGACCCACCTGGTGGATGAGGGAAAGGCTGTGGATGTGGTCTATCTGGACTTCAGCAAAGCCTTTGACACTGTCTCCCATAGCATACTCCTGGAAAAGCTGGCAGCCCACGGCTTGGACAGGGGCACTCTGTGCTGGGTCAGGAACTGGCTCAAGGGCCGGGCCCAGAGAGTGCTGGTGAACGGAGCTGCATCCAATTGGCGACCGGTCACCAGTGGTGTTCCCCAGGGGTCAGTGCTGGGCCCAGTCCTTTTTAACATCTTTATCGATGATTTAGATGAGGGGATTGAGTCCATCATCAGCAAATTTGCTGATGACACCAAATTGGGAGGGAGTGTCGACCTGCCGGAAGGCAGGAGGGCTCTGCAGAGGGATCTGGATAGACTGGAGAGATGGGCTGACTCCAATGGAATGAAGTTCAACAAGGCCAAGTGCCGGGTCCTGCACTTTGGCCACAACAACCCCCTGCAGCGCTATAGGCTGGGCACAGAGTGGCTGGAGAGCAGCCAGGCGGAAAGGGACCTGGGGGTGCTGATCGACAGGAGGCTGAACATGAGCCAGCAGTGTGCTCAGGTGGCCAAGAAGGCCAATGGCATCCTGGCCTGCATCAAGAACAGTGTGGCCAGCAGGAGCAGGGAAGTGATCCTTCCCCTGTACTCTGCATTGGTGAGGCCACACCTGGAGTATTGTGTTCAGCTCTGGGCCCCTCAGTTCAGGAAGGATATTGAGGTGCTGGAGCGGGTCCAAAGAAGAGCAACGAGGCTGGTGAAGGGACTGGAGCACAAGTCCTATGAGGAGAGGCTGAGAGAGCTGGGGTTGTTCAGTCTGGAGAAGAGAAGGCTTAGAGGCGACCTCATCACTCTCTTCAACTACCTGAAGGGAGGTTATAGCCAGGTGGGGGTTGGTCTCTTCTCCCAGGCAACCAACAATAGGACAAGGGGACATGGGCTCAAGCTCTGCCAGGGGAGGTTTAGGTTAGATGTTAGGAAGAAATTCTTTACAGAGAGGGTTATCAGGCATTGGAACGGCCTACCCAGAGAGGTGGTGGATTCACCATCCCTGGAGGTTTTTAAAAAGAGATTGGACGTGGCCCTTAGTGCCATGATATAGTAATTGGAGTTGGATCAGGGGTTGGACTTGATGATCTTGGAGGTCTTTTCCAACCCAATCTATTCTATGATTCTATGATTCTATGACATTAACCTTTTGGAGCAAGTCCCGAGGAGGGCCATGAAGATGATGGCTGGATGGAGCACCTCTCTTAAGAGGAAAGGCTGAGAGAATTAGGACTGTTCAGCCTGGAGAAGACTCCAGGGAGTCCCTATTGTGGTCTTTCAGTACTTGAAAGAGGACTGTAAGACTTTTTAGCAGGGCTTGTTGAGAGTGGACAATGAGTAATTATTTTAAACTGAAGAAGGGTCAATTTAGATTAGATATAGAAAAGTATTTTACAATGAGGGTGGAAAAACTCTGGAACACATTCCTCAGAGAAGTGGTTGATACTCCATCCGTGAAAATATTCAAGATTGGGCTGGATGGGACTCTGAGCAACCTGATCTAGTTGAAGATATCTCTGCTCAATGCAAGGTGGTTGGAGTAGATGACCTTTAAAAGGTCCTTGACAACTAAAAATATTCTATGATCAATCTTGCTGTGATTACACTATGTTCTTGTTGGTGGGTGCTGGTTTTTCCCTATTACAATTGGGATTTCACAGTGCAGAGGATACCTAGATTACAGACTCTCAGGTGTTAAACTTCTTCCCCAGTCTTAGACAGTCTCAGGGCACTGTCATGTTTTTCAAGGTTTCAGAAACTAAAATTGCAGACTAGCTTATGAAAGAGCAAAACTATATACAAACATGTGTTTTTATCCCGGATTCATGCTGCCTACACAGCAACAGAAAAATGAACAAATGGAGGGAGACTGGGCAAGGTACAACAGCAAAACCAGAAGAACTGTGAAGGTGAAAAACTGCTTGAACTGTCCCTAAACCTCTAAATGCAAGATATGGATAAGTGACTTAGAGCAATGAAGTCAACTCTGAAGGTCTGAAGTCTTCACCATCAAAATAAAAATTTGGGTAGAAATTAGAAAAATATACTTAATAGGCTAAATATACAAGTCTCCAAATTGCTGTCTGCTGGATAGTCTCTCAGATACATAATGGTGGAGTGGGAGGCTTAATTTTATATAAGTGATGTAAAGTAGACATCCTGACACAAGGCAAATACCTTAAAACATCAACTGTTTTCCATATTTAAGGAAGAAGAGGAAAGCACTGCAGTCTTTTTTTTTTCTCCGCTTCCTTTGAACTGAAAATACCTGTGAGAAAATGCTTAAGGATGTAAGCAGGACCAGAAATGAAACAAATGTATAACATGAAGCATTCCACAAATACTGATATTCAGTTTCCAATAGTAATAAGAACACAATGCCTGAGTGCCCTGTATATCAGAGAAGAGCGTAGAAAAGACAAAGCTTTTCAGCAGTTTTGTGAGGAAGAGAAGAGAGATGAGCATGCCCCTTTACAGAAAAATATTTTGAAAAACATGCCATGTGGTGATGTCTAACTGCAAAGCACTGTGATACCTTTTATGGATGGGCTAACTATATCAAGTAATAACCTGACAGGTATATATAAATAACATATATAATTATAATAATATATGTGTAAAAATAATATTTAGGTGAATTGTAACAAGAGCAAGGCAACCAAGTTAACATCTTTTCAGTTTGGGAGGTAATAGCCATGCCACGACATATAGTGTTTTAAAAAGCAGTCTCTTTCAGAGTGGACTCAACTTGTTTAAATTCCCAGCATCAAAAAAAAGCAAAGACTATTTTTCCAATGTTGTCCCAAGTACAGTCAAGTCTGAGTAAAATAGTCTTGCTGTATGTTCTTCAAAGCCCAACCTTAATGCCTGTGAAAGTTATGAAGTGAAAAATTTGGCCCATGCATACTTTACAGCATGATACTACATCATTTTAAGGAGAAAGAGTGTATTTATTTAAGAAAAACAAACTTCTTTTCCTGCAGCAGCCTAACAAATACTGTTTTATGCCTCTAAGAGTATGATAATAATATTTATAGCAAACATATTTATTATAAACATAAGCAGACAATGATCGATCATTTCTCTTGCTACTCTCATTAGTAAAATTCAACTTAGAGGAGACAGAACACCATAGAATAGCCATAAAATACTCTCTTACAGTGTTCAAGACAGTATAATTTGTCTTGAGCTCTTTAACCTATCCAGAGGGGTGAGAAGAAGGGAAGGGATGAGAAAATATGCAGATAACGTAACTCTACAGATATTCAAAAGTGAAAATACTGTATATAATTAAGTATAGATATAATTCAGTGAAAGATTTAAAATTTAAAAAGAGATGCACAGATGAAGTGTTTTCAGCTACTGAAACTGCCAGGCCAAGAAAAAGTTAAGATCTTTCTTCATATGACTTTTGTGCTTCATTTTTCTGTTTCCAGTCAAAAAGTTGCCCGTTTTATTTCAAAGAGTATTGATTCTGGTTATCCATACTTCATACAGAAAATTAGTTACTTGTGGGCAGCAACAAAGGTACTTTTCTGCATATTTATCTGATAAAATGCAATTACATACTATATTACCATTTCTTTCCTTGTTTTACCAGCCAGTTTTGAAAGACAGACTCAATATGAGACATGGAATATCTATGGTTTAATTCATTATGAAAAAATCTGCTTTCCTAAGCATAGAATTCATTTAAGGATCTGTATTTATTTCTTATTATGACATATTATTGGCTTAAACTCAATCTACCATATAATTCAAATCCCATTTTAAAGTAGCCAAAATCAGGTTTGAGTGGCAGAAAAGGCGATCATTACTCAGCACTTGTAAAACACATGTAATAACGTATAGAAAAGACTTGATGAGGACCAACCTGAGGATCGGAAAATACTTGCTGCATATTGTTGATCGGGCCATATGGAACCCCACTACCTTCAAAGAGCTGCAACCATTCGATTGTTGTTTTTTCTGAAAACCTAAGAGCAAATAAGAAGCATGTCGTTTCAGCACTGTGCTTTCAGATGCTAAAAAATATATAGCATGTCTCCTCCCTCTCTCACTGCTTCCATATTCTTCTCCACTGATTTCTTCCCAGTCAGTGAATAACATAACAAAAATGTACTACATATGTTCTTAAGAAATGCAAAACCCAAAGACATAGGGGAAAGAACATTGCTGAACTGATTTCTATTTCTATGAACTGACTTCTATTTCTATCTAATCATCTGAAGCAATCCAGGAATGATGTAAAGTTAAATTTATCAGCAGTTTCAAATAAGGATCAATGGGTTTGCTCCAGTCCTTAATTACAGTAATGTGCTTCACACTTGTTTTCTGTTATGAACATATTTAACAACAAAACGATATAGTGCAAGTACGAGTCTAACATACAATACTGCTCATTAAAAGCTTATGTAAAGCACCATCAAAAACATACGTCAGGTTTAACAACCACATTTTTCGGTCAGATAACAACACTGATTACATATTTATTTGTTGTATCATTGTATTACCTATCCTAAGGACATCCAATTCAGCATATATACACTTTGACTACGCTGGTGAACAGCTTACTTCTTTCTAAGCATTCAGTTCCATAACTGGTAGCACTACTCTATTTCCCCTGTTTTGCTAGATACTTTTTCTTTCCTTATCTGCCTAGTGTAGTTACATACATGAAGAAAATACACTCTTGAAGCAATAGCAATTACTGAGAGAAGTACTTTCTGCAGTCATCTAGGATCCTGAATCAAAGGTGAACTTACTTGGAGACAGTATCTTAAATTTCATGAAGGTAAGTAACACAGAGGTCTACCAGTTTATTAGCAATCAAAGATCTACTTCATGATACACCCAACACCGAAAAGAAATTAGGTGTAATTTAAAGACCTGATGGTGATGGATGAAATTAATAGAAACCTTTATAAGGGATACTCAATTACTGGCATTCTGTAGCTCATCAGTTTGGAGTTCCCTAAGAGTAATTTGGAATAATGCCAGTAACATTCAGCTTTTCTTCTAGCATGTTATTATTACAAAAACAAACAAACAAACAAAAACAAAACCCCAAAACCAAAACAAAAATAAATAAATAAACAAGACAAAACAAAACCAAAAAAACCAAAACAAAAACCAAAACCAAAAAAACCAATCGATCTCTTCCAAGTTTCTGGTAGGAAGTTAATAGAGACAAAGCTCAAAAGCACAAGAAACCTGAATCAGTACAAAGTCAAACTTCATAAACTTCTATTTTAGACTAAATAAAAAAAAAACATAGTGATGGTGGCAAGTTATAAGTATATTAAGTATTAGGCATAGGTGTGGATCCAAGCTTCATAGTTAATGTCTTTCTGTGCAGGAATGACTTCTCCAAACTTTGAAGGAATAAATCCTGATACCCAATGCATTTTGTAAGCTGAATGAATAGCAAAATGCACAAGTTTTGCATGGCTTTTCCTCAGAATTAGAAGCTTTACTCCTGAAGTTAACAAATAATACAAATAACAAATGGAAGGAGCAATAAAATATTTTTCAATCAAAAGACTTTAAAAGTACAAAATGTATTCTAAGATGAAGCATCGCTTTTGCAGAAACGAAGCATCATTTCTAAAAAAAAGAGATACAAGATTATTGCACAGTCCATTTATATGTAATGTATTTCACTGAATATTAAACTGCTTTCATGACAAATATGTAGTCATGGAATAAAGATAGTGCCACTGTTGGACACATCTAGGGTCCATTTAATTTAGTACTCTATTGCTAACCATACCTAATACTAGGTACATTACAGGAAACCAAGTTAAAAAAGGTAACTCTAGAGAGGCAGATAACTTTCCTTCCTCAGTGATTGCAGCATGATTTTAGTCTAAAATATAAATTGTATTTCCCTACACTACTCTCTGTTTGGCAACAATTCTCATAATCCATGTATTCTTGTTATTCATAGCCTTCTATTATTAAGGTTTGGGGCTCAAACTACTGCATAATGTAAATATGATTCACATGAAAAACTGTTTCCCATCAGTTACTGATGCTGTTTATACAGAACTATGCTGTTTCCTGCTAGCAACTGAGATGCTTTGTAATTCATGGCCCACTAACTCCCTTGTTATAAACTGAAAGCTTTGGTCAGCTACTACTTTTTCTGACACCACAAATTAGATTATCTCATTTTTAACAAAAGACAGGACAGCTACAAGAGGAATCTTGGACTTTATGGTCACGAAGACCATCACTAGGAAATTATCGTAATACTTAATAAACGTATCAGCATTCCCTTGATCTGTTAGTAATGAATATGTCCTGCTATGTTATGTCCTTGTACTTCTTTTTAAGAAAGAGTTTATAAATATCCTCCTAAGTTTAAAGAAGAAAACAACTTTTGCATTTAAAGGTTAGCCTGAAAATGATGTCTTTTCAGTGGGAGCATCTATAATTTACATCTGCATAATCAGTGCTTCCTGATATCATGGTAAATCTGAATAATTTTCTAGACATACATTCTTCAGTAACATCATTATGAGTGACTCAATATACAGTGGAGTTGTATATGTATGCTGCACAATGTATGTACATGTTGAGTAAAATTTCTGTTATTCTATATGAACTTCTGCAACGTTGGCTTGTGCTTAGATTTCTCCTTCCTATGTAATAGGAATTACTACAATTTCGTAGAAAACAAGAAATTGTCTCGTTTTAGAATGGAACTAACATTTGTCTTAGTCTTACTCATTAATTTATTTATTGATGGCTGGAGGTAATTCCTAAAAGCTTTCAACTCAATCAAAGAGGTAAAATCCCACATCTATCATCCTCAACAGATGCTTGCAGCATTTGCTCTTGAAACTGAAACTCTTGATCTAACTCTGATGTAGAATAGCTTCCTTTATTTGTGTTAAAAAGAGGCTGTTGAGAGCATATTGTTAAGCAAACTGTTTAAAACCAAACAGAATATCACTACTGCCAATAAAAGTCTAGGATTCAGATTTTGAAAGCAACAGCATGCAGCTATTTTGTTCATTCAAGTGTGTTTTATATATTGAATCATCTGTTGTACACCATTAAGGAAGAAATACTTTTTCAAAATCTGATAAAAGATAAGGCATGGATAAAAAACCATCAATTTTTACCTCTTTGGTGTCAGCTGTAGAAGCTGCACAAACTTTGATTTTTTTTATTTTTTCTTTGGCTAACCTATATGTATCATTCCCCCAACTAAATACAATTTTCGATAGTACTTATATAAATACATACCATAAACTTTGACAGTGTAGGGCTAATGTTTAGGTTGCTAGGTATCCATTAGTAACATGCTCTGCACTCCAAAATATCAAGAGAAGACCTTCAACAAAAACTTCCAAAAGCAGTAAAAGACTGACATTCTCTGAAAATGAAAGCTTTCTGAGCAGGCATTTAGGTCTGACCAATGCTTTCCCTATTAATACTTATTTTTAAATGCATTCCTATGCTTTGGCATTGCAAATTTTTCATTTAAGAAAAAAGAAATTATCCACTAAGTAGGATATTCATAAAAACAATCTCATCTGCTGTCTTGCAGTCTTTCTTTAATTCTACATATATAAATAAAATCACAGATGGAAACACATATAAGGCTAAACACTGGTACATATTCCAAACCTAAGCTAGTAAAAAAAAAAAAAAAAAAAATCCAAGACTGTACAGCATATGAACTCTGAAGCACGACACTTGCAAAAGAATACTCAGTGACTGCAGGAGAGCTCAACCCTGTGATTCACACTACAGTGTCATATATTTTCAGATGAGTCCCTTTTTCCTATAAAATGTTCCATCTGCTATGGAGATAATCACATAAACACCTAAATTACCTATGATTTATTTGTAGAAACTTTGAACATTTTAAACCTGTAGCTTAGCTTTCTGCAGTTATTACCAGTATTTTAGAAGTTCAAAAGGACTGACTTTTTGCTTTATTAGTTTGTGGTATGAAGCTTGAATGCAGGCTCTTTCTGAAAAAAGAAGGATATGTACCCCAATGGAGAACAAACCCTTTGCTAGGACATTTACTGCAAAGCCTGAACTAAGGTTTACTTCAATAAGACACAAGAGCCTCTGTGATGTCTTATTTGCATTTTATGCAGTACTCCAGGCCTCCTCTGCACTGAATTACACAGCACTCATGAAGATATTGAAGTTGCAGTATTGAAATCAGACATCAGATTCTGCAACATTTAACATTAAATACATTTCATGCTCATAAGATTAGAAGATGTAGCATGAGCTGAACTAACTGAAATGTTACTTCATTGGAAGAAATCCAACTAAATATATTTTTCTTCAATTAATAAATCTAGCAGTCATAATTAAATGAAAATATCTAAATTTAAACTATACACTCAGCAAATTCATTAAGAAACATTACAGCAGAACATAAAAAAAATCCTTCAAAAAGCAAAAAATTAAATATAAAAGGAAAACAGTTTATACCTTGTCTTCTTATACAAACCACAAGTGTGGGTTTGCTTCTTAAAAAGCAAGATCTACATCCCCTACTGCTTTCTAACAAACTCTAATTATAAAAAAAAGGATCATTAAGTCCAAAATAGAAAAAGAATGTCTGCTTGACTTGCATAAATTGGATGAAACGGCTTTAAGGAGTTAGAAACGCAACCGAGTGCTATTAAAAAGTACTAAGTTTCTCATCCTGATAATTATTAATGTAAAATTTGTTTCTTTTTAGCAATATTCTGTCTTTCAGTGAAAGCAAGACTTCCAAAGATTCAACGAATCTACTTTGTCTAATTTCCTTGCCTATTTTCCATGTTTCCTAGGAAACCTTCAATCCTTGCTACCTTGTATGTGGAAGGGCAACCACATTTCTCTAACAGATAAAACCATCCAATTTCACACAAAGTAAGTTTAGAAGAACTACTGAAGCAAAATACTGCTCTTTTCTATAGGAAACTTATGGCAATTAATTTAGAGAAGTAATTTGGACAGCTACCAAATACAGATGGAACAGCAACATCTAGGATTAGTAATAGCTTTTTACATGCAGTCAATCACAAAAAGCTTCTCTGTTCTTGCTCAAGTCCACAATAGCATTCCTGTGTTTTCTAGCACAACCCAAGTTTCCATTATGGTTTTTGCTTCGGTTTGTTCTATCAACAGTCAAATGTACCTTCAAATATCTACAATATTTTCTCACTTCACTACTAAACATCACTTTAAGGGTAGTTAAATGAGTAAGAGAGTTTGCACAGTTTCTTACAGTAATATCTATGGAAGATATTATACAAAATAAAAGTAATAGAAAATAATTATTTAGAAAATTCAAAGAATGGATCACTATCCCTTAGTGTACAGTGAATATAGAATTAGAGTCTTCAAAATGAATACTACAGTATTTACTCAATAGCCTGTAAGTATATCTGTCAGTGTCTAATCTCCTCTTGGTTACTGATGAAACACTTGGCAAAGCACAACAGAAAAAAAAATTAAAATATTTGGAATCAGCATGATTGTACTGACATATTTTGCTGTCACATATAGTAGATTATAAGTGACAGCTGCATATAATACTGCTGAGATATTTTAAGTACCACAAATCCACCATGAAACTTCTTTTATATTTCTGCATATTATAAATATTGTTACCACTTTAATAAAACTATTAATAAATCTTCACCTTTATGTAAAAAATTTGTTCTAGAGATGAATGGGTATTCATGTTCTTTTATCAAGTTTTGCATGCTATTTTAAAACCATATATGATGTTTAAGGAATAGCATATGAGAGAGAGTAAAACACATTCATCTTGTAAAACATCTTTCTTATGGCACCTGAGTAGTTAATCCAGCATGTTCCAGAACTATTTCTTTTTGTATTCAGGTAATGTTAAACTATGCACATTAGAAACACACTACTTTTCATCCATTTTACTCAACTACGCAAAAGGACTGTAACTTCTATAGTTACTATAAAAGAAGTGCAAATTAACCAAAAATCAGCAGGTAAACACACATCAGTAAAAGCATATTGAGAATAATGGAAAGCTGCATTGATTTTGTTGCTGTTCTTCTTTGAACTCCTCAATGGGATAAAGAACTAACAAGGGTCAGGTCAAAAAGTTCATTTAAAATCAATTAAAAGACCTCCCTTGATTTCAGCAGCCTCATAGCTAGTAATGTATGTCATCAGAAAAAAAGATAGCAATTTCCTTTTCGGGAAGGATCTCAAACTTCACCCATGTATGAAAATGCTTAGAGGTTTACGAAATGGTGATAAAAAAACACAGAAAATACATGTTAGTTTGCCCAGCGCAAAAATCAGATGCTTGAGACATTTTGGATCTCTCTCAGTTCTATGCATAGAAGTCAACATAAAGCCAATAACAATTTACAACAAAGCATTTTAAAGCAAAATGTGGTAGTTTGGTAGCTGATGCCCACACAGCTCAACCATCTCTGTACTGATGGTGAGGTAGATGACTGGGGAAAGTAAACCTTACCAGCTGTGCCCCACTGAAGTCAATTATCTTTCAAGCTTCAGATACCTGTCTTGCTGAAGCTGTAAACAACCAGACGTTCATTCCTGTAATGTTATCAACAGTGACTTCAGTCTGCAAGGCTCTTAGTTTAGAAAAGGAAATGGTGGGGGGATAGGGAAGGAGATTTACAGAGACTGGGTGTGTCTCAACAAGTGTGAATTTAACAATGCTTCTCATCAGGCAAATTAAACATTTTACAATACACTTTCCCCCCTAGGTGCCCTCCTCTTCTGTTACTGGTGAAAACAATTCAGCAACAAGCTCATTAACTGAGGATCAGGTTCCTCTGTGCTTCCTTCCTGATCATTCCTTTTCCCCTCACACTTATATATGCAACATGCAGCTGTGGTACACAGTCAAGAATAAGGGCTTTAAAATGTAAGTGCTAGGAATAGAAGTTCCAGTCTGAATCGCTTCCAGCCCTAACACTTCTAAGTCTACAATAATTTAGTTAGAGCTGCAGGAGCACTAATAATGCTGAATTTATGTGTTCTTCTTTATGTGAATTGCTTCACTTTAAAAGCTGAGGGCATGTCTGCTATTCCCCTTCCCCCCCACACACAGACAACCCCGCACACTCTGTTCCAATTACATGTTAATTTCCCAAAGTACCTTAGAGTACACATTTAGCTGCCCTGTCTTAAAATGTGTCTACATTACTGAGGTGCAGGGTAGGATTAATGCTCAAATTCTGAAGTAATTTGAAGAAGGTCAAAAGATTAAGCCCCCTTTCTCAAAGCAGCTTCTCTTAAAACTGGTATTATGCTAGTTTTTGCACAGATGCATCTCAAATTTCATGTGTACGCGACATATGTATGTCTTGATATATGAATGCATATATACACACGTGTATGTATACATACACACATAAAAAATAATCTGCATTGTGCCTGGTACTATTCTGTTCTAGTGGAAGTGAGGTAGAGGGGGAACAGAGCAACAATTAAAACTTGGTTCTCTTGGATAGATGTACATCTAACTCACAAACCAGAGGTTTCCACTGGAAACGTAAAAAACAGAGTGCTCTGTATTCTGTCAGTTCTCACATGAGCTGTGAGTCTCAGGGGTCTCTGTGGTAGCCATTGAACCTGACCTCCACCCAGGTAGGGTCATTTTAAATTGACTCTTGGCACATACACAAGAAAGGAAGGCAGAGGTAATTTGCTTTTGTCAGAGTTCTGCTTTGTTGTCATTTGGGGAAAACGTAACTTAAATAAAGAGGAAGATACAGAAGGCACTAAAACTTCCTTTTTTTTTTTTTAAGCAAACAGTAGGTGTGCAAATGTCAGCAGCAGGAGGAGAAAGGGCAAACAAGACACTGGATTGGGGAGGGGGGCCTGTAGGAAGTGGAGGAAGATGATGGGAACAGGAAAAAAAACAGCATAGCAGGAAGAGGACCAGAGATGGGAAAGGCTCAACACCATCAGTAGCAAAACAAGTACAAAATACTCCATATGTCTATTTCTTCTTCCCTGTGAATATTCTACAAACCAGTGGTCCTTGCAGCATTCTACTCATTTCCCTATATAATATGGGAAACATCTCAACATCTGAACAGAAAAACACTCCACCTCTCAAGATGTCTGTGACTGCTTTCTGTAATTCCTTCCTCTTGCTCCAATGTGACAGCTGGCTCTCTTAGAAGCAGCATACCACTGCACAGTGGTTTACCTTACACTTATATTGAAAACTGACAATCTCTGCAGATATGTGAATTTATCCTCCCCTACCTGCTCCCCTACTCTCTCTTTCATGTGTACCCTACAAAAGGAGTTGAGATGGAAGAGGTACGGACAGGTGTGCTTCACTCTTCATTTCTGTCAGGAAGAGAGGATGAGAAAATTCTTCCTGAAATGAATGGAGCAATTCACACCTCTCAGAGCTGTTGTTTTAAGCTACATATATGTGTCAAGCCATATTCATCTCCACCTTGCATTCTCACTCAGTTCAGGACATATGACTGTGATGAAGAGGTCATCCCACACCTTTCTGAAAAGCCTTCTGTTTAAAGGTGAATTTCTTCTAAGTGCTGTATAATCCCCATGGTTATCTAACTGCCTTGAAATCTGGCATGGTCATCGAGGTGGTGAGTAGAATTATTGTCCTAAATTAGGGATCACTTGAGTCAAGAATTCCCAAAATACAGCCTTTTTTTTAAAACAAACAAACAAACAAAAACAGTATTCCTTAACATTGACCAATTGTACCAATGTTTCCTTCGTGCACACATCTAGACTAAAACTGTGACCAAAGAGACTCAGTTGCTCAATATTTACCCTAGCAAATGAAAGCCAACAACTATCTCCTTGGTATTCAGAGTTTAGATGCTTTCAAAAATTTCGATTTCACACGCAGAGAATTAAATGTTTGAGACTTGGGAGGGTTACTGACCCTTTGAGTAGGTCTGAACATCTCCTTCCATTCCTGTATAAAGCCTGGGAAATCCTTTTTCTTAAGAATCCTTCTTTCTGCCCTTACTAAGTGTTCAGAAGTTAGAAATTAATTGCAGGTAATTCGTTTTGAAAATTAGGAAAAGACAGAAAAGAAAAGGTAAGTCATAACTCTGGAAATAGTTCAAAACGGATAAGAGGAAGGGGACAGGCTAGATAGGTGAATCGAAACCTTCTCTAGGCTCTGGTGGCAAGATTATGACAGTACCAATAGCCTGGGAAAAAAAGTATGCATATATCTACTGAGCAACAGCAGTGCTGTATGTGAGCAACTGCGGAGTACCAAGTATCTGCCATACAAATGGTGCCTAAAATACCAATGACTTGGTGGAACAGGAAGAACGTATAAACTGAAAATGGCAGCAGAAGAGTCTAGGGACAAAAGTGAGTGAATGCGAGGGTCTGCAGATGTTTCTTTCCAAGTAATGCACCTTAGGTTTGTATTTTCCATGTGCTGGAAGCTGTAATACTATCAAGCAACCAGTAATTAAACTAATTTTCAGTGAAATTCTGTCATTACTATTTTGTCATTTCCCTTCATTTCTCAGGGGCTGACATTTTTCAGCGCTGAGAAACTATCCATTTAATTCTCTAAGTAACTTCAAAAACAAACCATATATAATTTTACAAAAAACTGTGCATTAGTGAATAAAAGCAAAGTTACTGCGGAATGTGTATGGAAACATATTCAACTTCCATTAGAATGCCAAAGGTGTTTGTTATAGCTGGTGTTTTAAAACTGAATGCCAAATGAATTCATAATAATATGACAGAACAGTTTGGAAATGTCTACTTCAAAAGTGTGTATACATTCACACACTTGCACACAATATGCAGAAAGTCAGCCTAAATGATACTAATAAAACAGAACACAAATTCTGACAAGAAAACAAACAAACAAAAACACAAAAACAAAACCACACAAAAACCAAACCAACCAAACAAAAACAAAGAAAAGGAAAAAAAACAAAAGACTAAAAAACAAGCAAAAGAAAAAAAACCAGGCAAATAAAAAAACCAGTAACTGAAAGAGGTAATCTAACTAACTAATAGCTACAAATATAAAACCAAAATGGAATTCTGACAATTCATTCAAAGAACAGCTGTTCCTTGAACTTTGTCTTCTTACTCAGATATTGCCCATAGGAAAAAAACAACCCTACATCCAAAGTTAACCAGAAGCAACAAGCTATTAAGTAACTGATGTACAGATGGCAAAACAGCACACTCACAAGGTACCAGAGTACATCAGACAAATGCTCATACTAAATGAACTCCAACCAGTAAGCCAACATGAACCAACTTCAAAACTAATATTATGTGTCAAGAATGCAAGAGCTCAAATGTAGGTCAAACAATTAATTATGGCCTTTTAGGGGGCTCAAAACTTCTAGCAAGAGAGGATTTATCTGCGCCATCACAATCCATTTCTTATAGCAACAGAAGTAAAAGAAGAGGTACAAAAGTTAATCAAGAACAGTTGTACCACAATTACTTGAAAATCCAAAGTCACCTGGTACTTCAGTTTTTCATCAGGGCAGGACATCTGAAAATGGACAGGTAAGACGGAGGCAAAAGTACAAGTGCAATAGGGAGAGGTAAAATCACTCTACAGTCTTTAATGAAAGATGATTCAGGCTCTCAATGTCTGAAAAATGTGTGGGGTTTAGGGGGGAGGTGTGGATGTGTTATTGAAACTCTTTTTCTTGGATGGAATTAAAAGGCAAGACTACTGATTTAATGTTCTGAACCCCTCCCCTTCTCCCCCCTTAAAAAAAATGCATGAATGATAACTGTTATGCATTTCTTGACAAGGACTCATACAGGTCAAGTGTCAAAATGATAGTGTGCTCATTCCCCAAAGTACAAAGTTCTTCTGAGGGCTTTCTTGAGAAGGTTTATACAGATTAGTTTTTTCTTCTGTTACTTAAATTTATCATCCTCTCCATTAAACAGAAGAGCACCCCACAGAAATAAGGGCTTCTCAAGCAAAATGAGGAAGATAACTAAGCTATTTTAATCTCTCAAATAAAGGGTTCCCAAGATTCCTCTTATATAAAATTTAATTTAAGTATTTAATAAACCTCAGTCACAACAAAAGCAAATGGAGCTTCAGCATTTTTTTTCCAAGAGCTACATTCATCCAGGAAGCAGAAAGCACTAGTTGTTCCATTAAAATTCAATTTAATGTTAAAAAGAAGTTAAAATGGTTTCTGAAAACTTAAATCCACGATCTGGCTTCTTGTTAGTCCACACTATAGTCTGTGAGCAAAAGGCAGTATATTGAACATCAGTAAGCTCTCTCAATATTTATTTTAAAAACTAGAGTATCTCAGAAGCATAAATTAGAATTTCCACATGATGAGAGCTTGTTATACATGACTATTTCCATTAATAGATTAAATGTACTTTCTTCTCTTTTAATTAACTTACCGGGTTGATAATACGTCAATAAGTTCTCTTCTGTTCTGGACTCTGAGTGTATTAGTTTGGTATCTAGAATCTTTACTAACTTCAGGCAAATTCAAGACCTAAGTAAAAATAAAAATAAGTAAAAAATGTGCTTGGTAGGAGATATTTACAAAGCTAACAAAATAAACTACTGATTTTAAAAAATACACTCATTTACAATAACCACTACTTCTCATTAATCTTTTAATACAGATAAAGAAATTAAAAATTAAATCAATTTTTTAATGCCTCCTGGTTAACATTACATAAGAAGTAAAGAAAAAGACAGAAATTAAACTGAAGATACCAATCTTAGCTGATAGCTTTCATGATTAGCTAGGAAAAAATCTTATGGTAGAACACTAAAAAATTGGTAATCTGTGGGATTATCCTGCACTAATTTATATGTCACAGAATAAGATGTCTGTACTTCATACACTACACTAACAAAAGCTATATCTAAGAATATTTCTTTCCACTTCAGTAATCTTCGTCAAAAAGAAAAGTCTTTTTCTATGGACACATCTTTTTTATCATAATTATTTTTTCCAAAAGAATTACTAAAGAAAAGTAGTATAATCTCTAAGAAAGGAGAAATATATCTTCTATATTTAACTGCCACCTGCAACATTAGAAATTTAAACAGCATGCAAATACAATGTGAATTATTCTATAAAGGGAATTAAATATGCAGAATGAGTCTTAGAATTTTGTAGACAAAGTAGCTGTGTGGACAATCAACAAAATTTATCTATTTTTGCCACAATGTCTTTCTATATAACATAAATAAACATAATTAATTGTGCTTTCTAAATTTAATAAAAAATACCTCAATAACACCAGCTACAGAGAAAGGCAGCATAGAATCTTATAAAGGAAGAGATGTTCACATTTTCTTCATGTATTTTACTCACTAGCACACACTCCAGATCAGTTTTTCTTATGATGATTCTTATAATCATTGTAAACGTACTACATTTTTTTACAGCACCGCATCTAAGATGGCTTAAAAAAAATATAGTGGCTCAAACTGGAAGTCCCTATAGCCCATCATCCTATCTCTGCCTGTGCCTGAGTGCTGATGCTTAGGAAGGGCTTAAGAACAGGGCCAGTACATACAACACTCCCGTAATCTTCATCCAAACTCCAGGCCCCTTTAGATTAGGAACATTTCTGAGTTGCAACTGTTTTCTATATATTTAGTAATTATCAATGGATTTCAGTTTTATTAACATGTTCAGTCCCTCCTTGAATCCATATGCCTACATGCTACCACAGAAGTATACATAAATTGGTGTCAATCTCTCTAGTACTTGCCTCAAACATAACATTCTACTAATTCCTCTGACACTGGTTTAGACCAAGGCTGCTATTATTTAATGACGCCTCACTTTGCTGGAGTGAACAAGCATATGGCTTCCCTTACAAGTGAGTAGCTGCTGCTGACATAAAACCCTCAGCAAAACAGATATTCTTTCAACAGATATTTAGAGATATTCAAAACCTTTGACATAGTTGTCACATAGAATGACAAAACTAAGCATGGAAACCAAGGTATCCATAAGTTATGCTATAACGATGATGTTACATAACTTCACTGCAAATTTTTATCTGCATTGTAACATAAAACATCAATCTAGCATCTTCCATCAATACTTAATTCACAGCATATTTTCTTTTTCTTCTGTGTTTATACAATCTAGTTTATGAAAATCATATCATAATTTAGCTTTGGAAAATAGGTAAATTTTTCTATCTGGAATTTTATCAATAATATTGGTATCCCTGAAAATTATCTCCTTTTCTTAATACTGCTATTTTGGAGTTACGAATCACTGCTTTAGAAAAAAAAGTCATGCAAGGTTGTTCAAAGTAAATTATAGTGAATACTTATTTATGAGAGCTTAAAAAAAAAGCAATTAATCAGAAAACTATGGTTCCATTTGATGAGTTATATGAAAAAATGATCATATGGAGTTGCTCACTCTGCTGTTTTAATTAATGTTACCGACTTCGGTTTTAACTTAATGTCCATCTGTTGTAAAGCTGCATGTCTATATATGTTCTCAATTTTTGGTGACTAACAAATGTACACTTCATTAATGTACCATTCATCTTTCTGCATCATGTTTCCAATGTTATTTCTTTATTTCACTGTGACCATTTGGAATGAAGCTGGTGTTCTCTATTTGAGGATTTGTTCAAGCTCTAAGATGCACACTCAGAGCTTATGCTCTCTGTGTTTTGCCCCATTAGCAAACCTGTTTGTACACTCCTTTGCTGTACACAAAACCTCAGTCTTCTGAAGACTTGCTCAGTATTGCCTATTGAGACTGAAGCAGCCAGAGGTCGGGATGTGCTATTGTAACACTTGACCACAATGAAATGCACTCCAGCCAGCAGGGTTGCAAAGTTTTTCTGGAACTATCCAAGTCCTCAAAAAAGCTACAGTTAGTTGTCATTGATTTTGAATATATCACAATGAATTATTCCAGACTTTTCTTTCTGCTTGCCTGAAAAGATACAGTTGAAGCAGAATGTTTGCAATTGTTTACAGCTTGAGCCAGCTGTTACATCTCTAGAGTATGTGTTTTCAGGGCAACAGCTTCCATACAGCCTGTATTTTTAGCATCAACTCACCTCAGAAAGATTCTCTAATAGCAATTCCAATGTTTGAATTAATGGTCTCTGTATTCACTAAAGTTCATTAGGGTGTGGAGGGCCTTCCCATGATAAAGTTCTTTTCCTTTATTGGCTCTCCCTCTTCAAAGTGTTTTAAGTTACAAATCATCTTTGATTTAGCACAGAGCTTACCTCTAATGGGTATGCTGTAATTTTTAAAAATGCTGTCTAATGCTACATTCAAAAATTCTCCTGTCCTAGCTTACTGGGGTCTTTTATTTGGAATGCTGACACATTTTATTTAGAATATTTTTTTTTATTTGAAGATTTTTTTCTTCAGCATCATATCTCTGCATCACTTCAGTCAGTCCACAGTCCTGTATCATTTCTTTTCTAAGAATTTCACAAGTTTCTCTGCAAGGACAGACCAGCACATATTAGTGTTAGAAAGGACCGCACACTCGGCTACTGACAAAAGTCACACAAGAACAATCCATCCCCTAGTTTTGCTTTGTTAATACCTGTGCCTACCATGTATTTTATGGAGAAACAGTGCTACATTTCTTCCTGAAAAAGCCACTAGTGTGAATCATGAAAAACTGGAAGGTTGTTAGGTCGTTTATTTTTTTAGCTAGTTAGATGTGCACAGACTCCAAAAGGGGCACAGTACCCACAAGTTTGGGAACTGAGGTGTTCTGAATTCGGAGGCAAAACACAGAACCCATAACAGACCCCTAAATGATCAGAACTGCGGGTTAGAATTTATACTCACCACTTTCATTCCAAAAACAAAAGAGAGAAAAAAACCCAGGAGAATAAAGAAGCAATCAGCATCTTCATTTTCCTAGTCAGAATGGAAACTATTGCACATTATTTGCCTAACACACCTTGCACACAGTGACAAACTGATGATCATTTCCAGCTCCCACCACAATGTAGCCATCCTTGGTCTTAAAAGCCTGGAAGAACAAAGACAGGTAATAAGCTGTAACTAAACAATAAAATATTAGCACATGTTTGAAGTGAAACTTTGTAAGTAATGTTCAAATTACTTTCCTAAACAATTCCATTCAGATCCACTCTCTAGTTCTATAAAAGTGGTTCAAAGGCATCCACAAAGATGGATGCAGCCCTTTTGATTTTTTTCCCTAGAGTTAGGAAGTTATCTTGATTGACAGTTTATTTGCTGAAAATGTGCCATGAAGCACCCTGAAACTTTGCAAATATGACTCACACTCACAGGGACTGAGAAGGATTACCATGATAATGCTTCATTCAAGGAGGTACTTTTTCAGCTTCATTCTTAGCCTGACTCAGAGCAGAGAGATGCACGAAAGCGTCACAGACCCTGACCAAATGTGGCAAAAAAAAATTGCCAAATAGCAACTACAAATTAGAGCTCCCAAGAGACTGAAAAGGATAGACTGCATTTTTCCAGCTCTTTGGCTGGAGAATAAGCTATCTCCTTGGTCAGTGGTCTCAAGATTGAGTTCCTGGAGGAAATGGGACTTCTTTTCCAGCTTTGAGGATTTATTTTTACTTTTGACTTCATTACAACAGCCTTACTGGCACATTTCATGGTGAACAGAACATTTAATTGGGTAGGACATAACAGCTTTTATTTCAGTCTAAACATCTTAACTTAGATTTTCAATGGAAAAAAATAAAATCAGTAATTGGCAACATCCTCAATTTTTACAGTTGTGTCAGGTCCTCTTCTAACAACAGATTTCTCTTTTCTCCATAGCTCTCCCTTATACAATGGTGTATAACTGCAGTTTCAGTCATACATGTTACTAGCACAGTTTTTGCAAACAACTGGGAAAATTCTTTCACTATTAATTTGACTTCAGTAAGAGGCCAGTATAGGCTGGTGCACTAATGGTGATGAGGCCTTGCGACACTTTCTTGAAGAGTGCAAAACTCAGCTTCTATTCCTAGAAATCTTTTTGTTTGTTTGTTTTTTAATGAGCTATGACACCCTGATTTAAAGGTATGAATTCTTACAATAAATTTTGGTAAAATAACACACAAATATAAGTCCTGGTGGGACTTATATTAAAGTGGGAACACTTTAATAATTAAAAGTCTTCTCATGCCACTGTGGCTTATTCTTCTTCACAGAGAGAATATGCTATTTCAGCTTGCAATCCTTCATACAGATACAAATACTTTCACTAAGACTCTTACCATCTGGTATAGTCAAAGTTTTAAAATTGTACATGGACAATTATGCCCACTGAAGTGCAAGTAACTGTTCATCATAGTTAGAATATCACTTGTTTGCTCTTGCTATGTCTCATTTCATGGTAAATGGCATTGGTCAGTGATGAAGCTTAGCAATTTATTTTTCACACATTTAATTAAGTACTTTGGTCTAAGATTCTTAGCAAGTAAAGATGAAATTCGGCAAACATTTAGTTCCAAGCATGCAAAAAAGTACCACAGATTTAGCTCAAATATAGTAAAAATTTAGAAACATGCACAATATAAAGGTACTGAATACTCACACTGAGGAAAGCAGTGAGCACAGAAAAAAATTGGGGAAAAGAATACAAAAAATAAAGTTATATGTGAATACATAAACATATCTTAGATAAATCTGTTATCTGATAAAGACTTCTTTCTAAAACAATCATGACAGAACCTGGTCCAAGAATATGTAAGACACTCTCCCCTAATAAATGGCTTTTGGTAGGAATAGTTATGAATTGAAACTGTCAGTACAAACTTACTACCTTTAGTTATAGGCAATATGTTTTCTGAACACCCTGCCCAAATTCTGACCTGTCTTTGCTGATGCTCTGAATTCTAAAATCAGCCACATGAACATCACACAAATTATGGGTTCAATACTATATATATCAGTGTGTATACGTAACACAATATATTGTGTTACAAATTATTGGTGTAATCACCTACTACTTCCAGTAAACATAAATTAGAATTCTTTTGTACATTCTTTTAAACTTCTAGTCCGGATGCCTGTTACAGATTGCAAAGCCTACTATGTATGTCATATGTACAGACCTCCTTCCTCGCCATCCAAAATATATTTAGATTGCTCATATGGGCAAATCTTAGAGAGTTTATTATTTATTAGCAACTTCTTTTGAGACTCACATCTTTGTAAGAATGCTGCATACCACTCTGAAACATGCATCTGTACCCACCGGCTACCCATGCAGCAGCGGAAGTATTCTAAATTTAAGGGCCTGGTTATTAGCATGTGTGCTTCAGTTGCTTTGTGGAATGTGTGGGAAAACTGATTATTCTTAATTGCACTGTATGTCTAAAAAGCTAAAACAACAATCATGTCATCCTTACACAACAAAAATGGTATCATAATAAATGCAGCAGTGTCTTTTTCCATGAAGCTTAACTCAAATGTCTTCAGCTGCTATTTTAAGCTTCCCATTACAAAACAGCTGATTATTTGCCAGTCATTGCTGCTGATAAAGCAGAAACTTCCAAATGTTGCTAGCACAATATTGATGCCAACATTTAAGTGTGACAATGGTTTTATTCATTACTCATAAATGTACGCACATTACAGGTTACCACAGGTTACTGTCTGGTCACAGAAAGCTTCACAATCTTATTGTACAACGGAGAGTTAAGGGCAAAGTGCAGACAGATTTTAATGAGATTTTGTTTTGATAAACTGCTGTCCATCACATCGAATCATTTCACATGAGTGCAACAAAAAGGCACTACACACACAAGGCAAAAGTCTTTTTCCCTTCTTTTTTTTCTGAGAGAATGAGGCCTTCCAATAAAATTCTTGAAAGCCCAAGCATGAGTTAACCTGCTCCTCCCATGTGGTATCCTGACCAATAGCATATCATTCAGTGAAAACAAGAAACAAATACCAAGCAAAAAATTATTCCACATCTTATTCATGGAAGAGGCAGGCTGTGAGCATCCAAAGATGTAGCTTTTCAGTATAATGCGAAAAACTTCTTCTAAGAAGATAATATGTAAATTCACAGTGAAAAATATCTAGTATATGACATCAACACATGCATGTTCAAAGACAGATCTCAAGGTCCAGTGGGCATGCCTCAACAGCTCACACTGTCTAATGGATGTTACAGGACCTCATTAAGACCTAGCACTTTTCCAGATTTGATCCCAGAACACTGTGTATACCTGAGATACTTTGAGTACTGAAATATTTTCATATACCTAAACACATAGCACATAAACTCTATCTACCTTCAGAAATATTCAAAGTTGTTTACGAGTATTCACCAAATATGCTATATAGATTACACATCATTGTATATGTTTCAGTTTGAATGTTGATTTCACTAACAAAATTTTAAAATGTAAGGGACCAGTCAAAAGATATGGCAATTCCAATAAAATGATCAGAAGTCCAGGTCAGTTATCAGTATTTGAATCCAAACCACAGAAATCAAAACAACCATAACATCTGCAGCTATGTATGGTAATGCTTTACTCTCCTCTAGGTTAAACAATCCCAGTTCTCTCAGTCTCTCCATATATGAGAGATGCTCCAAGCCCTCAATTATTTTCTTGGCCCTTCACTGGACCTGCATGTATGAGCATGCAGGTATGAGCATATCCTTGTCCTACAAATACCAGAAGTAGACACAGCTGTGGACCCATAACTGGATCCAGCAGTTATTCATCCTCAGTGGTGCTGAGAAGAGGGGAAGGATCACCTCTCTCAACCTGCTGGCAATTTCCCCTCCAACACAGACCAGAACCATCTCTTTGTCACAGGGACACACTGCTGGTTCATGTTCCATTTTGCGTTCACCAGGACCTCCAGGTCCTTTTCTGCAAAGCTGCTTTCCAGCAGGTCAGCCCCAGCCTGTACTGATCCTACCACGTGCAGGACTTTGTATTTCCCTTTGTTGAATTTCATTAGGTTCTTCATAGGCCAACTCTCCAGCCTGTCAGCCCCTTGAATGGCAGCACAACCACCTGGTGTATCAACCACTCTTCTCAATTTTGTACTTTCCACAACTTGCTGAGGGTACACTCTGTCTATCACTCAGATCACTAATGACCTTGTTAAACAGTACTGGCCCACTGTACTACCTGGGAATGCCACTAATGATTCACCTCCAGCTGGACTTCATGCCACTGATCGCAACCCTTTGAACACGACAGGTCAGCCAGTTTTCATTGCACCTCAATAATCTAAATCAGCACTGTTGAGGGAAGGTACTTTGTAGTCTACTCTCAAAAGCTATTGACAAATCACATCTAGCACACAATGAAATATAGCCTCTAGCCACCACCATTACTAGGCAGCTTCCCAGTGCCACCAGGATTATCAAGGTTAAATACAAAGGATACAAATGCCACACAGGTAGAAACTAGATGTCACTTTTTCAGCGACTTCATAGGGAGATGATTTTGGAAGCCAAACAATACTTGGAGAGACCAGTAGCATGGGGCTTTTGAAATTGGAGGACTATTCCATATTTAGGAGACATTAACAGCTTTAATTATTTGAACAAACTACTGATTATTTTCATTACCAGTTACCATATTGGCCTGTTTACTGATAATGGCAGTGAATGGTTGAAATATTTGAAAGCTTACAGGCCTCCCCTTGGAGAAGTATTTGCACTACATCAGATATGGTAAAAGGGATACACTACTCATCTTTATGAGTTTTCTTATCTCATGTTCCTTTGTGAGTATCAGTTAGGATCTGTAGAGATGTTTGCAATCCCTTTTCATTGTGAACAGCTGATGTTAGGTACCCTCAGATTTGAAGTATCTTGCAAGACAGCACTGCCTTTTGATTCGTAAAGTTGAAAAGCAGCATCCCTAAAAGCATCCAATAATGGCTCATGAGGAGAACAGCTGAAGGTTTTCAGATAGTCACTAGGTATTGGTGAGTTCTGGAGTAGGACTTACCGGGTAGTAATTTCTGCATGTCTTCTGATTGCTGTTGGTTTTACAGAGCAACGGGCTGATTGCTTCACCTGGCATCGTGAAGCAGCTTGCATAAGATTTTTGAAAGATGCTATCCTTTTATAAAGGCTAAATACAGTATTTCTGTAAGCTGTGTGTTTGTCAGCACAACAGGGAGCTCTCTCAGATGGATTAAGGGAGAACACTCCTCTGAACTTCATCCCAAGGCTGGCTTAGGAGCAAGCAGCTTCATGTGAAAATTGAATGAAACCTTGGGACCAGCTGGGGATAGTTCAGAACAAAGACACCTTCTTGAGAAGTCTGTAAACATCAGAAAAAGCCAAACCAGCATTTTCAAACAAAGCTTTGAAATGTATCGCCAACATTTCTTTAAAAGAGATTATTTTTCATGTGTCACTCCTTCCTCTCCCCTCCATCTTCTCATTTTCAGAATTAGTGAAACACTATGTGACCATACATAGGTCTTTGTTTATGAGCTTGAAGTTCTTCCCTGGTATTAATGGGTGTGATCAAAGAGAAGAGCTGGTCTCTTGCAGGCTTGGAACCACAGAATTTTATTGCATAATTTGTCTTCAATTAGACTTTGAAGTTTTCAGTGCAAGATTCAATTCAATGCAAAGGTCATTTAAGGACAAGCATTATCTAGCCTTAATGTAGATTAAAGGCTACAATAAAAAAGGTAATGCATTCAGGATTTGACTGTTCTGTACAGGATCTCTTCTCCTGCAAAACAAATGCATCAGCATATGCTGATTTTCTTTCTCCAACCAAATCAAACTCGGGTTCCCTAATGAACTAAAGTATAGGAGATCCTCAGTTTTGCTTCAGACCCAGAATCATTACATTCCTTCCAGATGGGATAAACTTGGCACATATTTTTTCTACCCTTACACACTGGTTTGAATAAAACATCAGCTGTGCCACAGAACCATGGAATAGTCACGTTCTTCTTTCTTTCAAGGGACGGCACAATCCTTTCATAACAACTTAATATTTAATTACTGTAAAAAATGGGAACAAGACCAAGAAGTTTGGTCAGTGGTAGTTCTGAGCAATACATATAAATCATAAAGACCACACACTTTGAAACTATTTGCCTACTTTGCACTCTCTTCCAGTGAAAGCAAACAGTAAAAATAAAAAAAATTACATTTCATGGACTGGATTAAGGTATGCTGAATGTTCTCACCAAGCAAATTGAAGAAGGGCATTCCACAGGAAGATTTCACTTTTCTTCTCTGATCTTTTCAACCTACCCTATTTGTCTCTCTCTTCCCTGTCATGCTGCAGGACATACTATCCTGCAACTTCACAGCTATCAGAGTCTACCAGACAGATTACCATTAAGAATATCTGCAATAATTATCTCGCAAAAAAAAGAGAATTTTGACTGGATGCCGTAAGCTTCTAGGAAAGGTGTTTATGGTAAGAATGGGAATAATTACTTTGGTCTCTGAGATGAGGAAGAACACCAGCACTGCCAAGGGAAGCACACAGACTGTCAATAGGGGACAATTCACTTCTACAGAACGTATGACCCAATTAGACAATTTTTCTAATCAGCCTTCAAGTCCCATATATGTGTGCATCCAGAAGAAAATTACATTACCTAACTGATCCAGGAGCAAAGCTGATGAACCATTAAAAGTGCTCTGAATGCACCTTCCTGAAAGGGACAGTAAAGTTAACACAAAATCACAGCATCAAACAGGGTTATCTACATTTGGAATTATAGTGTATTACTCCCAACATTCCTTCAGGAAACAGAACAGCCTAGATCTGCTCTCCAGATCATGTCATGCTTTTATGTAGTTGTTGCCTAATGTGAGAATTATAAACTGCTGGGAACAGATTGCATCCAAGGCCTCTCCAATTCCAGCTCACTGTCCTAAGAAACAGGTTGGAGACAGGGTCTCTCTTTTCATTTGGTCATATAATATTTGCACTGCTCACATCCCAGTTAACTAGATGCCACACACAGATCTGTAATCTCAAATTATCAGTTGGGCAAACTATTTATCAAAAGACTTTTATAGTTGTTACATCATATTCACTAGTGCTATGAATGTTAACTTTGGATTGCATACTCTTATACTTAAAGACGAGACTTTTCTCCAGACTATCTCAACAAACTTACGCTATGAGAAAAATGAAACTATTTTCTTCGTTTTCTAATGTGAATGTGATATACATTTAGCCTCCCTGCCCCAAAAGTCATTTAAAAACTCCTTGAAGAACAGTGAACAGTTTTTAAGTGGGAAACTTGTCACTTTCCCAAATTTCTAAAATTCTAAATATCTAAACTACACCTCAATTAAAAATAAATTATCTGGTATTGTAAACTGGCATTTAAACCATTTCTTGATGTTGAAAAAATATCAGGCACAGGATCACATTCTCCATTGCCACATTAGTTTTCCATTAGTTTTTCAACAATGAAATTACACACACACAGACACATACACACAAAATAAATAAACTTTAATCATGGTATCACACTGGAGCCAGTGTAATTAATGTTGTGTCAGCATTTCCATTTAAGCCACTATTTTCGAGAGGTTTATAGCACAGCCATAAAAACTGAGTTAGGTTGAAATTGAGCAAACAAGGTCTTATACAGCAAGCAACATTTAAGTATATATACAGACAGCAGCCAGTTACTACTTATATGGGAATTAAAATAGACGCTTACTGATTTTAAAGGGCACTACAGAGCCATTTTTTTAAACAATATTTTTCTCAACATTTATAATAATCTCTCAAAAGCCTGAATACAAGCTATGTTTCCTTATCTTTTTTCCTTCTCACACAATAGTTCCCACAATTTCTTCCAATTCTGGGATTGTAAGCATTGGTTTTTTGTTTCACTTTTAAAGTAAAAGAATGCAATTAAAATATTTCTTTTGAAAAACAACACACATGACCACAGTTCGATCCTGATACAGGCCTCCAGGCTTTACTGATGCAGAAATGACAAGTATTTCTTACACCTTCCAAAAATCATAAGATGTAGCTGTCTGGAAAATTTGAGTACTCAAATACGAGGTTGTAAGACTGCCATTTGAAATTTAATTCTAAATGAGGTCCTATTTCTGTTTTGAGTAGAAATCATCAAAGCAGGATTTGTGTCATTATTTCTGTCCCTTTTCCCTCTCTACTCTTTCACATTAAGCGATGTAGTGGTACAATTTCCAAAGCTGAGCTTTGTAATACTGACTGCGTTTTTGTAACTCATACTAAGCCAATCAGTCTGGGATTTCAAGCTGCAGACAGAGGACCCAGTGCAAGTAAACTGGAACTCCAACTGGGCAGGCAGTGCTATGAACTTAAAGGTCCTAATAATTTAGTGCCCTGCTAAAAGAAAGGTTCTTCAAAAAACTGAGTGGAATAATTTGTGAGTTTCTTGACAACCAGTCAACAGAGAAGAGCAAGGAATCAAATTAGCAGTGATGCTGACAAAAATCAGCAAAAACACCAAAGAGGACATAACAATTACAGGGGTGCAAAATTGGCTGTGTTTCACAATTTGGCACTTTCATAACTTAAAATAAACAGTATTCATGTTTGAAACTGCCATTTAGCTGCAGATCACAATGGATAAAGGCAAGAAAGAGAAAGTCCACTCCATTCTGCTAATGTGCTTTTGCTCTATTTTAGACTTTTTTTCAATTAATATATCTCTTAAACAGTATGTGATCCTACATACTACTCAGTAAATACAGGAGAGTGGACTGCATTTCAGATACTTCAACCTTGACTCCAGTATCCTTGATTTGTGGTTTTGAGTCAGACTCATTAAGGTTTATTGCATGTAGTCTGTTTTAGTTTAAAACACTAATTTATCTCTAATCAAGGATTTAAAAATTGAACTGCTCAGACATCTAGGATGCGCATTATTTAAAGTCCTGAATGTATGCCAAAAATTCATTGCCAGGCCGTAAGACTCATGCTGGCGAGATCTATTTAAAAAAAAAAAATAATAATGTTTGATGAGTGGAACACTTAAATATGCCTTAAAAAGGACACAACTCCCTTTCCTCTTAATTTTTCTGTAAAGTTCTATTAGGTTTCCTTAAAACTATAAAATTCAGACTTCTGTTTTTCTCTAATATTCTTTTCTTTATCATTCCCCTTTAGTCTGAGAAATATTGAAATTTAATATCACACTACTGCAATTACAATTGTATCTACCTCAAATTTGGCATTATACCAATTGTTACGGTTTGAAAATCACTACAATTAGAAATTAAAATATTTTGTCTTTTGTCAATTTAATATCTTGCTGGCCAATATTTAACCAATTTTTCATTCTATCATCTAATCTGTCAAATTATCTGCTGAGGAAGAGCTGAGTAAATCTGCATGCTTGTAGCTACTATTTTGGTTTTTATAAAAGATCTTCATGTCTGTGCTTTGTAGAGGACTTTTGCATAACAAACATAACTATTCCTTACAAAAGAGCATGTTCTGGAGAATCAGCACAGCATAAATGTGCTTCTATTATCACAGCCTAAAATCTACATCAGATTTTATCCGCATTTGTACAAAATCATCTCCTTGAATCCCTTGATGCCCCAAAAGTCTGATGGACATAGGTATGCCAGTAAAATTGTGGGAAAAGGCAATAGGAGGAGACAAAACAAGAAGAAATAGAAAATTCCAGCTTTCAAAAATGATCCCAGATTTTTCCCCTTCAGATTTGAAAGAAAAAAAACCCTGAAGTTTCCACTCACGGGCGCATGATGCTGTTCTTTAACAAATGATTGATTTTTATTAATTGTTAGGTTTATTTCAAGATTCCATCTTGCCTTATGCTGCCATAAGGTTGTTTTGTTTGTTGGGTTTTTTTGCTCTGGATGGCCAAGGGGCAGCTTCTTTCTCATACAAGTCAGTATGAACACTTAAATGACAATTCTGATTTAATCATGGGAGAATCATAGGAGCCTGGGCCTATTTAGGGCAGGATTCTGACTCTGAAGACCACCCAGTACCATGGAGTCTTAATTTCTTGGCAAATTTACTTTCACTGTCAATCTAAACCTTTACTTATCACTTTCTTAAAGAAAAGCTCAATTGTAAATCAAAGTGGCAAATTAAAAGGTTAAGAACTGTGACTATATGTACCTCTGCCAAACACTGTGACATCAGGAAAAGTGAAAAATTACTGCATTTTTTGCCACAGATAATTGCCATAAGCTGTTTAAGTTATGAAAGTGCCAAATTATGAAACACAGCCAATTTTGCATCTCTGTAATTGTTATGTCCTCATTGGTGTTTCCGCTGATTTTCGTCAGCATCACTGCTAATTTGGTTCCTTGCTCTTCTCTGTTGACTGGTTGTCAAGAAACTCACAAATTATTCCACTCAGTTTTTTGAAGAGTCTTCTTTACAGCAGGACAGAACACTACAACAGCATCACTGCACCTCAATCAACTCACAAGTGAGCATGAACATATGCTGCTCCTGCTAGAGTCTTTAGCAAGAACCACATTTGTTTTACATATTTTCATAATAAATAATTTACAGAAAGTAAACCAAAGCAAATATACATAGCAACATGTTATATCAGTTTAATTAATTAGTCATATGTAGTTAAATAAGTGTAATGCTATCCAGCTACTGCTTTCTATATACCCTAGCATAGCCATGTTCAGTCTACATGTTACTGGCAGCGATCTCCAGTAAGTGAACATGTCATAGAGAGCAAGTGAGGCTTTTTACACAAATGATCCCAGCTATCGAGGGGCCCAGTCCAGTTATGGCTAAGGGATGGTGCCAGCAAGTCTGGAGGAGCAGCCTGGCACCTGACCTTCATCACCCTCCTGACTCCCTCTTTGTTAAGCCAGCAAAGTCAAAAGGCTGGTCTCCTAATGATCCAGATGGCCTTCTGGTGACACTGGGGTTGGCATCAAATGGGCAGCAGCAAGGCCAGCACACAGACCTGTCATTGTGCTGAGAAGGACTAAAATGGACTGCTGGCAGCAACTTGGCCTGTTCTTGCACTCCTGATAACAGACTGAAGTGCTGCCTGCCCACTATTCCCTGGAGTTGGCTAAGAAATGACCTGTCACAGAAAAAAGGATCTTATCCTCTATTATACGAAGCTGATATCTGATTGCCTTCCTTTGGGAGGGGGAAGAAGGAGCAAATAGTGAGAAGAGGTGCATGGATTTATAAGGGTACTCTTCCTCCCCCCAGGGTGGTGATGAAAGCATTAGGATGTTTTACAGCTTCCTTTATAACAGTACCAAAAAATAATACAGAGAGAAGAGTAACAAAATGCATTTAAATGGTTATATTAATGAATAAGAACAGAGACAGCTTTCAGTAACAGTGGGATACAATTAATTTCCTTCCAATATACATTTCCTTTCACAGTTAGAAAGCTTGGGCATTTTATCAGACATTGATAAAGCTGTACTTATAAGTGGGAAAGATTGCTGTTAGAGAAAATTATGCAGGAAGGCATACCAATTTTCACATCGAGTTACGTACTGAGGCATAAGACTTTGTAAACAAATAATGTACTTCTCCAGCTACTTGATCTGTCTTTTTATTTTCAAAATCTGCACAAGTTAAAACAAAATACACCAAGTAAGCAAAAAAAGAAACCTTGAGCTGCCATAAAGAATGCAAAATCAACTGAAATAAGTTGGACTAGTGTGGACTACAGCTTCCAGATGAAAATGAGGATCATATAGAATACGATTTATACTCTTTTCACACAGAAAGAAAACCTTAATTTTCAAATGTATAAAACAGGAGGACAGCCTTCCCCCACAGAATTTTAGAGCCCACTCAAAATCCTTTTGGTCTTAAAACCTGATGAAACAGACAAAACAACAGGAAGTTTGTAGCTGCACATGAGTGCCTACCCTGAGTGTTTTGGCATTCCTAGGTTTAGACTAGACAATATAAGAGACTCTGCAGAAGTACCAAGGCCAACTCAGGGACAACTTCTAGTGGAAGCTGTCCCTGCCCATGGTAGGGGGGTTGGAACTTAAAGATCCTTAAGGTCCCTTCCAGCCAAAGCCACTCTACGATTCTATGATAACTGACTTCACATTTGTCCTGGTTTTCATCAGATTGCAGAATGTGAACTGAGCCCCATCTTCCTGATGTGCTACAATACAGAATGAACACTCTGCTAACAGCACCCAGGCTGGGACCTAAATGGGTATTTCAATAATACCCATTTGAACAGGAGTGTACATCCCTTTGAACAGCAGTGCTCATCTCCTACTTAGATGTTTCTGAAAACCCTCTGCTGCTAGTCTGCTGTTGACATCAAGAATCATGAAATTAGACAGCAATGAGAAGGGAATCAAGATTTCCACTAATCCTTATTAGATTTACACTGTTAAAATGTCACCTACAAAAAAACAGTCTGCAGGAAAACGGACACCTTTGGGAGGCACAATTAGGTTTTCCTCTCCTCTTCTTAAATCGATTAGCAGAACATAAACTTAGAGATCAGAAAGCAGCTATGTCACAAATGTGTGGTAAAACAAGGGTCACGTATGGCATGGTAAAAGGCACAGGCATGCCAGGAGAAAGGAAAGAAAAAGCATTATTATCATGTACTTGGGATCATCTTTGCTCCCATCCAGACAAAAACAGAAGTAACAGACAGTAAAAGTGAGAGGACTTAAATACTTTTTCTGGACAACTTTTCTACCCAAAACACCTCTTCACATAAGAAAGGGAAGGAAGGACATGATGGGAATTCTGCAAACCCCAAGAGCTGCAGCTGTCCGCCATTCTGCTAACTGCTCCACAGACTGCGCTTTCCACACAAGTTTCCACAGACAGATGTCCAAGATGAAGGTTTGGCAGGGAAGTATTTTGTGTATATAGACCAGCCTCAGCTTGAATAATGACAGATGCAGAAGTTCCTAAACTTTGTTAGATACACAGAATTGAGTAAACACCTGATTAAAAAATGGCGTACTTATTCTAGAACTAACAGCTACTTTCAGAGTTAGATCTGGATATTTTGGAAGAAAAAGTAAAGAGTTTAGATGGTGAAAAAAGAACTTTTATGATAATGCCAATTAAACTCTGAAACAAGAACAATCTAATCTGATGAACCGTTGTTCTACATTCTGAGGAACATTGTCTGAAAATTACTGGTTTGTTTTAAAGTATTCAAGTTTTGCTTCTGTTAGAACCAAGAGCAATAGCTGTAGAATTAGGAGCAGCAATGACTTGAGGGGTCATTAATTTAGCTGTTAACATTTACAGAACATGTTAATACAAGGAATGCTAATGGACTTATCTTAAGGGAAAATTAGATAGCCACTTCATAGAGCACATCAGTAGTCTGAAAACCATCCACAGTTAGATAATCACCATCATTCCATATTAAGTCATCAAAACAAAAACATCTAACTAATTCTGACTGGTATCTCCATCCTAACACTGCACTTCTTTAATCTTCCCTAACAAAACCACAGTGCCTGACTCTCCATTGAGAAATTATCTCTACATGCTTTTCAAGCTGTTTTGTACCCTGCTGACTAAAGCAGATGACTAAAGCAGATTAATATAGAATCTACGAAAAAGACCTAAGGAACCAAAGCTTTTAAAATGCAACATAAGGTGTGAATCAAGGAGCAGATGAATAACAAAGATTGACCTTTTGGGGGAGAATTTGAATGTAAGTGCCTTTATTGTCTAAAGTAGCACAGGGGTGGCAAGTAACAAACAGGAGCACAGGAAAAAGTGTATCATCATTTCAGAGCTAAATGTGGCTCTAATCACAAAGTTGGATAAAAAGTTATGGTAAGTGTTCAGGAGATCAGTTTGTTTTCTTGTCCCAGATGGTATTTAGACTGGAGTAAAATGCAAGCTCTAACACTGCTTATTTTTTAGTACAGACATAGTCATGTCATAGACAGATTATAAGCACCAATCCTACCTGTAATGAAATCCATCCCTGCTTGCCCTCTGACATGTCACAAACTTGGCATGTTTCTAGAGTGAGCAGACACATAGGGACTTTATTGTTGGCCAAATCATACCAACAGCATGTATTTATACACTGTTAAGAACACAAAGAGTTTTCTGCTGCCAGGTATTCTCACGTTTTGCTTCTTTGTGAGGCAGGGTGCCTGAGAATTGCTGGTCCATTAAACAACTATGGACCTAGTGACTCCACATATGAGGCAGAAATAAAGTAAACTGCTGGTAAGTTTAAAAATAGATGGGATCTCTAGATTATGTCACACATTCTTCTCTCATAACCCCATTCAGAGACCTTTTATCTGGATGACCTCAACTTGCCTAACAGGCAAATATCATCCTTTCTGGATGAAGGTTGGGCAAAATTGTGGCTTCAACAGAACTCTTACACTTTCTCTTCAAAAATCAGATGTTCTTTCAGAGAAATCAATGTTTTTCTGCCCTCTGGCTTTGAAGAAGTCAGTGAAATACATAATTAGACACTGTGGGCATCAGCACAGGACTGGCCAAAAAACAAATCACAGTAAATCAGCAAGCCTAGGTAAAGAATCATGGCAAGCTTAGGTATTGGTAAGTAGCCCCTTCATCTATACATCACAGTTATGCACATGCACAGCAAACTCTTTACGAAGCTCTAAGAGGGTGTACCCCATGTTGGAGAAGAAGCCATGCCAGATCTGCAAGAAGATGCATGAGGATTCTGCAGCTACTCAACCTTCATCAGCTGTCTCCATATCTACATACCTACACAAGAAAACCGGCAAAACGTACTGCCGACTTTTAAGGGCAATGAGCTACTCTTGAAATCCTTTTGCACTGTATTTCATGCCCAGAATTTTCTGCTTTTCCCAAAATGAGAGTTGCATTCATGCTAACAGATGGAAAACATCATCATCTAGAGTTGGATCCATGCCTTGCTACTGGCTTTTACAAAATCCATGGAAGTGCTTTAATTAGTTGAGTTAAAAATATTTTTGTATAGTGGCCTGTAGATTAAAAGTTTTCCCACATTACACTGCATAAAAATTCATACAGTGATGTGTATTAGTGCAGTTCTTGTAGAGCTTTATGTGCTTAACTCAATGGCAGTGTAAACACAAGGCTCTGGTCTGACATGCAAATTCATTTACAAGTAGGTGCTCCATGGTAAAACCAGTTTACAGTAACTATGCAAAAAAATACAAAACCAAACCAACTCCCTCCCAAAAAAACAACACATAGAGCAGCTGAAAAAGAGAAACCATCAAAAGTAGGTCTGTCACAACAACAGAAATATGAATGAAAGAGATTGCATCAGAAAATCAGAGGGAAATCTCCAGTCCTGGAGCTTGCAGTCTCAAAGGCAGAGTAGGAAATCAAAAGATCACATATGTATGTCAGGGAATACTTGAAGAATCCAGGATGGGCACTGAGAGGAAAAAGGGGGCGGTTTCCCTTCTCTAAGAGACAAACCAATGCTTCACTAAAGAGATTAGAAGAGAGAAGGAACTGCCAAATCCCAGACATGAAAGTCCAACATTCAGCAATTCTCTGAGGCAACATTTTGATGGTTGAACTGTACTGCAGTTCTACCATGGTACTGTCATTCTACACAGCTATTATCCATGCTGTTCACTGTAGCACTATCATTCATATTCATAAAGCAGTCTTCTTTCTCCCTCTGTCTCCATACTTTTCTTTTTCACGTGTAAATCTTTTTCAGCAATATACTCAGTTATACTGATGAGCAAAAGATTTACCATGGAACACTTCAACTTTCTTGTCTCATGGGCTGTAATTTTTCAGACTGTGGGTCAGGACCCTTTCCATTTCACTGCAGCACCCAAGAGACTAGTTTATCTGCAATGTGAAATTCCCATACCTTTAGTAATTTCTACTCAAGAGAAAATATAAACTGCCATTCAAAATTGACTAGAGCTCCATCTGTTGTGAGAAAGCTATAGTATTTTAGGCTTTTGCCTATCCAACTCTCAGCTCTTGTCCGCTGAATCCCTCCAAATCTCAAACGAAGTCAGAAAGGGTGCAACTGACAAATGCTGTTGAGGTTTCTTCCTACAGTGAAAGAACTAAAATGACACTGAGAAAACCTCACCTTCTCAGACACTAGCTTTTACTCTTTGACTGTTTGGCAGGTCACTTCTGGCTTTTAAAGTGCTTAAGGTCTTTCCCTGACTTGACTGGAGATTGCTTAAGAATTGCTGATCCTCCCCTTTGGAATCCTTGAAGCAACGTCCTTTCAGCTAAAATGTCAAGATAAGATTTTATGTTATTGCCTGTTCTCCCCTGCATTTTGTATTCACAGTCTGACATCCTCTAAAGCAGTTTCTGCTACCCTCATTGCAATTTCCAAGAACCCAGAGGGGAAGTAGAACTTTTTAAGACAAGTAGGACAGAAATACAATTAACTGCAGATACTTCAAAAACTCTGTAATACTTTCATTATTCTGTGTTAATAGTACTATTAACTACTTCCTTCATCAGTTAAATGTTTGGGGTTTAGGGTTTGGTTTTCTTTTTTTTTTTTTAATTGAGCTTCTGCAGAATTATAGCCACGATAACTTACCACAAATTTTTTGACATTCCTGAAATCCAAGTGTGACACCGGCTTTTCTTCACCATTTCCCCTTTCCATTTTAACAGAATGTTATGTAGCAGAGTTTTAAGGATAACTTTTGGAAAAAAGAAAAAACCTATTTATTAGGATTGGTTTTATTTGAATTGGCAAGAAAACAAAACAATTACAACTGCTTCAAAAAGTCTATTCACAAAAAAAAAAAGTCAAGCATTAAAATAAAATTATTGTTCTGGTTTCAGCTGCTAAGAGCAATATAACTCATCATTCAGGATCAAACCACCAGTGTCTACTCATAACAGGGTACGGTTATGTAAAATTAAGGCTGGCACTGCATTGTGCCCAGATACTTGAGGTTTGGATCCTTAACTATGAATTTCCTTCCTTTTATGATCTTAAGCCAGAGAACAATAGCTGTGTTTTAATCTTGCCTTTTGTAATTTTCTTGGTCTTTTCTTTCAAGTGTTTACATACAATGATACAGCCTTGAGTGATGCCACAAAGTAACACATCATCCAAATCTAGCTGTTTATCCCAGATGCTATGATATCATTCAAGGTTGAACAAATCACTTTTTTCCCCCATGGAATGATTATGGATTCATAACAAAGAAGTAGATTTTTTTATTGTCATTCACCCATGTCTGCATCAGATGACATGCTTATGATTAAAGGCTGTAATATTATGATTTGACAAACTTATTCTAAATTATTTTCAAATGGAAAAAGATATCAGGAAGGAACCTTCAGCAGCATTACCAAGTCCCTTTGTTCATCTCATATTATAAAGACTACATTACCGGACTTCTGCACCGATTCTCTTCAGTCATTGCAAACTGGTTTCACTTTACTACAAACTTTACAACAAACAATAACAAGATACCATTTCATGAAACAAAACCAATTTACACAAGCTAATCATCTCCTTAATCTAATATTTTCTTTTTTATTACAATACTGGCCATGCAAAATATAGGTGCATGAAAAAGAAAATTATGAAGATGATGAAGAAAGATAAACTCATCAGTTATTAGTGAGAAACTCCATAATATAGAAGATTTTAAAACTTTACATATTCCAGAGGAATTTGAAGAAAACTGTTAGCTTCTATTAAGCAACATAGAACAGGAACTTCTTTTACTAGTTGTGCGGGAAGACCAACACAACTCCCTTCTTCAAGCATACCTCCTTTCATCTCAGAAAGACAAAGAAATAGGTTCCTGAAAACAGAACTTCACATTGCAAATGTTAACATATTATTCAAAATTATAAATATCTATCTGATATTTCAGCTTCGTATTAAACATATTGGATCTGATCCTCATTCTACATTAAATATAAGCACATTACAAAGGGATTCAAGTTTCCTCAATTTTGTCAGTCACACCATCTTACAGATTCAGAGCTACGATACTCGTGCTGTTCAAAGCATGCTCTCTCCCTACTTTATTTTGCAGCTAAAACTTTACTAACAGCTAAAACAGCACCCACTGCAGAAATCCTGGTTGAAATAGCTTTCAATAATAACTAAGAATAGAACAATCAGACTCTACTTAGATTGTCATTCTTCTGTTTGCAGCCAGGTAAATTCCTGGGCACATTGTTTCCGCTCCTACATTTTTAAACAAAAGACAGAGGTGCCCATTTCTTAAACCCATTTCTGTGGCATGCACAGGGAAATACAACAGTATTGTTACCCAAGGAATACAAAATTTGTCATACGTTAGAGGTACCCACAGTGTACTATTTCCAAAAAGGAGGTAAGTTGCAATGTATGTTTTCTGTTCTCCCCTTTTGGGAGGAGAAGGCTCCACTGATGTGTGCATACTTTAGAGTAACTTTAGAGGATTGGCATTCAGATCAGACACAATCAATAAATCAACATTGCATTTTCAGTGCTGCTCTCAAAATTAAATTCACTGTCACTGCAGAGGACTATCTTCTCTCTTGTTTTTACCATGCTTGGTTTTTGTTGATTCTATTAATGTTGTCTGACCATCTGCAGGGTCCACATAGATGCCATAGTCCTACATATTCCTACTACTAGAACGACCAGACATAAAGTTTTTAAAAACATTAAAAAAACAGCAAAAGGAGATGTCTAATCTTTAAATAGATAAAAGAACACTAAGACATTGAAGATTTTGTGCTTTTTAGATTTTTTCCACCTTCCACTAATGTTTATTTATTGTTGTCAATACATTACTTTCAATCACAAATGTTTAAAATAAAAGGCTAAACTTTCAATAGAGGAAATAGTTAAGAAAGTATAGATCATTGCTGCACAGTTCATACATATTGTCTTTAAATATCTAAGTCCCATAAATTAATAATGCTGGAGGAATAGGCTAAGGTAGAAAATAATCTACATAAGCAAGTTCTACTGTATTTGCATTCTTCATGGAAAAACAAACTGATGAATTTGACCCTTGCTTTTCAATACACAAAAGAACACAATGATACAGATTTGCTTTTCTTAATGCATAATATTATTGTGCAATGTGAAACACAATCTTTCTATTTTTTTAAGTAACTATTTGTGAAGGAAGCTAAATCTAGCATTAAAATTAAAGTGTGTTTTCTGTCTACAGAAGTGTAAGGTAAGGCTTTCCCACACAGACTTGGTAGAGTCAACCCAGCTCTGGAGATACTATATTTCCAGGATGGAGGATATCACTAGTCAGAGAGATTCATGTAATCTCACTACTTAGGAACCTTGCTGGGGAAAAACAAACAAACAAACAAACAAAACCTCAAACTTTTTTACCACCCTTTCAAGCTATGCTAAACAAAAGACCAACAATGATCAACAGCTAAGCAAAAGAATTCTAATCTAACTCAGCTTCTTTCATCTACTTCAGGATAAACTTTGTACAGTTTTTTTTCTTTTTTTAACAAGGACAACCAACAGTTTATGTGGCAATCCAAATTGGCAGGAAAATCTAGAATTATTTCTTTTTATTGGAATAAATGGAGCTACAATCACTCAGTGGTCAAGATGACAAGAAAAATCTAGAGGAAAGCTCACTTCAAATTTCTTTTAAAATATGTTTTCGTTAATACTTTCAGATTTTGTAAAAGAATATGCATCTCAGTTAAAAGGAGGCTTCCATAATTAGTTAAAGAAATTAGCCATATCCTAGACTGATTAAAGGTCTCATTAAACTTAAGGTTTCTTTTTTGAAAAGAATATCTTGTTCTTGTTTTGACCGTGAATCTCTGTTCCTTTGGGATAGGTACTGCTATCCACACATAGGAGGAGCCTCTGGCACTGCCACACTAAACCAGCAATACCACTGAAAGCATACCTGATCATGCTCTTGATTTGTTTTGTTTTTCCCTGTTTTGTTTTTCCTCAGAAGCCAAACAAGCTATGTAAATTCTAACAGTTCAGTTATAACAGCTTAAGAAACAAATCCAAGACATTCTAGGCAGCAGGAGCTATTGTAGACCTATGAAGGCAATTTTCCTGGTGGAGGAAGTTTATCTGAGTTCCTGAGACAGTGATACGCCAGGAAGGTAACTCCACTTTCAGTACAACTGTTTACAGTACAGCTTCTGGCAATATGTTTAAGTCAGCCGAACTGTGATTTTTCCCAGACATCTAACCAATATAACTACGCCAACAACTCTAAAGTATAGCCAACACTAAAGTATAGCCAATGTGAAGCATGTGAAGCAATTGCGAAGATCATCTTTTTCCATGTCTCCATGTGATACGAGTTTTGTATGAGATGGAAAGGTTATTAAAAATCTCTCAACCCAAATGCCTTGTTTGCCAACTGGAAGAAAACACACAAAAGATAGACAGAACAATAGTCAAAGGAAAATGTTGCTGTATTTTCATCATATGAAGGAGGATCAGGGGGTGGGCAGCATTTTTTTTTTTTTAATTACCAGTGTCTTGCTTGCATTAATTACAAGAAACATTTGAGTCAACTGTTCCTGGCTTGGATTAATTTCATGATTCAAATTATCCTGAATTTGCAACACATTTGGGTTTGTGTGTGTTTCATATTGGGACAGTTTTAATCTTAGTAAATTAAGATCTTCAATCTGTTACATTTGATTGTATTTCGTTACACTTTGTTCTCATATAATAACTACCTTTCAGAATTCAAAAGGTTTATCATTTTGATGTACAGTCAAAAATAAAAAAGACTGACTTCAGTAGGGGATGAGACTCAGGGCTGGATTTTATGATCCTCTTTATTCATGAAGGAAATACCAGCTAGCTTTGAGGCTGCTAAGACTTACATGTGCGCCAGCCTTGATGGAAAAATGTTCTTAACGGTTTTTTCCCCTAGGATATATGTCAGATATGGAAGACATAGAAGAAGTGTCAGTTCTTGACACAAAATAAAATGGTTCTATGCAGTTGTAGTATGCAATAAACAGGACAAGAGGACATAGTCTCAAGCTGCTCCAGGGGAGGTTTAGGTTGGACTTTAGGAGGAATTTCTTCACAGAAGGGGTGATTAGACACTGGAATGCGCTGCCCAGGGAGGTGGTGGATTCTCCACCCCTTAAGGTGTTTTAAGGAAGGACTAGATGTGTCACTTAGTGCCATGGTCTAGTTGACGAGGTAGTGTTTGGTCATAGGTTGGACTTGAACTCAGAGGTCTTTTCAAACATAACTGATTCTGTGAGTGAATATAGAAAAGTCACAGACTAGCAAAATTTACTAACAAAATTTTTCTATGTGAATGGGTCTTTCCTGTGTATAATTCCATTGGCTTCACACACATACTGCTTGCATGGTTCCCAGTAACATGATGGTTACAAAATAGACTCATGACTGTGTTTCAAGAGAAAGGTAGGCCTTCTTTTAGGCTACTAACTTGTATCACTGGAGAAAATCCAGTAGTAAATTGAATCAAATGAAACCTGACAGAGTAAAATATTACAGTTCTTAAATAAACAAAAGCCTAGACATACAAATTTGAGTTTGAAACAGCCATTACACATTCTTTTCTCATTATTTGTTCTGAAAAACAAGTGAGTTCATTCACTATGGGTCAGATGCCCAGTAACTCACACAATCACAACATAATACAATTCATAAGCAAGACCCAGAACTGCCACAGAACCCAAGACATTTCAGGTCCTGAGTTATCTTCAGATTTGTAGAGTATAATCAAATCTTGATCATAAATACTTCCATGACAGCGATTTTGGTTACGCTGTATAAATTTTTATGAAGACTTAAATGCTTTTTGAAATATAATTAGGCCACTGGATCAAATTATAACATATATACTCACCAGCTTAATAAAAGTTTACCTGTCACATTTAATAATGAACCAGCTTTGATACACACATTTCATCAATCACAAAAATATCTACCTCATTTTATGAATTCCTTCCTGTATGATGAAACAATATTTATGACTGTAAGTTCAGCATGGACTGGAAACCTATAAGCATACTCTTCCCATGAGGTTGAAAAGAGTTATCACGAATGATTTCACCACTGTATACTTCTCTCCTGGTAGAGCATAAAACTGGCTCTGAGATTAATAAGTCAGAATTGACTGCCTGACTAAATCAATCAGCACTGTGACAATGACATTTCTACTTCAGATGAAATAATTTGTATATGAGTTGTATTTAGAGGTCTACCTGCATATTGAGAATACAAAAATGCAATGAGATGTATTTTAAGAAAAGCATACTCCCTCATAAAAGCAAACAAAAAAACAGTGCAGTAGTTACTTCTATGCACTACCAAAACTATAAGCTACAGTGTTTTCTATTATAAATTTAGAGAAAGGACTTAGAAGCATTTTCAGTGTACAGAATTATGCTACATTATGTAGCATATTACATGGAACCAGTTCCAAGGACCTGGACAACCCCTCTGCAGTCCTTTGGATTTAACAGTACAGTGATATAATGTACTCCTGCAAAATATTACTCTCTGAAGAGCCTGATAAATGTTTATCTTGGGCTCTTTTCCCTTCCTGTTTAAACAGTATAGTTTCTATACTCTTCGAGAAATATTCTGGTTTAAATTTAACATTTTCATACCCAAGCTTCTAACATTTCTATGCTTTCAAAATTCATTCTGTTGTCTCTGTAACTACATAGATGTCACCAGACGTCACTGCTGGCTTGACTGATCACAAATTTAGCTGTTCCTAAAACACCTGGATCAGACAACTCTATCAGATTAATTCAAAGTTTATGTTCACATTTTATTTCATCTTGCAATACAGTATCTTTAATAAATTGCACCAGGATGCACAGTCTGGATGAAGCCTACCTGCAATTTTTTTCAGACTGACAAGTCTTATTTTATTTATGAGAGTACAAAACTTGCTTGGGACTCTTTAATTCAAGACAGAAGGACTTTAATGATATTTGGGTCTTCCACATCTTTGTATTTTCCATAAGGTCAGCAGCTGAAGGCATTGCACTTTTGCACAAAATCTAATAAAATTATGGAAAATGACAGTAAAGAGAAAATGAATCTTAAATGTATTTTAAAACATGACAGAGTCCAAACGGGAAAAAAGAAAACAGAAAAATGCATGTGAGAAACGAGACAGGCTACAAGGAACAAGAACAGAACATCTACTGGAAATAATAAAGTATATTAGAAAAAAAATCAAGCAAGCTACACAGAGGGAAAAGATACCTGCTTTCAGGACAATAATTGCTTAGGTTGCAGCTTGATACAGTCACCCCCAACTGATTGAAAAGTTGATGTCCAACCTGATGTCTACAGCTGAGAGCATGTGGTGCTCTCACCTCAGTCCCTAGAATATAGTAATCCTCAATATTAAAAGCACACATAGTTCAGAAAATTGACCACTACTGTTCAGGGAAGTCTAGGACTTCAGTTGTTTGGGAACTGAACTTTCTCTCGCCCCATGTGGGTGTGGATGTTGAGCCCTGGTGACTCAACAATTTCTAGACAACTTCTAGAGGCTGTCAGTTTTTTCAAAAAACGGACTTATGCTTTCGAACTCTACCTTCTTTCTTTTTCACAAATGTTTCTATTCACAAACTGGTTCTGTACTAGTAAAGTTCTGTACTTATTCTGTTTGAAATACAGTAAGCTATATTAGATAAACCAGTTACACTTGTAAAATAGTACTTAAACTGAAAAGAAAAACAAAATACATTTGAACATATGAGATATCAAGCTGAGAGAAAAATGCTGCAAAGCAGCTGACCTGTGCTTTTTTTTTTTAAAACATCATTATCAGGAGCTACGTTGGTCCAGTTGGGTAGGTATTTTTTCTGCTAACCCTAGTTTATTCCCTATTTCTACACATACGCTTAGGGGTACAGAAGTTGTCATCTGATGCATACATTCAAAAGCAGATCCATCAGGAACTTCTAGGACTGAATCTTTTTTCATACAGAAAGTGTTTATTCATCAACAGCAAAACTCACTATAATACATAATGTCAAAGAATGAGAAACATTTTAGACAAAAACTGAAATCAAAAGTTGGAGCAATTTAAAAACATTTGTGATTTTAGTTTTTCAGAGTTAAGTGTTTTCATTTTAAAGCAAATTTTCATTTTAATTTTCTTTATATGGCAAATTATGCTATGCAACGGAAAAAGTACAATCAAAATGAAACATCATTTCAGTAGTTTTAGTTTGTGGAAAATAGTTTTTTGGGAGGGCAGGGACATGGACTTAGGAGAGGAGATGGGTCTTAGCTGTGCTTAGACAAAAGAAATTCTGAAACTGCAAGAATCTCACCACATGAAAGGATTCAGTTTCAGTACAACTGCACACATTTAAGTGATAAATTGGTACAGGTAAAGCACTGGAGTGATCAACCCTGGTACAAAACCAGCATAACTGTAGCAAAGCACGTTGGAGAGCCTGAGGGAATACCACCTTCCAATAGGCTGAGTGGTGGGCAAGCATGGACCATCCAAACAACCAGCTTGTTATAGTGAAAGCATTGTTTGTAATTCTCTTCTCTGTTCTGCACCATGCTTCCCTATCTGCAGTTTAAAGCTATCAAGCTACACAGTTCTGTCCCATACAAATTTCAGCATTACATCGTACAGCCTCTTCTCATTGCAGAGGTGAAGCACAGCAGGCCTGCAGCATTCACCTCTCCTCACTAATGGCTTTCACACCATTGTACACTGAGCCAAGATGCACAACTAAATCATAACTATGCTGGTGTAGGGGTCTGGCTCACACCTCAAGTAACTCCTGATCTTTATTACACTTTTTTTTCAAAAGGGCTGGAGTCACATTCTTATTTCCCATTTGTTCCCTATAAATTCTCCGTTCAAAAATGTATTACTGAAGCATTGTCATGGAAACAGTAAAAGCTAAAACTTTACTTTAAAAACAATCTTGAAGAGTTTTAAGCAGTTTTTCTCAGACCACAGCTGCTATATGTTTTCAGGTAGAGCCATAGCAGACGTCACTGCTTCAAGAGAATAAAGTGAACGGTGACCCTCTTTATATTACAGAAGGATGGGGAGACTGTGGTCTTCCTGCTTCCTTTCCCCATTTGTCCAGTATTCCTGCCTGCTCCTCCCTCCTAACAACACTTCTGATGGTGCACATAATTTTGCTGCTTTTGCCACTCAGCACCAACTTGTAAAATATTACTATTAGCCACTGCTGCTGGCGTTGCCTTCCCCATGAAATGGTATGACCAGAATAATGACAGGGATGCTCTGCAGTGATTTTCCCTTCTGCTGTTCCACCCAACAACGGAACTGAGGAGAGGGGGATGTTTTATTTAACTGAACTTCTGACAATAGGATCATTGGAAAAGTCAGGTTAGAAAGAACTTCAGGAAGTCTCCACACCATCCTCCTGCAGGGACATCAGAACAGGTCACTTGGGGTTTTATTGAATCAGTTTTTGAAGACTCCAAGGACAGAGACTGCACAACCTCCCCAGGCAACTTGTTTCACTGACTGTCCTCATGGTGAAAATATAATTGCATTTGAATATCCTCTTACTGCAACCCTTAGGCTGAGCATAATAAATCATAAGGAACACAAATTTATTCTTTAAATATCATGCAGTTGACCTTACCAAATGAGACGCAATGCTGCCTAAAGGAGAAAAACACAATATAGACTGGTGACTTTTTGGGTACTTCTAATAGGACTTTTGCTACCTGGTGACTGACTTTGGACAACTTCATTTGTGTCTCAGCTTCCTCATTTACATAGTAAGTAAAAAGAGATTTACTTACTCTGTAGAATCTTTTCACGTATATTAAAAAAAGTGAAGAAAAAAAGGTAACTTTGATAATGCTGGTGATAATAGCAATATAAGTAATTATTATTGTTAAAGCAAAATACAAAACTATACATATATTTGTGTGGGGGTTTATATATATGCATATATACATGTAGCTCCTAGCACAGCTATAACCACCCCATCAGTAACTGCCTCTGAATTAACCTCATTGAGATAGGTGGTATCTAAATCCTACAAATGCACAAGGTATGTATACATGTGTGAATACATATGCATATATATAAAAACTATATTAAAATTTATACTACTCTGTGTGTTCATATGCATCTCCTCACTTAATTTTAATCTTAACCTCTAAACTGTGACTGTCCTAGGAACAAAGTTGCCCTTCCATAAGAAAAATCAAATTTCTTTATATTCTACACTCCCAGGAAAAAAAAAATCTACCATTACTGTTATTATTTCGTTTCCAAGGCCACTGAAAATACAGAAACCGAGCAGTTTGATCAGAATTCCCCAACACCACTCCACCCTTATAAAGGTGTATCTTGAATAATCTTTTACCCTCATCACATGGAAGGCCTTCTTAGACAGCTATTGTAAAATATCAGGCAAACTAAGCCTTCAGAGGGATGAACATACAAAGCTCATGGGATGTTTTTATTCTATAAGGGGCTAAACAGAGGATGATCTGAAGAAACCATTAGTTCCTTTGCAACTTGTACAGAAAACACTTGCTTCCCTAAAACAAGGTTGCAGTAGGAAGCCAAGTGAAGGAGCCAGATTAGAACAGAGCTGGTGAAACCCTAATTCAACAAGCAATACAGAATCACAGTACAAGATGTTAATAGAAGCCATGTTAAGTACTGCTCTTCATTTAAAAGTATTGCTTTATAAGGTTACCACTGAAAGCGCACTTGTACATTCTGGCTCCAAGATCTAGTCAAGTACATGGCATAGATTTCTTGCCAACTCTGCTACACAGAGCTTATTATAGAACAAAAATATCCCACCCATAATCAATAAATACTAGACATGCTAATGATGTTCATACTGAATTTTCCTTAGAGGAGTACACATTGCTTTCAAGTACACATATTTGTATAAAGCTTATAGAGTGATCGCTCTTCTAACATTAATTTATACATTAAATTGGATGCTTAAATTGATACCTTTTATCAACCTTTCCCCCAAGAGAGACAAGGAGCATTTTCTGGTGTCCAATTGGAATGACAGGGAAAATTTAGTAAGTACAGGTAATTTATCTATTAGTGTAGCCTTAAAATTATGCATGTGTATATATATATACACATGTGCGTTTGTAAGAATGTGCTTATTGGGCAAAATTCCATTTTTTTCCTAAAGGTTACTGTTTCATTGCTACAGGAATAATAATATCCCCACTGTCCATGCCACCTTTTCTCGGTACTGAAGGAAAACAAAAAGACACCATGCACTGAATTTCTCTTCCACTCTTCCAAGACTGTATGCTTCCCATCAGATGGATTCACAGAAAAAGAGAAGTGGTCACAGGAGGAAGGACTGCTGTCAGCTAAGAGAAAAGATACTGCAGCCCGATTCCACATCTTTTTCTAACACTGCTCAAGCAGAGAGGGTCTGTGGATAGCACTGACTCACTTTGGAGAAGGCATGGGAGAAAAGCATTTCTGATCTGAAAGCACAGAATACAGCAGGAGTACAGCACGTGGAGAAGGGCCCAAAACTAGTGCCATAGGTTTCATAGTAGTGGGATGAGTGACAAGACCTAAAAAGTTTGTTATTTGTTTCTGAGTGTTCATAACCCGGTGCTATCAGTCAGACATCAAAGAACACAAAACTAATGTAAATAGGATGAGATACCTGGATTGAGCCAGTAGAATAACTAAAATGTCAGACAGAAACTCTCATCATGGGAATATGTTCACAAGACAAATAACAAATGGAGCCTGACATTTCCAGAGTGAAGGTGGACACCTAATTAAAATATTTTCATTGCAGTGACCTCTTCACACCCACTATTCCTGATGACAGTGGGAGCAGCTGATACCGAGAGCCTGGGAAATTTAAGCCATTTTTACTGAGGTGTTTAAATGTGACACTCCTATTTGAAAAGGCTGACACTGACTTTCATAGGAATTGATCGGTTTGATTAAGCATAACAGATTTTGGACAGGTGAAAACATTTTGATGAATGCTTCCCAAAAGGAACATGAGGACAAAGAGGGAGTTTAAGGGAAGCTATGAGAGAAACTCAGACTGAAAGGGAAGGGGAAAGGAAGGACACCGGGCCTGAGCCAAGCCCTAGTTACTGCTTTTAACATGTGCCTGGAAATGTATATATGTGAGTATAAGAGGGAAATGAGCCAGAACAAATAAAATTGCAAAGTAAATGCTAAGCATGTTTTTCTTCCCCACCTCATGGGAGAATAAATATTTTATCCTGCTACAGTTCTATTATTTATCTTCTTCATACCACATCCAATTGGGAAGCGAAACTGTTAAGACTTAAAGTCAAGGTTTAAGAGAACTGTTTCTTTTTGAGTTCAAATGCTACAGTTTGGCAGCAGAACATCTGCTTCAAATGTTTCAAAGGCTCTTGACATTTACTACAGTATGCCCCCAAAAAATCCAGCAACTGAGAGCATCACTGTGTATATCATAAAACTGAACATTCTTTGCAGTGTATCCCCTGCACACTCTATGTCATCTCAGTGAAGAAAATAATGTACCATTCTGCACTAAGAATTCTATTTCAACAATGTAGTAATAACACACTTTTTATTAGGGAGATAAAAATATCCCTCATTTCTTAGTATAAATAAAGATGACAGGTTATACAAAAGCAAGAAAGCAAATAGAGGGGAAAACAATGAAAAAAGAAGTTTACAAGAACCACAATCTGCTTTTAGTGTCACCCTACAGCACTTTCTTTGTATGTCATTATTTGTCTGGAGTTCACAGTTGTAATTTTTCTGCAGTGAACATCAGTTTTAAAAGGATTAAAAATCATGTCTTTTCATACATCTTATGAAAACACCCTTGTGAAAGGGTGTTTCTGAGATTACAAAACAAATAAGAATGGAATTTTCTCACTGTAATAATTTTCTTATTTGCATGCAAGTGACCTTAGAACTCATCAATTTAAAAACTGTGGAAATACACTTTAATTGAATCTTTGATATAGTAAAGGCAGCCAAAGACTCTTAGCATCAAAAGAATGCAATAACTACTTCAAGGCCAAATTTACAGTATTTGCTTGCTCTAAATAATAAAAACCATCATGTGAAAGTTCTTCATCTTTAAAGGATAATAAACAAAAATCACATGTCAAAATGATAACTAAAAAAAATTCCTTCCTTAATATGACAAAATAAGTAAAAGAACCAAGTCCTACTCATATTTACATGTCCCATATAGACTGGGTGGGTCAATACCAGGTATATAACTTATTTCACGAGAGTAAGGTTGAACAGCACCTGTGGGCTGCTCAGTGGTCCCAATAAATATCTCATTTACATTCAACAGGGGCTATACAAAATAGCAAAATTGTGAGCCCCTGTTAATTTCTACTTATCCATCAAATCCCTATGAAAGTCCTCTATCCAAACTGACACTCCATGCCAAAAAAAATAATGTAAAACGTTTTCTGGGCTACTCATCATTTGTATACAGATATTCCTTAAAATCACATAAAGAAGAAAAAAATACATATATGAATATGGTCTTTGGACTTAACTCACTTCATTGTGTCCTTTGTGGATCATGAGACCATTCAATGGAAAACATGAAGTGCTTGAAAGATATTAAAAGCAGGCAGCTTTTCCCTGACAGGATGGCAGCAGGTCATTTTTAAGGGTACAGAGTGAGGAAGATGCACAGCTGTCAAAGGAAGGTGCTTCCATTGCCCAGAGAACAGTGGCCCACACTTACTTACACTGGCATTGATATAGTATCACTAGAGTAAAAGTTGCCACAAAAGACTGTAAAACTGGTATACCTGGCACAGGCTTTAGCTTTCCAGGAAGAAAAATGAGCCCAAAGGGTCTATGCGTAGAAAGTTCAAGTCAGTACTAAATTTGGACTCATGTTATGCAACCAAATAAAATGGGATGTTTTTCACACACTCAGGGAAATGTCATAGCAGGGAAAAAGATGCTGACCAGGATGTGAATGATGCCAAGTCACTCTTCCAGAGAACTCTCCAAAAACAACTTCACAAGAAGGATTCCAGTTTTCAAACACAGATGTTACCAAAAGAGGCTAAAAAATGAGTTAAAGCTGTTGATTTAAAGGAAGTTCTGTAGACTGAAGTATCCTGCCAGTGTACTCAAAAGTATTACAGGATTGAAAAATACACCTTTGCTTCTCTAGGGTTCAAACGTACTGGTAATTCAGATTCTGCTGCCTACGTACCACTTTTGTAAGATGCAGACAGGATACCTGAGGTGTGACAGGGTTGTGGACAGAATGTGTGCTACACAGGTTACATGTACAGTGCAGCTCCTGTTTGCCATAATCCCACCAAGCCCCTGAAAATCAACATCCTACCTTCCCCATTTTTGTACATCACAGATATTTTTCACCCCAGTCCATAAAAAAATTGAGCATGAGATGAACAACAGCAGATTCCAATCAAGTATGAAGTAATAAAGATAAATACAGGGTACTAATGACCATTTATGTCTCTGCAGGACAGAATAAACTACGGAGATGCATTTGCTTTCAACTTGAGACATTGTGCAGCTATTAATTCCACCTGTATAAAAAACTGAAAGTATAATCTAAAATAACCTTATTTGAACTAATATATATTTTTTTAGGTTTGGAAATGCCTAATTTAAACAAAATTCACAATAACCTTTATCACTCATTACTCAGGTTGCCATTTTGGGTCTATGCCAAACTATTAAAATACAGATACCACATCTAACTGAGATGGGACATTTTTCATACACTTAAGCAAATGACACAATGAAAGAAAGAGATGTTGACCAGGTTGTGAATGAAGCTGAATCATGCTTCCAGAGAACTCTCCAAACACTACTCTGTAATTGTAATTATTTCAACAACTCTAACATAAACTCTGTTCTATTTGAAATAAGAATCTCAATGATGTATCACAAAATCTGATCAGCTTTATACAAGAGATGCAAATACAACAGCTAAGAGGAAAGATACAGAAGTAAAATGAGAACAGCTTGTGATACGTATTTCTTGGGAACTAGCAGGTATATTATAGTTACCACAGCAAAATGTGAATCTCCACTCACTTAGGTCTAAATTTATTTTGTCCTGTTTCCTGTAACTGAAGAACTATAACCAGGAGAAAAGAAAGATGCTGCAGTTACAAAGTGGAGATTAAATACGAAGACCTCAGGTTGGCTTTCAGCACAAGTACTGACTGTCATCTTGCTGCCACTACAGTGCTACAGTGACACCAAAAATAAGAGTAACTTGTCTTAAAATCTGAAAATCATGAGTATCATGATCCTATAGGCTGAAAGCAAAATCTTTTTGGCCTTAGAAAAAGGGTTTATTTCTTTGTTGCTAAGTATCATTAATTTCACAAAGATATTTCTTTCATATGTCCATTTATTATCTTGGAATATTTTCAGGTGAATTCACGTGAACAGTTTCCAGAGCTTTGCGAGTTGGACACTGGCTTATATTTTGAGTACTCACATTGTGTTTGGAACAAACTGTGACTGCTTTGCTTTTAAGAATCTCTTAAAAAATACTTTTTTAGGTCTTTACTGAATTTTATCTTTCTTAACAAGATAATGAGTGTGAATCTCACCCTAGAGGGGTAAAAATCTAGAGGTAAAAAAGCACTTAAATACATTCGTAGCTCTATTTCTGTTCTGTGCAATACATAAAGCAAAGTAGGTCCCTTCCAACTGAAAATACTCTAAGTTTCATTGTCTTCATGTGAATCAAATCAAGCATGTCCATAAGTTTAGAAGCATAAGAATGCTTTTTTTAAATCAGTGTTGAAATGCTGCCACTTTTGACCACTGATTGCAAGAACATCTTCCTTTATATCTTTACACCATTAGGTTTTGTAACATCTCTATGCACTGAGTGCAGGGAATACACACGTAGTCCTTATGTCCTTAAAATGTTGAGCAACTTAGGAAAAGAGGTCAGAAGTCATTTCCTTTCTGTCTGCAAACTTTAATAAACTAAATCATTTTTTCCACTTATTTATTTTCAGGATCACAGTGGCCAAAATTTGTAGTTCTTGAGAACATACTCTCACTAGGAGTAGGACTCCTAGAAGTGCTCATATAAGTGGACAAATTAATTCCAGTAGAAGAAAAAGCACATCTCTGTCAGTGTTACACTCAACTTTTGGTAACCTAAGTATACAAACACATGAATGATCTTATCCACATGTAATTCACATTTTAAATTTAAAAATTATGTAAATCATTAATCAAAAAATTAGGAATTTTATGGTTTTTTCAATTAACTTTTGGTATATATCAGTGCCATTCAATACTCATTTTTTATTAGCCATACAAACAGATACTATGCCTTATAAAAAAACTGTACTATCACTGCCTTGAAGGACTTCAATAACATTACTTCAGAACTCATTTTTCTGAAGTCTGTAATTCAGCCATGAAAAAAATATACTCCAGGCTGAAACCCCACATTCAGAAGTTTTAGTCTACAAGGCTTCTTTCAGTTTAATTTGGTTTAAATTAGTCTTTTCAACTTGAAAAACTGTCAAACAAAAGCTCCGTGGCTTTACTTTTTAGAAAAAATGGTTTTGCTACTCAAAAATAGCTTTGAATTTCCCTATTCTATTTGATTTGTAAGTGAATGAATACAACTAAATTTAACGTGATGTTTTAGGTTAATTTACCCCTCAGGCTCTCTCAGTGAATTGAAACCAGGCTATAGAAGTCAAGGACAAATTCAGTCTGTGCATATTTGTCGATTAAGAAACTAATACTGTTGAACATACACAATATCTAATTGTTACTCTTCTATAAAGATGTCCAGTATTGTTCAGTGTGTATAGATACATTATTCCAACAACATTTCTGTTTTTCTCCAGGTATGTACTTTTCATTTCTTCACCTCAGCAGCCTCCTCCATTTTTTGCTCCAATTTGAGTGGACAGTAGTTGTTTCTGCCCTAACATCACTTCCACATACCCCTCTGCTATACTGTATGTGGTCAACCAACAAGTCCACCATAGAAATTTATAGTGCCTGAAACCATCATGTTACCCTGAAATACAGTGAAAAAGGAGTTTTGAAGCCTTAATAAAAAAATTAAAGCCACATAAGACTTGTTTTTTATTATGGGATCAAATTAAGTCTTTACAACTTCCAGCCCCACTCCATCCAGACAGAGAATTTTCTTATGACTCATATATAACATGTAATACAAGAATCATATATCTGAAGTCAGAAAAGTCATTATTCTGTACTTAACACACAGTTCTGACCAAGCACCCCAAGTTTAGTGCATGGAATGCTCCAGCTGGCAGATGCTATAATGCCTTTAAAAATTAGCCAATGAGTACCCTCCTTTTGCCAGTTAAAAAAATTAGTATGTACTGTACATCACACAGAAACAATCTTTTCCTTCAGAAATCTTGCATGGTTGGGAATCTCTCAATCCTGCTTAACTTCAACTGTTCTTTTTACTTTTACATATACAGTTCATAAAACTTAAGGAAGCACCTGTTTCCAATGGGATCTATCAAATATAATAGTTTTGGATTCCTGGCATTAAAACAAAAGCTTGAGTATTTGTGGCACTTTCACAGTCCCAGAAGAATTTCAGCTTTCTTCCCACTGAGATACACATTACAATTCAGAATAATTTAAATTACTACTTGCAAGAACAATTTAAAGTTAAATAATAAAAGACATATAGCAAAACCGTAAATGATTCAAGAGACCCTTCATGTGTTGAAGGTATTCTTATTCTGTGTACTGAGGGTGTGCTCTTCTGATTATACTATTAAAAGTGGTACTCTTATAATTCAGATTTGTCTGTTCTTTCTTTCTTTTTGTCTGTTTTTTTTTCCTTCACTCTCTGTATATCCAAAAAATGTGTGTTACAAAACACTCAAAATCAGAGAAAGTGATTTATTGCTCATGAGAGCAGAAGAGCCTTTAAGTCCTCTTCCAGTAAGTAAGAACTGTTTATCACTTACACTTTCTATAAATTTACTTGTTTTTCATTTCTACTAGTATTTCATTCCAACCAGGTTTGTCCCTGTTCAGGTCTAGATGAAGAAGAAATCCATTTCCATCAACTTGACTACTTGACGAAAAATGAGCCTGATTTAGCATTGCTCCTCAAGGAGCCTACAAAGCCAGGGAACTTTCCAGCAAAATTTTCTCTTCATGGAATTCTGGTTTATATATCACTATAAATAGTCAACAATATGGTCTTGCAAGCATCCTTCAAAGGGTCTCATTTCCCGGTTCTTTCTTTTAACAAGGCAGTGTTGGTCTTGCAGTGTATCCCTCGATATCTTCAATCAGTGGTATAATGGTATGTAATACATAACGATCACTCTACTAAATTTATCTTGAAAGAATTTCAAAAGTAGAGAGATAGCAACACTTCCTCTGAAATGCAACATGATATTGGATAAGGTAGGGCAAGGGAAAAAGAAATTTTCCTGGTTTTATAAGTCTAATCCATAAATGCAAGCAGCAGCTTGAAGTGTATTTTATAACCACAAATCTGCTTCGAGATTCCAATAGGCTACATATAAAAATCTCATTAACCACTTCTTAATCATGTGCTGGTATGTCAATGGGATAAGAACATAATTTCCAATCAACAAATTACTTCAATTTGTCCTAATTATGCACAGGTTTTGGAAAAAACATTTTGGCAAAACCTAAAAGAGTATAAATATTTAGATCTGTTCTAACCAATAAAATTATGGGGTTTATTTTCTTTTATTTCTCACAAAGAAAGGTAGCTGCTTATTTTTATGTCTATTATGCACCTCCATAGCATTCTGTCCAGTTATATTTTTGGCAATGACAGCAAGACATCACACATGAAAAGACCAGTGCAATAAGAGGTATCATATATACTTTATCTACATCAGATAGGTAAATCTCACCCCTTTTCTATTCATTTGCTCCTTCCTGTACACCTGGATCATGTTACCTTCACTAACCTAGTTATATGTTCCCATTATCCAATAAACAGAAATGAAAGTGCCAAATTCTTCAGTTTGATGAGCTCATCAAAGATCACCTGACAAACTGGATATACTTACTTCCACTGAGAGATGTTTCTTGCTTTCTACTTGTGTTTTTTACAATAACAAGAAATCCCTTTCAAATAAGCAGTCTTCGTTTCATAAGCCTATGTAGTTTTAATTGATGCCACTACAAGTTCTCAAAAGCATTAATCATAATTCCTCTGTTTTCCTGGGTTTTATAAATACCCAGGTTTTTGCAGGATGCCACAGAAACCCGGCAAATCACAGCAATACAATTTCCTACTTTTAAACTTAGTTATAACAATAAAAGAAATCATACATTTAGTCTGAGAAGGTATTTTAACCTGAAGAGAGGAGGAAAAGGAACTGACTTGTAAATCCAGGCACTAGAATCCCATAACAAAATATAAGTTTCTTAGCACTAGCCTGCAACTCAGATCTTTAGGTAACAAACTAAATATAAGTTAAAGTATTACTTCTCATATACTCCAGTAATACCAGATATTTGATTGCAATTTTATTGAGGAGAAATTAAGACTGTACTGAACAAAGAAACAGAAGAATGAAAAAAGGGCTAATTTGATCAAAGCTAAGAAAACACCTCTATTTTGACTAGACATAGGAGCAGATAGTTCTCTTTGTAGGACAAAAGGTGCTTCTGCTTAGACAGTGCAGCATTAAAGACTGGGTCCGCAGTTAAATTTAATTTTTTCTTTTATTTTTAGTTCTTTTACTTTGATATCAACTAAGTTGACTGAGCAAAATTACATCCTTCTCACACATCAAGATGAAAGCCTAGGTTTTCAAGCTACCTAAATGTCCCTATTGCAAACCCTTGCCTAAAATGATGTTCCATTTTTAAATTACAAGTAACCCGAGCCAGCAATTCTTAGCTGCTCTCCACTACATGTTCTTGTGTTTCCTACTGGTCAACGCTTACTCTTCAGAATATCATCACATTGCACCTCCAAAATAAATCTGTAAAGCCTTCTGATAGAATACTTGAAGCAGAATTATCTGATGCAATAATTCTGAGGCAGAATTATCTAATGCAATTCATGCTTAAAACACAAAATCACTTACAAGTATACATAGCTAAGGGAACTCTACTAATGAAACATCTGTATATCTCTTGATGCAAATGGGTCATGGAATATACCACGCCTGTAAATCAAATTAACAAATTTAACAAACAGCAGTTGGCAGGAAATGCACAGCACTCCTGCCCCTGGGCTGCTATCCTGTAAAATAACACAGTGATTTATTAAATACGTTTTAACCTACATGAGAGCAGTCATAACAGCCCTCCACAGGTTCAATTCACTTTTTTTTAAGAGATTGTTTGCTCTTTGGGTACAGAGTAAGTACTATCCACAGAAGATGAATACAAAACTACGCAGTTACTAAGCTGGATACTTTATTAAGGAACAGAAAATACACCCACTAAGAACTATTATTGAACAAGCAGAGCAATCAGAGAACATCTACAGTGCAGGTTACAGTTGCTTGTTCTGTCTTCACCATTCTATTAAGTCACTAATGCCTTGATTCACCAAGTTACTTAAGCATATGTCTAATTTTATGAACGTGAATAATCCCCTGAAGTCAAATGACTATTCACTCAATTAAAGTTAGACATATGCTTAGGTACCTTGAAGAACTGAAGCCCGTAATTGCCTGCAGTTGTTCTCCCAATTTTGCTGCAAATAAAAAACTAGTTTTTGCCAATGAAAATGTGATACTATAATGCTTTTATCACTGTAGACATTATTTTTATTTAACATTCTTTTCTTTCAAGTCTCTTTTTCCACCCATAGTTCTAGGTAAAGAGTTCATCTAAGTAGATACAATAAAGAAATTTTGTTTTAAATGTAAAATAAATTTGAAGGTTTAGTTCCTCTTCCATTAATTTATAGAAAAAATCTGCTGAAGTATGAAGTAAAAATCTTTGAAAAGACATAGGAGACTTGCTATTGCAAGTAGTTGATGCTGAATTTATTGAGCAGACTCATAAACTAAAAGAGCACAATGATGAATGGAATGAATACAAAGAGAAGTTTCACTGCAGAAGAGCCTTCCAAGATAGGAAGCTCTGCAGTTCTTGCAAGAATTAGGGTACTGGTCTTACTGCAGTACCCTGGGAAAACTAATGGAAGATTTACAACAAATTTTTAGAGGTGGATGGAACTGCTACCTCTCACAAACTATCATCTTCCCCTTGTTTGGAAAAAAACACATACTTGGCAATATCTCTAAAAGTTGTTATTTTTTGATGGTTCCTAAAAAGTAGGATTAGAAATAAAAGGGAAGGGGAAGGAATATATAAAAAAAGAAATATCTCTATTTATAAACAGAATTAAACCCTTGTAAAGTATGTTCTTTAGATCTATTAAGACCTGTATAAACATACTATTAAAAACACAGTAACTCTAAGCAATTTATAGCACCACAATTCACAGCCTTCCTGCCTGAGCTAAGGCTAAGTCAGGAAATGGCTGCTGTTCTATGGCTATGGCTTAAATAATTTGCACAAGAAAGATATACTTATCAGTGGCCAAAAGGTGAGAAGAAACCATGATTTGTTATCCCATATAAAAAGTCAGCATTCAAGAATTTGCCAATAACAGATTTTGGTGGTAGAGTCATACCGCTGGTGATAAAGAACTGCACAGATAAGTTTTTAGAAATGCCCACAAATAATAAATAAAAAAGGTTAAACTGAGGAGAGCTTGAGGGATTCTGGAAATTTTTCTGGAAAACGTCCTTAAATAACACCTATGCTAGACTCGCACCTGTAAACTACAAATGCATATGGCAATGCTAGCCTACAGATTTCTTCCCTCATCTGATGTTTTTGATTAAAAGAACTGTAAAGACTTTTCAACTCTTCATAATAAATTATTTGGACATATACTTTTTGCTTTTCTGCCTGCAAGTCCTAATATTTTCTTATATAAAGACAACATGGGTATAGCCCAAATTTTCTCACAAGGCTTAAAAACATGTAAAATATACCCAGAAGGTAACTAGTTCTACTTCTGGAATTATATCCAACGGTTCTGAATAAAATTCATGTTTGTATATAAACCACGCATCCTGCTTCCACCACAATTATCCACCAAAATAAGTATCAACTTTAAAAATTATAGCTACAAAAATCACAGTATGGAGCATTTCAAAATTCACTGGAAAGAGAAAAAAAAAGGTTAACCTGCCCATATGTACGAAAATGCTTCCTTCAAATTGGTGTCTCAAGAATTCACAGTCAGAAATTCAAGTCCCACTTCTGGATCACACAGGAGAAATGGGAACATGCAATAAAAGTTTTCAGGCATATGTACTTATAAAACAAATACAACAGGAGAAAAGAAAGGTGTGGCAGAGAACTATTTTGTAGTAGCTTAACCTGCTTACTGCTGCAAGATTACCTAGCGGAGGTAAATATGTTTGTTATTAATGTAACACGAGTATGACTTCACCGAGTGGACATTTCAAACTGTATTCGATGCTCCTGAGAATACCCCTCCACTGCAAGTCCTGATGTGTGTAGCTACGTAACACACAAAGTATTTCTCACTGCAACATACGGTCACTTTAATAATTACCATTTTGGGTTAACATTCTTAAAATACCTTTTAGAATGATTACTGAATAAATCTGTTTGTTCCACTGGATTAAAAAACCTATAAAGAAATACCTATCATTTTATTGTTATTACATTAACTCACAGTTTACCCTTGAGAACACAAAAAAGGAAACTAACCTAATTTTCCACTTTAAACTGTGTTCTCTGAGCAACTTTAGTGTTACAATTTCTGCTAAGACTATCATTGCTTCCAATTCTCCCCTGAAGCTATGAATGTTCATGACCACAGTTTGCTGGAGTGATATACTGAACTTTAAACTTTTAAGAAAATGCCACAAACAAATCCAAATGAAGTAAGCATGCACCTGCTCCCAGACTAAATTTTTCTCTGCTTTTGGTGAGGTTGTCGAGTCCTCTTGTTAAATAATAGCTTGAATCACATCCTGGTTTAAAAAGAAATCCACAAATAGTTCCTTAAAAATCTCTGGTTTTTTATTTCAAAAGTTTTATAACTAAACAGGGTTCAACTCCTGCAATAACTCTACAGATTGTTTCCACCCACACAAAAAAACCCAGCCTACTTACTGCACAATTTATACTCAAAATGTGTAACACTGTTTTCCAACTGAAACAAAATCAATTGTGTGAAGTGTAGAGTTCATACTAACTCTAGAGAAAACAAAGTCCAATATATCTTGTTCAAATGGTAAGTGAAATCAGAAAAGCTCACAAGAAGCATGAGAGGAAGTTCAACCCTCAACTGAACTGTTATAAATGGCAAAAGTAAATTTAGGGCCTTGAGGGGGTGAGAGCAGAGAAGGATATGAGGGTTGAAACCCTTCAGCATTTTTAAAATAACCTTTTAGAATTCATTAATTTCCAGATGACAAAAGTCAGGTTTGCAGACAAGGCAAGAACACCTGAAGAAGAACAAAATGATGCCTCCACTACAAGTTTGTCATCTTTTAATTTTTAATTGTACTCATTACTGAATTCAGAGAAACAGTAAGAACACATAAAGGAAAAAAATAAAACAATTTAAACCCCCTCCTATTAGATCATCTATGACCAGACAGAAAATCACCTTATTTGGAACACGTTTTTCTTTATTCTGAAATATTTTCATTAACATGTGAGTTCCAGAATCTACACCACTTTTGCTTACCCCCATGTCCACACAAACAGAGCCCCAAGGAAATAATTACTTTTCCTGTTTACGTAAAATAATTATGCAGGATTTCCTGAGAACATGATTTTCAAATTATGGACAAACCAAAACTGAAGAGTCTGTGTTTCCTTTACCACGGGAAATGTAGCGGATTTGGTTTTAAACCCGATTTATATATCAATTAAAAAGCTGGAAGTTCTTATCTGTGACTGAGTTGTGGCAACTTTTGGAAGTTGGGGAAAACAATGCTCTAACAAGTATCTAGTTGTTGAAAATATCTTTTAGAAATGTTAAATTTAATAGCTCTCTAGTGTATGTCTGGGATTTCTTTGTAATCTTCTTGAGCAATGTGTAATATTTTGGCAAAATCCCAAACCCTCTCAGTTAGTAGTAGTAGAGAAAAGGAAAGCCTATAAAGTGAATTTGTTGTCTCTCTTTTTTATTAGTTTTAAAAACTTTAAACATAAAAGAAATCTTGCTTTACATCAACTTTGTCCTGTTGCTGCATTCCAAAAATTTATTGCAGATTTGCATCTCCATATGTATCTTTCCATATCTGTCCTACCTGGCCTAAGCAATTACTGTGCATGTGCTGACCAGCTGTGAAGAAAGAGGGAGGGGGAAGGGGAATGGGGAAACAACTGAGCTGTAGACTTGGAAAGCCAAGAGCTGAATTTCCTGGCTTACCCTGTGGCCCACTTAATGTCTTCAGTCAGGTGACCAAAACAGGCAAGTAAATTACACAGGAGCAGGCATGGGATGTCAAACAATAGATTATAGCCACACAATATTCCAATTTCCTTTTCCAATCACTGTAGCCTCAATGTGCTCGAGCTACATCCTAGCTTGGCAAATTTTTATGGTTGCTTCACACACCTAGTTTCCAAGAGAATTGAGTATGATGCTGCAGTCCTTATACTCCTTCCTTGTTTTAGGAACTTGGTATTCCTAATTTCATTGACAGATACACATATTAGAAAAAAAAATCAAGAGAACTAGAATGATGAAAAATATATTCCTAACTTCTGAAGAATATATTCTTAACTTCTAGAACTCAAATTATCACTTCCAGTATCCCTTGTTCTTTAATATATTTTCCCAATTTTATTTTCTGTTGCTGGCTGATTTTCATAAAGTATGCACACAGAATTATATTGAAAATAATTGTTAGAATACAAATTGCTGTTGAGCAGTAAAGCCTAGTCCAAATGGCACACAGATATTCCTGCCTCTTATCCTTTTTCTGGCTACTTGTTTGAAGGGCATATCACTTACCTGGTATTTTTAAAGCCCTATCATATGCATTGGCAGTGTTTTAATTTCTGATTTGTTGTTTCCCAGCTATAGCAAATACTTAGCTCATCAGCTCAAAAAAGCAGCTGTCTGCAATATGGGTTCATCTATTCTCCTAGTCTTTGAAACTTCAAATATTCTTAAAAAAAATATTGTGCTAATCCCTCAACAGTAAAAAGCAGCACTATATTAATTCGCATGTGGCAAACACAGCATCTTCCCTGCCTGAGCTGAAACTGCCATCATACCATTACTCAATCACCAACTGTTGCCAGTTCCACTGTAGCCACTTTCATAACGGCTCTGGAGACATTCAGTCTGCGGTATTTCTAATTCTCATTACAACTATTTTACATATATGTTTTAAGACATTCTTGGAGTGCGACATCAGAACAACTACAATGGATTTGAATAGCATTTTAAATATAGCGGATATCTGTCTCTTAATGGCCTTTCAGGCATGTCAGAAGTCTGCTTATTCTCTAGAAGACAAAGGTGCAGAGCTTGGAAGCAATGTTATCAGAAAAGGTTTTGAGGTAGGGATGGCAAAGGGAGCATCTCTTGCTGGAAGTACAGCAGATGGTACAGTGAATGATCACATTATGCCAAGCCACATACTCAAAATCACTCAGATCTCCAAAAAATCATAAGGCTGTCTTAAAAGCCATGAGATGCTCTAAACCAAAAACTATCAGCATTCTCTTTCAATATTTTTGGAGCTTCAGGGAGAAGCTGCCTTCCCTTCCAAGTCCTGATGAGTTGATACATTACTGATGAGTCTGGTGAGTCTGATACACATTACCAAAAAAATACCATTTACATCCAGACAGTAAAGTCTCACTAAATCAAGAACAGGGTCCTGATTCCCTCAAGGAACTGAAATCAAAGATGCAAAAACCAAATAACTAAGTTTTTATTAAAATGGAGGGCAGACAAAGTTCTAGCATGCTGCCAAGTCAACTTGGGTAATTATGTGAAGAAGTCAGCTGTCTCCCGCCATTTTCCACATAAGCAACTTTTGGAACTCATAATATGGGGGGGGGAATGGAGGGGTGTAATCAGAAAACTGGTACGTGAACACAGAAGACATAGTTTCTTTATGAATGTCATTATTATTATTATTATTATGTCACTCATAATTCTCAGGACCTGGTACACTAATTTAATGTTAGACAAGGACATAATCGGTATGTCTGTCAATATTTAAATATTGGAACCTCATTTACATAAAGTTTTATTTCATAGTAAACTTGCTGTCTATCCACCATTTCCTTGTGTAAATTCATCACATTATGGATTAGTATTTTACATAAAACCTGGAACTGGCACATTACTCAAGAGAGTATTCTTTTAACTTCTGTTTCCAGGTGAAATTCATAAACCCTAACACAGAATTTAATCAAAAGGTCTTACATGTCATTGAAGTCATATTTAACTTCCACTTTTAAAGGATTAAATTGGATTTGGATGATTAAGTCTTCTGAAGATGCCCAACACAGTAATCAATGCCATCTGAAACTAACTCAAGACCCTCTTGATTCCTATGAATATTCACAATCGCCAACAGCAGCCCATCTGCCTACTGTCTACAGATGCATTGTGTTACTATTTTAGATGCTTGCTATTTGCATTAAAAAGATACCTACTGACTATTATGCACTACACAAACACATACTCAGTGAATTAATTAGCAAAGGTACAGTAGCACACCAACATGGCAATATTCAATGAAACGGGCTAGATTATGAAAATGCTGTGTTGAGAGCATGCTTCTGAAAAAAGTGTTTTCAAGTGTCATGATATGCTAACATTTCTTCTAGAATTCTTGCAGAGTCTGAGGAAGCTGCACACTAGCAGCTTGGGGATAGAAGTGAGATCTTAGAGATCAGAAATGTGCAAACACAGTGACTGGATTAAAAAAAAATAATAAAATCAAGCAAATTATATGTCAGCACTTACCTCCCAGAAGGATACACATCCCCCACCAAACAACCAGGGAAAGGTTAGCAGCCAATATTGGCTTGCAAAGAACATTTACTTAGGTGTCTGTCACTGCACACCAGACCTACAGGGCAGGGCAGTACAATTTCGGTAAGGCCACATGAGAAAATAGATTACCAGTGGGTTGGATATCACCCAAAGGGGTTATGAACTATGTAAAAAAATACTATCAACTGTTCAAGGATCATTTCAATATTCTCATTAGAAACCCAGATACTGAGAGAGTAAAGGATGTACATCAAAGATGCCACAAAACTAGAAGGAACTGCAAATATTAGACAGAACTGAAAATCCTGAAAAGTTTGCAACTAACGGAAATGATATCTGAAAGCAAGAGGGTAAAATTCAACAAGGAAAATCAACTGGGAGGTTCTACAATTACAGATGAGTAATTCACTGACATGAATAATTCACATGCAACAGAAAAGGATCCAAAATTTACACGTTTCCCAAACTGAACATGAATTAAAGGTTCCTTTGCAGCAATAAGGTAATATTAAAGTGGCATTTTAGATCATCAGTAGAACCCCCAAGATTCACAAAATACTCTTTCTGTTGTAATTCAAGATGATAAACTGGAGCTGGAGTAATGTACAACATTTGGTTCTGGATGCCACAAAAACGACGTGTTCCAAAAAGAAAGCACAGAGAATAGCAGTAAGTTCTAGCAAGTGTGATCTCAAGGAAAGACTATGCAAACTGGGAATGTTTAGCCTAGAGAAGTCTGAGACATACCAGTCCATAGTGTCATAAAAGACTACTGAAAAGAGGAAGAAACCTGGCTTTTCTAATAGTAAGCTTTTCTTAATGTCTGATCTGACTTTTGCTAGCTTATTGCCTTCTGTGCCATGGAAATAATGAATAGTGAAGCACTAAAATGAACTGATGGGGGGGTTGTGGAGTCCCAGAACAAGTCAGGAAAATATCTACATAGAGTAATATTGTTAAAGATGATCTTACCTGGAAAAGGGAGAGCCCCATCCAAGACCGTTTATCTAAGATTGTTCCCTGCTTGCAACATTGAAACTAGCTCGCGTACACTTCAATGTTACACTGTTCAATGACTTGCAGTCACACAGTGCAAGACAGAAATAATGTCTTTTGAACAGCTTACAAACAGCTTACTATTTAAATAGAGACCACAAAGGAGAAAAATAGAAGGAACAGGTCAGTCAGCTCTTTTACAGATGAAGGAGGGGCACACAAAAGCGGCCTACTCAAATCACAACAGCAGGAGTCAAATCTCAGAACATAGAAAGAAATGTGACAGAAAACACAGCAGTAGAAATTCCAGAAGTAACTACTACTGTTATCTTCTGCAGTCTGGAACTGGTGATTTCAAGAAACTGCTCTGCCTGGTATTAAAAATGGATTGGGAGAACTCAGCCAAAAAGCAGTATCACATTAAATGAGGTTGCAACACGTACCCAAATCAGAAATAACACAGCTATTTTGGAATCAAATGCAGAACTACATTTCTGAGTTTCAGTCCAATCTCTTGGCTACAAATAATTTATATTATCTTTTTTAATCTGACAAAGGCTTACATGATGTATGTTTGAAAAAGCTTGCACAAGATGCACAGGAAACCACTACAAAAACCATGGGCATTCTGTTACTTTCAGCATCTGGTACCTGAGAAAAGAAACTATTTAACTGTTTTCTCACCATCATTATTACCAAAACTGTTAAATGGCAGGAAATACGTTACTTAAGAATCTCTGAGCAGTTTGAAAAGGTAACAGTGAAAAGATAGCATAATTAAGCATGAGTGCTAAGAGGTATCACTATTAACATTCTATTAAACAGCCTACCTGATCAGACTTTTAATACATACACAAACATACTATTCCTGCCCAAGACCTTCCACCTCACTCGCAGATTAAATGCATCAGTAAGCACTGTAGGTATTAAACAAACCTCAGATTATTTCATGATACTGACAGTCATGTAATGGTCATTTTTACTTCTCACTTATCCTCCAACTTTGACAAAGTGGTGAATGTAAATTGGGTATGTAATTAGAAGAGACATTATCATAAAGACTAACACTGGTATTCATGATATTTTATATTCCTTGTCTTTATATTAGGATTTAACCATTACATAGATTCAGCTAATGCTTCTCTACTTGAAGTCACATCAACTTCCTATTTGTTTATTATTATGGCCATTCCACATGAAGCACAACTAGTATTAACTGATTGCATTTAAACTGGACAGCAAATTAAAGGATAACCTTATGTCTGCTTTTTATTTTTATCTAGCAAAGAATAGTCTTTCCACTAAGATAATTGAACTTCTACTCTTTACCCTGGAAGCTTTCTAAAACATGAAATATAGAAAATATAAAATATAAAATATGAAATACAAGTTGGGTCTTCCATACCCTTACAAGACTGCTTTTTGTAATCTCAAGCTTCATCTACCTAGAAACATCCAGGAAGAGACAGATGACTAATGATTTAAAACTAAAGTGCCAAAGTTTGAAAAGCTCATCAAACTCACACATGGACATCCTCATTCAAAATCTGAGTACCCTAAACTTGCTGCAGCTGAGATAAACCAAGTCAGGAATTACCAACCAAGTAATTGCTTTGGCCACTTCCACCTCAGATTCAGAGGTCACTCTGCTGGAGTGACCTCACCTGTGCAGGATTCACTGGATTCAGAGTCATCAGAGTAACTGATGACAAAGAACTATTGTGTAAAATGATCCATGGTGAGACAAAACAAAAGTCATGGAACACAGATAAAGGAAGCCCAAGAACCTTTTGATAGTAAATCAAACTGAAGCTGCAGCTGGTAAGTAATCAGCTTTAGTTTAGGCATAGACCTATGCTGTTCTCCTACTCATGTAATTGTACATCTGAGAAGAAGGAGATACAGCAGCATGATACTATTAAAAAACTAAAGCAAGCTATACTCAGGTGCCTTAAAAGCTTGTGTAAGCTCTTCATATTACTCAGGAACACGAAGAACTCACCTAAGACACTTGCCAGATCTGGACACAACACGGTAAAAAGTAGGCAAAGTAGAAATCACGTCAGAGATAAAAATGAAAAAATACAAGAGGTTTAAAAAATATAACATTGGTGGATACATGAATGAACTGACTTCACACAGTCCAGGAATGAGAACACTGTAGATGAGCTATACATATGTTTTATATATGTAAAAACTTGGTAGACACAATATGGCAATCAACTGCCATAAGACATCACTAACTATATAGCCAAAACCTTTCCCTAAATCCAGGTTCTAACATTGCAAACGGAATTACTTCTTTTACTTCTCTCAGTGGGCATGGAAAACTACCTAAACAAGACTGTAGCAAGTATTGCAAAACTTCGGTGAAAAGAAATCGGAAAAACCATCTGTCAAAACTATCCCAGATATATGTGAACAAAGGTGAGGGTGTAGACTGGATAAAACTGGTTGAGATTCCCTTGGGGATACAGATGTAAGATCAATTTTTCTAGCTTAATTTGTATTAGAAAAGTAAATTCCAGCAAGTACTGTGTGTTTTAGGAGATGGTCAGGAAGTATGGTTTTGTCAAAACAGAGAACTATTTTTAAAAAATTTATCTCTCACCTTCACCCTTATCCTCCTCAATACAACTGAATTCAAGCCTCGTAGTAAAATTCCTACTTACTAAAAACTATGGAAATCACAACAATTTTCTTAATAATAGGGATTTGATAATATACAAAGCCTTAGAATACAATTTTTAGTCTTTTTACCATCAAATTTTATAGTCGGAGTATTTACAAAAACACCTGCTTTAGCGTCATGTAACATATTTGAATGTAGCAAAGAGCATGAGAAACACCATTAAAAAGCACTGCATATTTAAAGCTTATTTTCATTAGTAGATTTAGCATTTAAAACTACAGTATTTTAGGAAGACAACAGGACTGAGACTTCTTAATTGCATAAATCACTTCTGAAAATAGAAAAGAAGCTCTCTCACTACCCTTCCCAATAAATTCCCAGGAGCAGTGGTGTACTGGAGTACCACAGTCATGATTCCAGTGGAGCTAACCTTACTGTAGCAGTAGTGCAATATTTTTAAAGTAAACAATATAGCCCACGACAAATTTATTAGCATACATCAGTGCTTGGAAATCAACTTAATGATCAAATTTTCATGACATATCAGCTCACTGTGAAAAGAAGGGGTCATCCTGCAAAGTAGCAATCCAGTTCTACTCTAAATCTTTATGATGTAGTGCTTAATACCAAATACATCTAGAGATACCAAACAAGCTTCAAAAACTTCACTCACAGATTGACCTGCTCTGTGAACATCCTCACTCTCCCATCAAAGAAATGAGGATAGATGTGATTTATACAGCAACTCCATTCATTAAACTAGCTCTGGACAGTTCTGCTTCAGAATTTCATGGAGATAAAACAGAGACTTCAAACAGATGCATTAAATGTGAACAGAAATGCAATTCTCATGATGCAAGAAGGAAGAATGTTGTGATGAGATGTGGGGAAAAAGCACTTTTTTAGGGAAATAAATGCTATGTGAAAGTAAGTAGTTTACATTCTTGAGGGCAATATGCAAAACAGTGAAACAGCTTTGAACAGCCTTATGTTTCTGGTGGCAGATGGTTCCCTTTTGGCTGAACAGTGGTAAAGGTTCTTAATCAGGTCTACAAGTACAGTGAACCTTCACACTGCTGAAAGAGAAGCATCACTCCATTAAAACCAAGTTCATAAGCAAGTGTTAATCCCCACGCAATGTAGCATTTATCATTTTTCATGCAAGTGCTCATTCCAAGAGGATTATCACTTCCCCATCCTGCCCTCTGGCTGACTACACAGGGCAGAGAAATTCTTTATTCCATATGGAGGTTGGAGGAAGCTGTGATCTCCAGCTTCCAGTTTCACTATAGCTGCTCCAAGTTGAAAGTGGGAAAGAGCACAGGCCAGTGCTGCAGTACTTGCTCTTCAATGAGAATATGGATATGGCTTCCCAGAAGCTGTCTAGCAGTTGCTAACATATGTCATACTACGAAGATGGGTGGAGAGAGGCAGGGAGTGAAAGAACTCTTTGCTAATACCCATCAGTACAGATCAGGTACAGATACCAGCACATTCAACTGAATGTTCAGATGCACTTTTGACTTGTCTGCATACATGGTATTTTATTTAAGCTAGATTCAAGTGATTCCATTTGAAACGCCTCAGATATTAATAAAGTACTGTAAGTACAGTTTTATAGCTAAGATACAAGTATACAGATCCACTTGTGTGAATTTATGAAATTTGAGTTCCTTTTCCAAATTAGATATGCATTTTTTTAAAGAATTTCCCTTTGAGGCATAAAGATCTTAGACAAGAACATATCTTATGTAGAATTATATTAACTACGTGGTATTTTTGTTTTCCTTTGGGGCACAATAGACTTACCTCTATACTCACACCTCTCCTTGTAGAACAGTTACAGACCACGTACAGCTTACCGGGGTGCTCTCATATAACACATCTATTCATGCAACAATGAATATAATTGAAGGCAAAACCAGGTAAAGACAGGAGTTCTAGACTAAGTGGTGCGTCAAACCCATCACAGAGACAATCGTAATATTATTTTTTAACATGCCATACACACCTAACATCAAAAGCACTGCATATACAAAAGCAGCTAATAATGCTGATAATTTGTATCCACCATCCTACATAGCTCCTCAGAAATAAATGCTGCAACAAAAACTAGATTACATGAATGACATCTAGTGGACACACACTTCCATAACAATTGACTTTTTCCAAACAAAACTATCACAAGCTTCACACAGTAAAAGCAAGCACCTATTCAGGATGATTATATCAGGATTCATTGAGTGATACTGCTGCAAACAGATTTCTGAATTCTTTCAGATTGTTTTAATATTTTTCAGCTTAAGAGTGGCTGCACTGTATAGTAATACAATGACTATGAAACATATGTCCAAAAAAGGAAAAGCAAAATTTATTCTTCTGCCTTGGATCTATTAAGAAGATGAGAAAAAAGTAGTGATCTTGTTGCAGACAATATCTTCTCTACAATCCCAGGTCCTACTTTCATCACTTTCCAAGCAGCTACAATTTGAAGAGCACTGTATTGATCAGGGCTCTGTTACACTGCTCTTCCTAAGAACTAAAGAATTCAAAAACATCTTGTAGGCACTGCTCAAAATAAAAAGATGCAGAAGGATTTCCTTCAGAAAAAAAAAACATTATCAGGTTTTCAATTAAAAAAGCATTTCAGTTCCATCTGAAAAGTTTCAGTGTACAGGTAAAAGCTGTCTATTCTATCTGCATGCAAGGTCAGCTTCTTTAAAGTGCAGTCTCTGTGAGAATTTATATTTATATGAATGAGTTTATAAGTACATCTCACATCATACACTAAGCCCATATCTAAAACTGCCCAAGGCAAACCTACTGAATTGGTTTCCAGACAGTCCAGGAGAGTCTTGACAATTCACTGAAGCATGATTACCACAAAATTATCAACATAATGTTGTCAGGTTTGAATAACTAGAATTAATTACTCATAAATAGGTAGCTTTCTACACAGATTGCCACAGATTATCATTATATTCTTCCATTACTAAAACAGCAAGGAAACAGAATCCATACTCCAACATTTCTTACCAAGCAGAGTGCTGACTGTAGTAATCACAGTAAGACCAAAACTTTTGTGCAGTCATAACTAATCTAGTCATACCACAGTAGGACATGTCTAAAAAAATTTAGTAAGGAAATCTACAAAGAAAAACTTGTCCAAAAGAAAGAAAGAAACAAAGTCCTGCAGATGATATTGTTTTCTTATTTTATAGAATCCAGGATAACATACGCTTTTCTGGCTTCACTCTTTCTTGTGCCTTGTAAGATAAAGATATGAAGGAAGCAGTTAGTTAAAAAAACAACCTGTAGGTAAGTAGTTCAAGGCCACTAAAGAATTAGGTATTCATCATATGAGTAAAGACATTTATCCAGAGGATGGTCAAACTGTTCTTTGGAAACTGAATCCATGCAGCATTAGAGAGCACACTTTGTCAACTGAGAACACAAAGTTGCTATTCAGTTGATCTGTGAATACATTTAATTTTCACGTCAAGTGGGATATACCACTGATGTTTCATTGCTCAGAAGAAAAGTATAGGACAATGGGCCCCTGAGGCAGACTAAATAGCCCAGGTGAGTACTATGTAGATAATATTTACAGAGTAAGAAGGGTCATCTTGCATTGCCTTAATTTAAAACTTGCCCCCCCCCCCAAATCTGTATTTTATTTCTTGCCTTTGCATAGGTTCCATCTTCTCCTACATTGGGCTAATACAGAGTAGAAAGATTTTCTTCTATTTTGGATTTATTTAAGGAGAGTTTCATCCACAAAACAAAACTTTGCAAATAATCCAAATTCTATTCTTTGTTGCTTTTGATTCCAAGACTCATTAACTGCTGAAGTGTCCAATAAAATCACATAAGGACAGACAAGAAAATGACTACACATCACCCTTCTTGCGTGGAATAAGCAGTTTGAAATTTCTAAATGATTGACATTATTCTGCTGTCCTCTCCACTGGAAGAAAAAAAAAAAAGGAGATTAAAAGTTCTGAGAGATTCTCCAGAGCTGAGTTAGAAAACTTGGTGCACACTGTGCCTTTGTGTGAAAAGAATCTCTGCCAGATGAATCAGGTAACTAATAACTTATTGCATTTCTCTGTTCCTGTGATGAGGCACAAGTGACACAAGTGGGATTTTCTTTGTAAGACTCCTGGACAGTATAAAATTCCATGACCAAAAAGTATGAGATGCACATGATAAAAATAATGCAGAGATATTTGTATCTTTGACTATCTTAATCTTCCTAATACCTCATACCTTTCACTTCCTTGTGAGCTTATGCTTCGATTTTCGTAACACATTTCAATGCCTTTGAAACCAAGACAGTTTCCTCATACGAAGGAAATTTTATGCCTAGCACAAAAGAAAGTTGATGCTTAAAGAATCTAAGTGATGCTCTAATACAAAAAACATTAGTGTTGGGTCTGATGAATTATGACAATTCAGTCAATAGAAAAGGTAAGTGGTTAAAATAATAAGTTCTTTAATGTCTCGTGTTTTCAACTTCCATTCAGAGTCATTGTGCTCTTTGCACATTATGAAAATATACTAAAGTATACTTGAGAAAACCTTGTGAGTCATAGGACCAAATCTGGAACACAAATAATATCATGTTCATTAGATATCTGTATGAGCTTGGTTTCTCAGCTTTTAAATAGACTTCCATCATTATGGCCCAAGAGAAAACAGCCCTATACCTTTCTCTGAAAGTGCTGCCCAGTTGCTCAGGGTGTCTGATGGCAGGGTGATAAGCTGCCACTGGAAACATCCTGTAAACATTCAGGTTAGACACACTTTCTCAGGAGAATGAATATCCGTTCCAATTGAAAGCAGAAAATGGGATTGTCTAGATCTGATGCTTGGTACGGACAAGAAAGCTACATTGCTGAAACCACTAGAATGAGGGAAGACTTTATCACTCCAAATGAAAGACAGTAAGACAATTTTACTTTTCAGCACAACTACATAAACCGGATGTTTTTTTAACTCTGGATAATCATGGAGCAGCTGTTGCTAAACAAGGTGTCTCACTGCAGAAACTGGTTTTGAAAAATTTTACTAATTACATCTAAGATACAGCCCACAACTCAAGGTTTGTGTTTAAACACTTGAAACCAAGCAAACTGGGATCTGATCACACGCACTATCATAGGAGTGACCTATTCAAACTACATTGCTCTGATTAAACAGCAGATAATCTCCAAGTAGATAATTTCTCATGAAGGTTTCAGGACTCAATAAACTATTTCTGATTTTGATTGATAAGAATCTAGAGTACTTCATCTTTGTGACACATCGCAAAGTTCACCTCCATGGAAAATCTACGGCAAACTTTTGCAGACAGCTTTACTGGAACCCTGGAAGACATTGTACACCCAAAAGCAGTTCAAATCCTTTCCTTTGGGTTCTGGTGGTGAACGCGCAGAACTGAAAACTCAGACATTTCAGCTGATGGTGCCACAAAGACAGCACGTTATCAGCAAATGAGAAAAACCTTAAAAGAGTATGAAAGTCCTTGCACACCAAACTTAACTCAGACCAGAGCAGAAATAGATTTTGTTATGCATCTGATTAGTTACAGGAAGAAGAAAACCCATCTGCCCATTAATGCTCAATTTTTATGTTTTTAAATACAAGGAAAAGTACTAAAAGTCAATCTAGAGAACACATTCAGGAAAAAATTATGCTGCTAGTTTTTCAGCCAAGAAGCAATAGGTAAATCCAGTGAAATAAAGAGATATAGTCAAAGGTAAATTTGACCTTGTAAGCAGAAAAAAAAATAGAGACATTTGCAAAGATATTTGGAACAAAACTATTTAAGTTAAGCTTAATGAAATAAAAGCTACATTCAATATACACTACTAAATGTGTTCAGTAGACCACTAGAACAATTACTGTAACAATTGTAAAAAAAAAAAGTACTATTTATGTACATATTTAGGGTGCTTTTAATATTTTTTATTACTTTGGTCAGAACTCTAGTGTGACTGATAAGACATCTGTCACTGAAAGATGATGTTCAGTTATTTTGATTTTTCCTTTTTAATATCTATACCAGGACCTCATGTTTACCTGATATGTCACGATTTAACAAAATTGGACACTTTTTAGAAGGATTGCAGGCTCTGTATCACTCCATAATTTATTAATTGTATAAAAACTCAAAATACAGTAAAGGAAAACAAAATAAAGTTAAGGACATTAGGAAAAGAAAAAAAAAAAAAAAAAAAAAAAAACAACAACTCCGTAGCAGTTTGCTACAACCTACTTGTTCTGAAATATATAGAAATATACAAAAAATTTTCTAAAATGTTTTTCATTATTTGAATAAATTGTAATTCACTTGTATAAAATATCTTGAAACAAAAAAATTGTAAAAATTAGCATTGTGATAGTCACAGTGTTTAGTAAGCAAAAGACTATATTCAATAACTAGGATGAGGAATCAAAGTCAGGTTTCAGAGTTTTGTTCTAAACTTTATTTCAAATGAGCTACAGCAGAAACTATAAAAGTAGTACAATAGCAACAGTGAGGATTAATTCAAGTTTATGAAGAGCTTTGGAATCTAAGTATAGCTTATGTTAGTAAAGGGAAAAAAACACCACTAGAAACCATAATATTCTTATGGTTACAGTCAGAATTACAACCATGCTGGTTGATGGAATGTTAACAGACAAGCCATAAACACACACAACTCCACCCATAGTAAATCCACCCTAATTACTGGTTTATGAACAAAATAATTCAGATTAAAATGGTTTATAATATTGAGGTAATATTTCTAATACCTACTACAGAAACAGCATACAGAAAACCAGGAACCATAGTTTAGACAGCGTATTTTTTAAAAAAAAAATCATTATTTACATAATGACTAATCTAGATTAAATCAGAAGAAATCTAAAACTATCTCCTCAATTTTTTTTATAACTTGAGAACTTTCTATGAAAAAAAGAAAGGATACTCAATGACTGTGGAAAAACAAAGGCCAAAAGAACATAAAAGGATGCAAGTTTCAGTTATTCAGCCAAATGCAGTATGGTGAAGACAAAATGTTTTGTTTAGTCAGGTTTTTGGGTTTGCTTATGCAAACTCTGGACACTTCAGATCTGTTTTATACTTTCAACATACCAAAGTTCAAAAAGATTTGCACCAAAAGGTCACATCACAGAAACACAGCAGAATGCAACTGCTTGTTTCTTGGTTACATTGGGTCATGCAGAGCTGGCTCTAGAAAACACGGCCATGCTGCCACACCATGACACCCAGAGGGGAGCAGAGTCACTTCTGTGCTCCACTACACTTGAGACAAGAATACTGCAGGACCAAACTTCTTCTTTCAGGAAGAGTCACACCATCTCCCCATTGCTCTGAGAACATTTGCAATCTGTTGCAGATAATTCTTAACCAGACAGTTGATTACGCAGTGGTAAGCGCTAGAAACAGTCTCCTAGATCAAGTAGTTCTTACAAAAACAACTCATTTTGGTGCTAAACCTGAGAGGGCTGGCTGTGACACTAACTAGTGATAGTGTTCTGCACAATGACAGAAAATTTTTGCTTCAGAGTATATATGGCCACAAGCAGGAAATATTTCAGTTATGATCACCACCACCTTCACCACTGGGAGGGCAATACATTGAATTTCCGTCACTTTCTCTAAAAAGAAAGGAGATGGTAAAGAAACTCAGCAGTGCAGTTCTCCCGGACAAATGCTGGAAACTTCCCCTCTGGGGACTTAAAGGTCTCTGGCCAGAAATTGAGAAATACAGGCTCTGCCTACCTAGTTGCAAACACGACACAAAAATATTAAATAAAAAATAGATTTTTCAAAATTAAATATATGCCCAAGTCTCCATAAGTTAGCATGATCTCCATCATGAATACAAAACGAACAGCTAGAAAAGAATGAAGTTTTTGTTTATTGGAAGAGTTTCCCATACTGCCCAAAAGTAGGATAAAATTTGAAGTTAGTTTTTTTTTTTCCTGTGCTTGTTTATATGATAAAGGTCATGTTATTTTAAGGAATTTCAACCCTTCATTAGATGTAGCAGAGTATGAATTCTGCTGAGGAGATCTGAGGTCTGGTTAATTCCTTTTGTCAACCTGTTGTCTCACTGAGGCAGTGATTTGTAGCAAAATCAATAGAAAATGACAAATATGTAGAAGTGACAGATTACCTTGGTCATTCAGACTGCTCTTTAAGACTCACAAGATAAAACCTTGTAGTCTCACGAAATTCAGAGGAAAAAGATTTCAGTTTATAACTGGTATGGAAGTCAGGCAGACCTTAAAAAAAGGGTTTCTGTGTCAGGTGAAAACCAATCAAGCCATGACGCTAGCTTTAAAGTCATCCAGTTTCAGCAAACACCTTTGATCTATTTCAGTGTTCTGTTACTAATCTACTGCAGATGAAGAAACATAGAAAATGTAGAAATGACAATGAACAACAGAACCTTGTCGTACCTAGACACAGATACATTACAGACTACAGCAAGTTATGGGAAAAGTCAATTCTCAATCTCATAATACACAAAATAATGAATTCCAAGAGAAAAAAAACCTAATACTTTCTGCTTACCTGATATGGAACAATACTCCCATGAGCAGTACCCCAGCGTTTTGCTTCAATTTTGCAATTAAGGTAATTAGCTGCTACATGAGTGAGACATGCAACCTGGAAATGGAGAAAAAGTATAGTATTCAGGAAAGCTGAAACTTCATTGAAAACTTCTCTGAGATTACTGTCTATTTCTATGTGCTTTAGATACATAAGTTAAAATATTTATGACACAAAAGTATCCTTTAAATATTATATATTATGTACACTTTTTAATACTGAAAAATTCAGGCTACGACTATATCATGGAAGTGCCTGTTTCAGTACAACTCAATAAACTCAAAAATTATTACATTCCCTGTAACACTAGTAATGCTAGACACATATAGTATTAAACTACCCTATGAGATAAGACAGTATCACCCTAAATATTTGGCAGAATGGTCAACTGCAGCAAAATAAAAATCAGTGTCTTGTCCATAGTCTAGTGCGAAGCACGATGGATTTGTGGGACAGAACTCACCATTTCCTGAACCTCAATCCCATGCTTAAATCACAAAGGCTTTTTCTCAGTTACAAGATTATCTTTTTGTTTTCTCCTATGCTTCTCATTTTACATGTCCAAGCTATGGAAAATACTTCTGAATTCTTCAGCTCCCCACATGTTCTGCAATATAATTAAGTGGTAGCCCTTAATAAGTCATCTGTCATTAGAAGATAAGGAGAGGTTTATCAAGTTATTAGTCAGACAGTAAAATCAGAAAAATATTAACTTTAGGGAAAATATGGCATGCTAAATTCAGAATTTGAGGCGTTTAATATATATCTTGTAAGCGTGATTATATTTTAGGAAAAAGAAGTGAACATTTATGTAATGCAGTAATGTGTGAAAATCAGTGGTTCTGTTATAATCAATGCCAGATTCTTTATTCTTAATTCTTTGAGAGAATACAGTGCGCAACTATATCTGAAGCCAAGTAACACAATAAAGCATTAGTTACCATGCATCATTATCACTAATTCACCAGACACAATATACTTGTTTTATTCTGATAACTAGTAGCTTTATACTGTTAACCAGTAAATGCAAGTGCTTGTCTAAACAGTAGGCCATGTGACCATTTTTTTCCAAAAATATTATTTTCTCCATATTTTTCCTCTAGATGGAAGAAATTTGCTATGATGATCAAAGTATTTACAGTTTTGTGCCTACTAGTCAGTCTAATCTAAAACAAATCATGTAGTAATTAATTCAGAGTCCACTATTCATATTCCAATAAGTGAATTATATCAGAATTTCTAGAAAAAAGAAGGTATTTTCATTTTCTTCTTCTTTCTCCATATATTCTAACAAGGCAATTTGAATGTGTCACTCTCACATTTAAAGCAAACATTTAACTGTAAATCATAGATGCAGTTTCTGTACCTCAGAAAACCTAGGAATATATAGAGCAAAAAAGAGCTTCACCGCTGACAAAAGTTATATATATATATATACATACTAACTACAAATAAAATTCCTTATTACTGAGTAGTGTTGAAAAACACTTTGTAGCTGAATTTCACTGCAGCTTGTTGCAGCCCATTGTCACTTTATTCAGCTAAAATGTTGAACTATATCTAAGTCTCTCCTTTGGTCCCCAAGAAAATCTCCGCAGTTAAGGAAATGGATCTGGGCATACGTAGAAAGAACTTTTTCCTCTGGTTTGCAATACAGATTTCCTCAGCAATATAGAAGGAAACACACTGTGATTATGAAGACAGCAATTTTGGGACTAACAGTTGCTTAGACTATATCAAGGTCTCAGTTCAACTTGCTACTTAGTATGAAGAATAATTCCATTGCAGTCAATGTACTGATCACTTGCTTGAATACATATGCCTATGTAGCGTATGACACTGGTTTACTTATTATTGTTTTTTCAATAAATCATTAAGTCTTTTGACTCCCTTTGACTTCCTTCTCTGAGTTGGGTATCTTGTTCATAGTCAAATTAGCCAGCCAAAAATAATTATTAGTAGTAGTCATAGTATTATCACCAAACAAATAAATTTATGTAGACCACATCAAAGTAAGTATTTCAGTGTTTTGTGTTTCACATAGGAATACACTTAGCTAAGCGAACTCCAAGGCTTTTTGGCCCATTTATAATAACTTTCTGACAAGTTCAGCAAACTTAAAAGACGATTCTGTTTCTACTGTCCCATTAAACTGTTACAGACATTCCCAGGACTACCATGCTTTTTCCTTCTCTCTTCCTGGCTCACTTCATTCTCTTTGGTCTCTCTGAAGATTTAGTCCCACTAAAAAGGCACTATCCAGAAAAGACTTTCAGCATAAACAATTTATGTCCTTTATAAAGAACATAAAGAATTTATCTACCTATACCTTACAGTTGTTAAGCAAACTGCTGACCTATAAGTACAAAAAAGACATCCCAACCGAACATTTCTACTGACATAATATCCCTAGAAAAAAAGAAGGTTTTTAACAATGTAAGTCTACTTCTCCAAATTCCCCTGTAATTCAAGACTCAGGACCTCGCTGCTACAGACAGTTCTTGCAGCAGAAATATCTATAATACAATCAATCTCTCAAATTGCAGTTTAGGTACATCTGTATGACATATTCAGCTAAGTATTTTTAAATCTATATTTAAAATTGCTTTCCTGAAACTCTATAGACCCATTTCTTTTCTCCTTTAATTAAGAATTAATCCTTAAAAGTAACCTTTGAACTTGTAACATTAAAGCAGATGTAATACAACGACACAGACATCTCTGTATTCATTTGCTTGCAGGGACAGACCTATGCACTGTAAATATGTATTATCAAATATCTACAGATAAGTGTTTCTTTATTTCACATCAATAAAGGGAACACATATTTCAACATTCCTTTCTAATATTACTGTTGATGGCCAAATCACATATTTGTGTTACAGACTTACTTAAACCAGAACAAAAAGAGAGCTGCATTAAGGTCTGAAAAGGTGTGCTCAGTTTATGATGGAATCAGACAGATGGGAAACAAGATATTAAAAGCCACAAGGTCAGTAGACAAAGAAAAGAGACAGAATTTCAAAAGATTTTTTTCAAGATAGTACATCAAACATAATTTATTACAATGAGTTTGCTGAGTCAATCAATCATTTGCATGTAATTTCAACAAGTGTATATGAATAACAAAAGAAGGTAGGTAACTGGAAAGAGGAGAAAATAACTTTTTAATTATATTCTTTACTTTCTTCTCCCTCCAATTTTTTGTCTCCATCCTGCCACTTATCTTAACAAGGCTTTGACTCTAAGCCAAGTTAATTCACTTTTTTCTCATTCTTGTTTATTTTTTCTTAAAGTAGGTATGTAGACTGACTCTTAGAAACTTTGAGACAGGCTTTTTACAACCAAAATAAGATAACTTATTTTATGCTATTCTGCAGAATAGTAACACAAATATTAATTTGTAACTTCGTAGAAAAAAATAATTCTAGAAAATTCCATTGCCTTCTGTTGTGCAAAGGCCAATAATCTTCCATTTACACCTTTTCCATACTTCTAGTGACATGGAAAAAAAATCTTTACATGAGAAAAATGTGAACACAAGACCACAATTCACATCTGGCGCACACTAAAAAGGTCTCTTAAAATCACTGATCCTATACCAGTATTTACCTAATGTCTGATTTTAAATGTTTTCCCCTTTCCATGTTGCAATAAATAGTTTGACACTAATAAATCAAAATTCAAGTTTCATTAATTTTTCTTCAGCATTTATCCCTGGTTGCCCTTATTGAAGCTACCTCCATGGATACCTGCATAGGATGATTCCCGGTTCTTGCTTCTTGAGTCATTTTTTCATTAAAAAAAAAAAAACCAAAAAAACAAAAACCCATACAAACAAAACCCAAACCAAAAAAAAAAAAAAACCCCAAAAAAAAAAAAAAAAAAAAAAAAAACCAACCAAAAAAAAAAAAAAAAAAACAAAACCCCACAAACATTAAAACCTAAAACCTCTATCTCTACCAGGAAAACCTCACTCCATTTAGAAGAAACCTCCACTCTTCCAGTTAATTGTGCGATTTCTAAGCATTGACCCATCAGTTTCAGGATGTGGCACTGCACCACAATGAATGGTGCTGTTCTACCAGTTTTTAGGCAGGGAATTGTGTTTCAAACTCCTGCAAGAATGAACTGGGTAGCAGGAACCACAGTCTTGTGCAGAGGCAAGACAGCTGCCACAGTTCAAGGCAGCCCATCACAGAGGGGTCCAGCAGGAAACCACAGCATTCTCAAGAGCTGTCAACACATATCACCCTATGTTTGGGCATGTAAGGGCCTCCCATCTAGCCTTGGAGCTGAGAGATCTACAGGATCTAAAAGTCAGTTCAAGAGTGACATACACCTATAGGTAAAGCATACATTCCCACCTGCAAATGTACAGCAAAGCCACTGCTCACCATCAAGCAAGATTTTACTGCCTCATCAGTGGTGTCCCTATATCTGGACAAGGCAGTAGGTCTGGACTTTTGAATTCAGAACTGTTGTCCCATAATTCCACAATCCCTCTCCACACAGGTTTTTTTCTCCTCTTTAAGAGCCAGTAGCACCATAGCTGCTTTCAACCAGTGATTTGTAAATTCCATGAATGACTGCAAAAGGTAACTAAAAAATGCAAAACTACTATCAAGTAAGTCAAGGCTTACTATTAAAGAGTCTTTTAGAAAATGTCTGCGGTCACGTTATGAACAGTGTGCTCTGGGTAAAAAGTGTTTTCTTCCCAGTGATGCTGATTTCTTTTAATGCAAACCTCCAGGAAATTATCATGAATTCACCCTTCACAAAAGAAAACTCCTGGCAACGAAGCATTAGTAAATGGCATAATCCCAGTCACAAGTACAATCTTGTAAAGATAAAATCAAATCTTTAATGACAAATACCTACAATTTTAAAACAGGTCTCATATTGTGTCCTGTTTTGGTGCCTTCCAACTAGACACTTAGGCAGGTATCCAACTCTGTGTCAGTAATCACATGCAGCATGTGGGACTTGATTCAAGTTAGCCACCTGACCAAACAATACACAGCGAATCACACAGTCACACAAATAATGTGCTAGGCAGTGCTTAATGAACCAGAAACAATAAAATAGAAAAAAAAATCAATGAGAAAAACAAAGGTAATGCATTTGAAAACCCTATATCGAACATGGATTATCAGAGGGGAAGATAGATAAAAAGAGCAAAACAGACTTTAAATTACATAGTTATGTAGATACTTTTTTAGCGTGAAAATGATGGCCGATAACACCTTTTGCTTTATAAAAAAAACAGTTTAGACTACATAAACATAGAAACTGAGGCATCTTCAAAAACACAACGCATTTGTATCACAGAGAACTGCTACATTCAGTGAAATGCAACAACGAAAAAGAACTGATCTACAAATTATTTTTTAATGAGCTATTTAGAGCTTATAAAAGACCAGAATGAATGCTTCTGTGCTTCCCACAGCATGAAGATCATCTCCTGATTAAGAGTCAATTAGTATTAACAATAGCGAAGATTGATGCAACCAACAGATCTAGGACTTGAAATTTCAAAAATATATACAATTCAGCATAGAGTTTCAAGAGAAAGTAAGTGGTAAGTGTTAAATCTATCCTATCTCTCCTCAGTCTCCAATTAAAACAAACAAAGAAAGAAACAAAACCAATAAACTTACACACATTCAGATGAATTTTAGGTGAAGGATAAGAAATAAAATCCTGACCATAGAATCTACTAGACAGCACTGGCATTAAAGAGAAAAAGGAAACAAAAAACTATTTCTTTTAAATTAACTCCAGTTGAAGAAAAACATTTTAAAAGGAAGAATAAATTTCATTTTCTTGATTAAAATAAAATACTAATCATTTTTTTCTGAAAGTGTAAAGAAAGATACTACTTTAATCACTGAAAAAATCCTATGTCAGCTTCATAATAAAACAGGAACATCTCTAAGGAATTCATCACTTAAAAAAAAATCTATCAAAGATAATCTTCAGGTTAAAAATACCAAGAACTCCAAAGTTAGTGCAAAATCCAAAAATTAAGGCACTGAGTTTCTCAGGAGGAGAAAAAAAAAAAAAAAAAAGAAAAAAGTCTATCAATGTATTTTCCCATAACATGATCCTGGAAACAGATGAATCATCTTAAAAGTAACTTTGAAAACAAATCCCTTTCTGGCAATTCTATGACATGGAAAATTCAGCCAAAACAGTTAAAACTTTGGCAGAGTTCTAATAACTGAAATCAGATGCCGGTAATAGACATATCAGACAACCTTGACCATAAACTTCTACAGTCCTTTCCTTAAGTTTTTAAGCCTCTGAAAAAGAATATATATCCACTGAAATATTATGCTCAGCTTTACAAAGTCTACGCAAAATGCAACTTACAAAAAGTTTATTCTGCTACATTTTATACAGTTTTTTAAAACCATAACACATTTTCTTATATTATTTCTTAATTATAACCTTTACCAATGAGAACTTATGCATATAATACATATTACAACTTAACAGGGTTTTAATTCTATGCAATGATATCTGGTTGTATTTCATTGACTGTTTAGAAAATAGCACAGATCAAGTTCTCAAAGTGGCTTCTATTCATGCAAAGAGCTGCAAGCAGACTTACAAAGCAAAGACCAATTTGAGCTGTGGGAGGTGCACCCAGGTAGAGAAACTCCTCCACTTAGTAACAGAGCTCCGAGAGGAGATGAGTAAATTGAGGAGTATGAGTAATTAAGAGAGAGAGAGAGAGAAACAGGCCCCACAGCAGACAGGACTTATGTATGACACAGAGATTTCTCTGTCCTCTCTCCATATCACTGAAGCATGTCCAGACAACAGCAATGGAGCTGGTGAAGGGTCTTATAAGCTTATGAAGTCTTATAAGGAGTGACCAAGGGAGCTGGGTTTTTTTTCAGCCTGGAGAAAAGCAGGCTTGGAGGGGACCTTATCACTCTCTACAACTATCTGAGAAGAGGCTATAACCAGGTGGGGGTCAGTCTCTTCTCCCAGGCAACAAGTGATAGCACAAGAGGAAATGGCCTCTAAACCACGGAGGTTTAGATTAAATAACATGAAAATTTTCTTCATTGAAAGGGTTCTTGGGCATTGAAATAGGCTGCCCAGGGAAGTCACCATATCTGGAAGTATTTAAAAGATGTGGCACTTAGGGGTATGGTTTAGCAGTGGACTTGGCAGTGCTGGGTTAACAGCTGGACTTGATCTTAAATCTCTTTTCCAACCTAAATGATTCTTTTCTATTCTAAAAAATGTAGCCATATTTGACAGCTGAGAATGGAAACAGGAAAGCATAAAAATGCAATGCAGACAGATTTTGCCCACATAAAGCTTAATTACCTGTGAAGACAAGCATCAGAATAAATATAGCAATTTTTCTTCTTGTTTGCAAAGGGTAGTATCCAGAGGCTCCAAATTGGATGCTACATACATTTTGTGAAGGATTATTTTCTTTAATCAGAAGTGGAAAGCTGTCAACCTCCAAAAGAAGATGCATTGAGATACTTTTCACTTTTGATCTTATCATTAGGAACAGGGCCATTTACAGTGAAAATATGCATACACCTAACTATTTACAACACTCTTCTATTTTGTCTCCACATTTATCAGCATGAGTACTTTCACAGAAAAAAGAATCTTAAGTAGTTTATCTACTCCTGACAATGTAATTTTGATCTTAGAACAGATATAAACATAAAATATAATAGTAATTTCAACAGCTTGTGCTGCAGCAGTATAAAGAGGTAGATTTCTAGATTTTTAATTTGATATGTAAGGAGGCACGTACAGAAACAAGCTATGTCTATTTGGTTGTGTGAGAAATGTTCAAATATTCCTCTCTTATTATCACAGCCAAATCTCCCGTTCATTACAGTAATTTTCTCAGCAGAACAATGGCATTATTTCTAACACTGAAAGATCTCCGGTCACTGCCCATTAAGTACTTTGGTGCTAATGCACTACAGGGATGACGGAAGAAACAAATCCATGCAATGGAACAAAATGTTTTAAATAGTATGCTTTGCAATGTGCAAGAATGTATTTCTGTGCCTCTGCAGTGTTAATGAATGCCCATAACGACCTTTTGAGCATTTTAATGCTGTTTGCAATGCAGATGTGGTTCATCTACTGAGCTGTTAAACAGAATGCAAGTCAGAGAAATGTGGTCCAAAGTTCTATTTGACTTGAGTATTACCAATGAGTCTGGAGTGGAAGACATGGTACTTCTGCATGATAATGCTTTTTGAACAGTGGCAACAAATTTGTAAGTGATATCCTGAAGAAGGAAGTTACTCTTTAATTAATCAAAAAAAAATATTGTAGTACCACAAAAAACCAGAATGTTTTATTACAGAGTAAGCTTGAATGAAAATAACTTCACATATGTTTATCAGAGAAATCTAGTACTACAAATATTCATTCCAAGCAAGGCAAAGCATTTTTACAAATAACTGAACTTTGACTAGACATGCACAAGTCTATAGGCCCTGATGGGATCCATCCCAGAGAAACGAGGGAACTGGTGAAAGAACTTGCCAAACCACTTTCAATCATGTACCTGGTTAACTGGAGAAGTTCCAGTTGACTGGAAATTAGTAAATGTAACATCCATCTACAAGAAGGGTCAGAAGGGTGATCTGGGGAACTACAGGCCTGTCAGCCTAACCCCTTGGTTCCAGGTAAGGTCATGGAAGAGCTCATCCTAAGAGCCGACACACGGCACGTGCAGGACAACTAGGCGATCAAGCCCAGCCAACGTGGATTTACAAAAGGCAAGTCCCATTTGAGCAACCTGATCTCCTTCAACGACAGTGACCTGCTTAGTAGATGAGGGAAAGGCTGTGGATGTAGTCTTTCTAAATTTCACTACAGCATTTGACGCCATCTCCCACAGCATCTTCCTAGCAAAACTGGCTGCTTGTGGCTTGGATGAGTGGACTCTTCAATGGGTAAAAAACTGGCTGGATTGGCTGGGCCTGGAGAGTGGTGGTGAATGGAGCTAAACACAGTTGGTGGTCAGTTATTAGCGGTCCTCCCCAGGGCTCAGTACTGGGGCCAATCTTGTTTAATATCTTTACTGATGATCTGGACATGGGAGTTGATTGCAATCTCAGTAAATCTGCAGACAAAACTAAGTTGGATGGGAGTGTTGATCTGTTCGGGTGTAGGAAAAGTTCTACAGAGAGACCCGGACAGACTCAACCGTGGGCTAAGGACTGAGGTTCAATAAGGCAAAGTGTTGGGTCCTGCACTTGGGTTGCAGCAATGCCATGCAATGATACAGGCTTGAGGAAGAGTGGCTTGAGAGCTGCTCATCAGAAAGGGACTTGAGGGTGCTGGTTAACAGCCGGCTCAATGTGAGCCAGTAGTGTGACCAGGTATTCCAATGGCATCCTGGCCTGTATGAAGATAGTGTAGCCAGCAGGACTAGGGAAGTTATCATCCCCCTGTACTTGGCACCGGTGAGGCCGCAGATCAAGTACTGAGTTCAGTTCTGGGCCCCTCACTCTAAAAAGGACATTGAGGTGCTGGAGCATGTCCAGCAAAGGGCAACAAGGCTCATGAAAGGACTAGAGAACAAAGTTTCTGAAGTAATCAAACCAAGCAGTATAAAACCTTAGCTAGCATTCCATTAGCATAACCCAAAATGCCATACTTGTTAAGGTTTACTAGATTTCCAGAGGTTCAACAGCACATAACAACCAGTTATCTTCCTAACTCAAAATTTTCCATTACATAAAATTGAAATCTCTTCCATCAAGGTAAAATGTTTTACTTGCTATTTATCTTAAGAAATAACACATAATGTGTTAAAAGGTTCTATCCAAACTTGACCAACTTACAGAATGACTTCTAAAAAGTTCTATGAGTTTACAGGGACAGGTGAGCTCTTGGGGTACACTTGCTTAAATCATTCCTCTTTCTTTTCAACTACCCAGGTTATCCTCCTCCTAATACTCAGAACAATTCCTGATCTGCTGGTAATAAACATCTTGATTCCATTTCCAAGACTACACCCTGATTTAAAGGTCATCTAAATAATAAATTCATTTTTAAAGAAATGTCCTTCTTTGTCTTCAAACTCTCTCCCTTATCCACTCCAGATTGCCACTTTATTTTCTTTTAGTAATAAAGGGGCGTATTTTTTCCATCTCCTTCCTAGTCCTTCTCTAATTGATGACAGAGGCAGATCATCATAGAAGATGAAGCTGCAACTCATTCAATCTCCTACCAGAACAATGGTAGTGAACACAAAAGGACAGAGAATTTACTGTCAGGTAGCAGCTAAAGAAGAAATACCCTTGCACTTTGAATATGTACTCTGTTTACAGAGTAAAGAAAGCAACTAAATAAAGCCAAGATCAAGTTGGAGTATATTCTACCAATGACTGCGTAACTAATCATTAGAAATCGTAACACACATACCACAGAGGCCAATATTAAATTGAGTTACTGTCATGTTAGTATGGTCTTCTGGTCTATTCAATCAAATACTGGCTGCTTAAAACCCAGAGGGATAAGTTCTGTTCTTAGTTACACTGATGTCCTCAGTGGAAATTATTAAGAATTGTGGCCAAGAAAAGAGTTTACAGCACAGTAGATGTTTAAAGAAATGTTCATATTAATTCAGATTTTATTCCAGTACCGGAGCTATACAGTGAAAAAGATGACATCTCCATGTAGCACATACTCAATTTTTTATTATGATGGAGATTAAGAACACAATGTTTTGCAAAAATGACATTTTATAACCTTGTAAAAACCCACTTACTCAAACCATACCCAAAACAAGACAACTCTGTTACAGTCCTCCTAGTTGGCCTCCAAAGTCACCAGAAGCAATGACCTCTTAAAAAGATGTTCTTTCTGTATTCAGTCAACTCACGACTGTCAGCAAGCAGAGAACAAGACACAGTCAAGAACCTCAGCAGTATTTAAGTTCCAAGATTGATATTTGTCATACAACTTACTGCTCAGGGATTCTGTGATGCCATACATGTCCTACAGGAAGTATGTAATTGTTCCCAGTTTCACTCATACACAATAATTTGTAAAAGACATGCCTTGAAAGCCCTGAATAGACAGCACTAAAAGCACCTTAAATAGATAAGCCTTAAACACAGTGATCTCGGGAAAATGTGATGCAGAAACAAAAACTAATAGCTTCTAAATCTCATCATTACCTAAGTAAACTCACTGTCAAATTAAGTACAGAGATGGAATATAGAAAATAATTTATACCAATTTTCTAGGTTTTCTTAGGGTCACTTCAAAATTTTAAGAAGGTTAAGAGTTTACTATGGCAAATACAAACTAAAACATAGTAATTAGAAGCAGAGAAGTGCCTGATGAACAATCATATAATACAAACAATATTAACCACATTATCCTGTCTGTGGAATCTGGGAAAAAATACACTTCAAAATTGCAGTAATGTTAAATGTAGAATACTTCTTGCAGATTTTCAATCCAAAAGAAACCCACTTATTACAGTATTTGTTGAAGCCTGGTTGTAATTAAATAAGGAAGGATATTAAAACTTCCAAGAGATTTTTTTAAGCCACAACAGAAGAAACGGCACAATTGCATAATTGGAACCAAATCCAAAACCCACTTCCTTCTTATTTACTAGTATCATCTAAAGGACACTATTTAAATGCTGAAAGGTCAGGAGCTGACAACTATGAACCATCTAAAAGTCAAAAATTTCAAAGGAATTGTACAACATGGGTTGAAAGTTTATAGATGAGAGATATAGAAAGTTAGTGTTCACTGCAAAACCACATCCTAGGAGTCACTGTATCTCTTGTCAACAAAATCATAGAACCCTATTTTGTTATGGGAAAAGAAATCCTCTTTGGTAGCAATAAGTGTTTGCTACACAGAATTTGAAAGAAAGACGTCTTTTTTAAGATATTAAAAAAATAAGATATCTTCAGAGAACAGGATTTCACTTGATAATTTGGTGCTGCACAGACCAGTTAAATACAAAACTAACTTGCCAGTCAGTGGGATATTTCTTTAAAAAGCTTCAGATCATTTTCACTGGCAGCTGAATTCAGCTCGGTGCTCTTTGTCATTTGCATATCTGTGCAGGAAATTAGTATCAAAAGCATTTTCCAGCCCTACCCTCTGGGGAAAAAGAAAAAAATCCTCTTGCAATCCTATAAGGCATGCAGAAAAGTGATAGCACAGATATAGATGGGCTAGGTTTTTTTGCTATAAAATAAACCATGCAGTTTTCACGATTTTCTAATTATTTGAGTGTCTTAATTCCTGGGGTTTTTTTCCTTTCTGACATAATCAAAGACATCAACACTGACCAATGAAGACATATGTATTGGCCAGCTTCACGATTCTCAGTTCAAAACAAAGGGTTGGACAAAAGATGCAAGTACACTCCTACGTTAGCTCAGTGCATGAAATGCTGGCAAAACCAAAAAGTTTCATACAAGTCCCTGCTTTTGCAACACTTTTAATAGGAGGATGATTCAGTAACGCTTTTATTTTACACACAGAAAATTCCTTTTTTCTCATTAAAAAATATTACACTTCAATGAAACTCATTCTGAAGGAAAAGCTATCATGATACATCTTGTCTGACCTCTAGATCCCATCATTAATCAATGGCAACAAGAACCTAACAAACCAAAAGTCTACAACTTTAGGTTCCTTATCGTTTTGGCAGCATCCATGAGAAACTTCTAAAGGTCATTCTTTTTAAACATTCATCACATGAGGAAGAGCTAGTTTTAGGTATCTTTGCTTGGACGTAAAACCCTAATCCCTGTGAAAGCATGGATCTTATCACAGTAATTGTCTAACTTTCCTTTAAAAAATCCATTACCATCAGAAGTCCTGTAAGAGCAATTTTATTATTTACTTATTTAATTTTCAGATTTGTGCTTCTGTTATTAAACTCATCCTTAAATACTTACGAATAACCACCAGTCTTGCAAAAGGAAAGAAAATTAACCAGAAAAACTAGATGTTTTCTCAGAGGGAGGCTCAGCAGTCAGCTACATTTTACTTCATTCATTTTAACACATTTTTTTAATAGAATTGATCACATGGGTTTATTTTTGGTACTCTAGCACCTCATCTACAAACACTTCTTCCAATTGAATATATGTTCTCATTGCAGTCTTGGGCCAACACCTGAAAATTAATATGGACTGAAGTAACAGGATTATCAAAAACAAAAGCACCATTTTCTGAATAACATTTTATACCCATACACTGTTCCAAAATACCAATTTATTTGAGTTTAATTTATCCAACACTGAAGTAAATAAACCCACTTATTTTTCAATGAGAATGTGCATGTATGGAATTACCTGTTAATAACTTTTAGACAACTATAATTTGGTAACAAGCATGGAACAATTTAATGTTTGAAAATCTCAAAAAACTACTAAACTTTCACTTCACCATTTAGTACTTTTTCAGCTAAGCATATAGAAGACAAATACCACCTCACATGCTTTGTTCACTAACATTTATCCAGGTCTTCAATCCCTTTCCTGTGTATCCCAGTGAGTGGCCTAAAGGACAATGCTGTGGAAGTTCAGATGGAAATTCTGCAATATAAGAACACTTTTGTGCAGAGCTAAATCTATCCTAACCAAGAAAAAAGATTCTAAAGACAAATGAGGTACCAAGCTGAAATACAAGAGCTATAGCAAAACCTAACTTCAACTCTTTTTACTTTCAGCATTTGATAAAATATCTAATAAAAATCAAGAAAGTTGCACTTAAAAAAAAAAGCCAAAACCAGTGGAATAAGGAATTTAAAAAAAAACACAAACAAACAAACCACAAACAAACAAAAAACCCCAAAATACATTAATAAAAAATAACAGAAATCCTTTTAATAAAATTAGAAATGAAAAAGATCAAGGACAAGCTGCCATAATATGGAACACTACAATATCTTAAACATAAAAAACCCCTAACTATTAAAAGGTATTTAACATACATTTAAAATATTTTTCTAAACTGCTTATTACATTTTTCAAATGCAGACACACTATTTACAAATATATTTACGTATAATTAAATTCAGTCCTTACAAATATTTGTTCTGAAACAAATGAAAATTTCTTTGTTGATTTAAGCAAGGGCTTCCCCTCCTTTCCAGATCTGATTTTGGAAGGTATTTAGACAAGAGCAGTAGGCACTAAAACAAGAGCAACCTCAATCATTAGTCTCAATCACTATTATTATACAATGATATAGGTGGGAAGGAACATTTGGAGATCATATTGTTCAGACCTCCTGCTCAGACCTGGCCCACCTGCACAATGGGCACTGTCATCTCTCAACTGTATAGACAGATACAATGTGAAGGAAAATACAGTTGAATAAAGATGAAAAAAATGGAGCACTGTAGTAGCTTTGATTAGAACTTCATATAATTTTGATGCACATTTTAAAACATAAACAAAAATTCCTCTTCAAAATATACCCGTTTGGTACCAGCAAGTACCTACATCAGCAAGACAACATATCATTCAATCACATGCAGCTCATACCAACATCACTTTCTTTTTACAAATTATAAATCATTGCACCATTGGTGCTTAAGTGTTCAAAGAAAACTTAAAGTTCTCATTATTTGTAGTATATATCTTTCATGATCAAAACAATTTTGTCTTCAATATGTCTAGAAAAAATGCTGCATCTTCAAGTTTACTTTATTCTTCAATTCCTGGAGCCAAAAGGTAGACTTCCTGGACTACATTACTTTGAAACTTAGGTGATACTTGATTACTCTGGGTGATTTTACTCAAGTTATTCAGCCACTCTGATACTAACACTGCCCAATGCCAAGGCCTCAAAACCAGTTTCACCATTTATACTTGTCTTATCTCAAATCACCTACTATAACTGTTAAAATCTCAGAGATATTATAAACCTTGATTAACCTTTGTTTTCCAAGAACATGTAAAAAGTGAAAGCCAAACTTAATGCAACAGTAACTATAACCATGTCATATAAAATGGTCACTACCAGAGTGGTAGAATAGGGAAACTATCACTAATGCCATTACTGTCATTATTATTTGTCATCATTAGCTGTAGTAACTAATGCATATTAATTTGTGTCCAAATGGTAGGTTTAGGTTCAAACATAAGGAAACAAAAGAAAATTTTTTTAAAACTCCTACCTGAGTTGACAAGAGATTGCAGTCAATGTGCAGCCCTTTTCCTGTCTTATACCTCTGAAGTAAACCAGCCATAATTGCTCCATATGTATACAGCCCAGTAGCAAGATCCGTCATTGCTACTCCCGGTCTAACTGGCTCCCCATCCTAAAGAAAAAAAACACCCCAAAACAAAATGAGATAAACAAAACAACAGACAAAACAAAACAAAAAAAGGGAAGAAAACAAGCAGAAACAATACAACTTTGCAGGGCTATGATCTTATTGGCATCACAGAGACATGGTGAGATGACTCCTATGACTGGAGTGTTGGAATGGAAGGATATCAGTTCATTAGGAAGGATAGGCAGAGGAGATAAGGACACGGTGTTGCCCTCTATATAAATGACCAGTTGGAGCGCATGGAGTTCCACCTGGGGATGGATCAAAAGCTGATGGAGAGCACAGGGAGGGTAGTTACAGGTGACATTACAATGCTGCTACAGGCTGCTCATCCAAGAGGACAGTGTGGATGAGGCCCTCTACAGAGAGACAACAGTGGCCTCACATTCACAAGCCCTGGTCCTCATAGGAGACTTCAACCATCCTAGTACTTGTTGGAAAGACAACACTGTAGACCCAGACACTGCAGGAAAAGAGCAGGTTCAAGACCATCTAAGGAACCTGAACACGGACAAGTCTGTTGGACCTTGTGACATACATCAGATGTAGGTCCTGAGGGAGCTGGCAGTGGAAGTGGCTAAGCCACTCATGGTAGCTCAGTGAAGTTCCCACTAACTGGAAAAAGGGAAACATAACGCCCATTTCTAACAAGAGAAAGAAGACGACCCAGGGAATTACAGGCCCATCTTCATAGCCAGCAGGATTATGGAGCAGATCCTCCTGAAAGCTATGTTAAAGCACATGGAAAGTATGCAGGTGATTTGTGACAGGCAATATGGCTTCACTAAGGGCAAACTCTGCCTGACAAATTTAGTGGCCTTCTATGATGGGGTTACAGCAGTTGTAGATATGGGAAGAGTGACTGATGTCATCTTCCTGGACTTGTGCAGGTAACTAACCCACATGACATCCTGGTCTCTTAAACTAGAGAGACATGACCTTGATGGATGGACCACTTGGCAGATAAGAAATTGGCTGGATGGTTGCACTCAAAGAATTGCAGTCAATGCCAGAAATCAGTATCTTTGAGTGAACTGAAGTATAAGAACTACCACTGAAAACCAGATATTCTTACAGCAGGTACACAGAACTGTCACTTTATGATGCTGCATACTGCAAATTGTGAATGATTTGTTATGTAACTTTTTGTTCCTAATAACATAATGCTTCAACTTACCAGTGCAAAAAGACAAGAGAGAATGTTAGACACAAGAGAAGCCAGTGAAGACCAAATTTTGTCATGCCCAGAAGCCAAAGGTCTAAACAGTTTCCAGGGCGTGCTGACACAAGTGCCTGTCTGTTTGAAAGGCATAACCATATTGCTTCATTGTTCTCACTCCCTTTTTCTCCCTTCTCTTCTATCCCTCCCCCACTCAAAGGTCAGTGTTGTATTTTCCAGTATACACACTTCAGGCTTCTAGCAAGAAAAAAAGAACAACTTTTTGTTTAGACATGTAAACATTACACATGTAAACACAGGCAAATTCCTGACCTTCTGACTGAAATCACTGAAAAGTTGTTGGTTCAAATATTCTTTTTCAGTATGTCGTCCCTTTTCTGGCATCAAGGGAAGAATCTTCATTTTACTTGTGTTTCAGAACTTCTGTAATCATTGGCATGAAATACAACCCTTCTGCAATCAATGGCAAAATGAACTTCTAATTTCAGTCCAGCTAGGCTTTTATCAAAAGATCTTAAAGTGCTTCTTCTGAGACATTCTCCCACTTCCTATTCTGAAAAGTTTGAGGTCAGGTGATCAGATTTTGACAGTAGTTCCTTGTTTTGAAGTATTTTTTTTTTAATTTTCAAGTTTTGAAGAAAAATAGAAGTGCAAAGCTAATGGGACTGTTCCAGACTTTTAGCTCCCCTATAAACCCATCATAAGACAACTCAAAATCAGTATAATTGATAAATAATAACTGCTTGTGAAGTACCCATAAATGTATTTAAACTAATGTAGCATAAGTTCAATAAAATTTAATTTACGGAATTATTTTAATTAGCCATATCTAAACTTCTAAGTGTAATTATTGTAATAGTAATCTTGTAATCAAGATTGTAAGAGTAACTGATAATTATTAAAATTATTTTTAAAAGAGTGTCTTGACTTCATGTAAGAAAATTAATCTTCACCATCTTTTTTCTTTTGCACTCCAACAGGATTTACATAAATCTGGTGTCAAGTCATATATAAGTTACAATATTTTTCTTAAAATAATTTTATTGTTTTATTAATTGCATTAATAGAGCAATTTTGAAATAAAAGGCAGTAGGACAATATTTCCTATGTAAGGTAGAAAAGGCTGCTTTTTATTCATATCATGGAAGTGACTAAAAATTATAAAATCTGTATCAAATATGACAAAGTTAAAAAAAAAAATCTGAATTACTCTCATTCAAACTGCAGTAAGGATTAGTCTGTGGCTATCTATAGCCTAGATATCTATAGATTGATATGTAAACCACACAACATTAAGGTGAACACTGCTTTAGGAAGTACTACTTTTTTGAAGAACCTCTTATTTCTTTCTTCTCCACACTCTACACCAAGCCACTTCACCTTCCCAGAAAAAAAGACAACTCAAAGGTTCCAGCCATTTACTACTCTCATTGTACCCAGTTCTGGGGGAAAACAGGCAAGAAAGTTGTTCTCTTTTATATGTGTCCAAAGGCCTACTGAAAAAACTAATTAGCACTGGAATGTTTTTGATCTGCAGAGCTATCACTAAGAAATAAAATGCAAAAAAGAAAACAAACTTAAAAATATTTCCCCCCTATTATCTGCTGCAAGATCTCAGTTTGTTAAATTGTTCTTTCTTCATTACAGTAATTCCATTACATTCACTGAGTTGAGAAAAAAATCAAAAATACTTTAGATTTTGCAAACACATGTGCAGCAACATTCTTCGTTTGAAAACACTTTTCACCATTTTCAAAGTGTCATTAATTTCACCCTTGAATGAGAAAACTACACTTTGAAGATTCAGAAATCAGGACTATTCCAATAGATTATTACATATGAATTGGCTTGATTCTCACACCTTCCTCATCAAGTACTAAACTACCTACTGTCTAAAAGCAAACACTTTATTTGCTTCAGTAAAAAGTTCACTTTTATTTCTAAAATACTTTCATGATTTCCCTTTACAGAACACTCCTACAAACTACTAGCACGATACTCTTATTGTTATTTTTAACTTGCTAGCTTTACTTTACCCTAACACTTCACAACCTATAATTCTGAACAAGTCCACAAAATTTCTAGCCTTCCTCGGTCTTTCCTACCAAGGTTCATGACTAGCTGCCATTTTTCACTGTTTAATCAGCTTTAATCAGTTCCTGTACCATAAACCAGCCTTTCAGTGGTAGGATGCTTAGCTGTAAGTACTGTGAAACAGATTCATTCAGGCTTTCATCTCTGTCCTGCAGAAGAAGGGAGATGAAGCTGCTTTACATCAAGGATAAAGATCCACACACACAGAAATACTTTCCTTTAGACAGAGCTTCTGACAGCACAGCAGTAGTTTTATGCAGCTAACTTTTCTTCAGATACATGAACAAAGTAAGGACCTATACAGTATCTTTGATTCAAGGAAATTACTCAAAAGTAACAAACACCGCCACACCTCTCAGCCAAAAGTTGTATTACTGTTCTGGTAGAAAGATGAAATATAGCCCTAGTTAGGGAGAATTGCCTTAAGCAAACAAAGCTGCATCAAGGCTCAAAGACTGGGTTGAACCCTAATTAGGTGCAGCATCAGGATATGCCCTTTTCTCATTTGAAAAGAAAAAGATTCACGCCAGTAGAGTGGACCTTTTCTTACATCACTGTGCTTTACTATTGCTCAATCTTACGACCAGTTTACACTTTTATGCCTAATTTTTGCTGCTTGCTAAATTCCTTACAATTTGTCAGCATATTCTGGCCCAGAGATAACCACAACATGTTTTGGAAGCTTCCTTTCCTGAATCTTTTTTTTTGCTCTTTGACATATTTTCTATTCCCAAACTTACAACAATAATATAAAAATCATCCATTAAAAATGAAAATTGTTTTGAAATGACCTGCTTAATAAAAGCATTCTAAGTCCAGTAGTCTTTACAGATGTGAAATAGTTGCTGGAACTAATATGAACCAGCAATGGCTGTATTTTTCAACAGCTCTGAGCTATATACCAGGTATACTCCTTTGTTACAGTTTGTTCAAATTTAAGCTGAAAAATGGTCTCTCTGGATTGTAGATCCCAATCATGTCCTGCTGTCTGATATTCAGTAAAACAAAAATATTTCTTCAGCAGGAAAGAATGCACCACCATAAAGACACTTTGAATATTGAAAACTCCATGTAATAATCAACTTGGAGATGCAAGGGGATTTGTATTCAAATTGGGCTTTATTTAATTAATTTTAAGTTATTGCCTTAATGAGTCATAGAAATGTTCATCAAAAGGATATTCATCTGGCACTGATATATCTGAATATATTAAGTAAAAAGTTTCTGTTCATCAAATACGAAACTTGAATGTGGTGTTTAACTAGGATATATCTATAAATTTTGTTATCCAGGACAATAAAAGTGTCATCAGTGCAAACTTTGTCCTTTAGCATATTTTAATTTATGTAAAGAAAACCTGAATGTGGCCTGAAGCAACTACTTTCATTCAAAATGGGTTTGTGTTACCGATTTATACCATACAGATTTCCCTCATAAACACACTAGAATTTCAAATTTCACAGGTGTCATACATTTCTAATACAGAAGTAATCAAGCACATGTGTAAGAACTGGAATTCCATGTATATTTCTGTACATGAATACATGACTTAAAGATAGTATTCTACCGTGTTTGGTTTTGTACAACCAGCAAAAACCACACTAGCACAATGCATCTGTTTGTGCCTGTAACTTCACAATATTGCAGAAGTTATAGCTTGATTTCCAGGTTCAGAATATGTTCAGAAGCATTTCAAACTTATTACCATTAAGTGATATCAGTAACTTCTATTTCCAGGTGGGAAAAGGTAAAACATGCCATTGACTTTTTTTTTTCGTACAGGAATATGTATTTCTATTGGATCTACACATTTTTAAAATGTCAGATACAGGACAAAAGTTTAGTATCCTATTATTAAAATGCTTTGTGAGGAGCTGTGAATATGTATACCTCAATATTAAGCACTTCAGTCACGCATGCAGGTATTTTGTTGCTCCTGCTCAAATTCATTATAATTTGTCTGTTACGTAAGTTGATGCCTCTACAACCATCCTGCAAGCACATTCAATGGTTTGTTTACCAAAGTTTCCACAGAGCACTGTTGTACTGATGATGTTATGTTGAATTATCTATAGTTATTGCAATGCAATACAAAACCGACACCGTCTGTTATAACTTTTCCTTTTCCAGTTTATAAGAGTGGCCTTTTCTATTTTATTTAGGAAAAAAAATCATACCTTCGTTTACTAGGGTACGCTTCAAATGAACGTATTACCTTTAGTATATTAATTCCATGTTATCTGGTCAACAAATAATTTAAGCTTTATTTTAAAAAGTGCCATACAAGAGCGAGTAAGATTCTTTTGTCTTCTTTATTTTGGCCACTTTTCTACATGCTGACTGAAACAAGGTTTTCTGCTTTTGTTCAGAGTTAGTTTTGTGGAATTTTAAACATAACTCAGTCACATGAATATAAATGTAAGAAAAACCTGGAAGATTTTACTTGTCTCTTTCAAAGTAACTTTCAAAGAAGTATACAATATGATTTTAAAGCCACTTGAGTAAATTTTCACAACATCAACAAAAGCCACATTTGCTTCTTTGGAGTGATTGACTACTTGAGTCTTTGAAAGAAAACTGTCCTTCTATACATCAAAAAATGGTTTTGAGAAACTGAGGAAATACTGCATGAACAACTTCAAATAAAGAAAAATAAGAAGCAAGTTTTAGCATGTTTATTTTAATCATGCAAAAGAGTGACTAAGTTTGAATGAATTACTAAAAGGCCCCAGTGAACAGACAAAGCTGTTACTGACAATGATTAAATAATTCCTATGACTCCATTGCCTCAAGTCTTGGTGAGGTGATGTGAACATCTGGTTTTCCAGTGTAGATCTTAATACAATCTTTTAATAAAATCCATCTTCATAATGGCCACCAAGGACTATTACTCTCATAACAGAACTTACATGCAATTATTCAGTATAACAGTTGTATTTTCTGTCATTCCCATATCATTGAAAAGCTTTACAAGAATCCTACATTTTTCAATTTTTCAACATCCTTTCCTTTATTTCTGTTGCACTAACAGCATTTGCTCCTTCTATCAGTTTATTCTCCCTTTTAATTTTGTTTGGTATATTTTTAAGTGTGCATGAAGTTTCTGGCATTGTACTGGAAGTATTAATCTCCACCCTGCAAACAATGGTCCAGATGCAAAATTTACTTACACTACAGTTACTGTGATCAGTCTTTGCTTAGTGTATACATGCCTTAAACATTTGAAGGGAAGTAAGAGCCGTAAGGACTGCACTCATGTCTTCTCGTGTTCTAAGACGGAGCATCCTATAAGTATGTACCAATAACATGGCAGAAATGGACAAACAGTTTCAGGACACTAGGCACAAGATGTTTCAGCTCATTCAGTAAAACAATGCTTGATTTTTATTCTTTTTTTCCTAGTAGAAAGGACAACTCTGGTAACAATAATTGCCACAAGCACAGAGTTCTGATGTTTGCCATTATTCTCAGCAGAAAACAAGTCTATTTGGCAGACTATCAACCCTGCAGTAGAGCTGAGTGTCAAATACTCATGTTTGAGTAGGTTGTTCAAAGCTAACCACACATGACTTGGACTAAGTAGAGAAACTTTATGAACTCCTTGTTTATCTAGGGCATGCAAGTTCATAGAGATCTGCCCTACTGCTTCCAGAGTATCAAGAGCACCACCACAGAACACTTTGTAGCATTTACAATGCACAGAACAGACTTGTAACACCACCTTACTTGAGAAGTGACATTTGGAGCCACATTCCTTGCATCTGTAGGTGATTCAAGACAGCATAAGAAAATGCTTATTTGGCCACCATTTTTCTGAGGTGAAGACACACATTTTATGTATCCCTAGAATCCAGATACTGAACTCTCTCTGTCATGCTTCCTGCACTACTGCAACTACCAAAGATCAGTGGGATTAGCAGCACATAAAGCTTTCCAGAACTACTAATGGCATCTCTCTGCTTATTTCCAGGCAGAACGACTGAAAAAACTTTTTGTCAGAGTTATCTACACAGCTTCACAGTTCCCTCTTTTAAAGAGGGAATATCAATATTCAAGCATCAGTGAGATTTCATATATGGTTCCATCATCCAGGCATCAACATGTCTATTACAGCTCTTGAAGTGAAAACAAGTGGTCACTAACAGGTTAGCATACATTGTCAATTTATTCCCTGGAGATCTAGGGTTTTTCTTTTTTTCTTTCATTTTCTGTTTCTGGGACATTGGTTTTGGAAGCCTGGAGTGAGATATCTTAGATTCCCAGAGGTGAGACTTCTTGGAGGGCTTGCATAACAGATGCGTTAGCATAGGCTAACTTGTTCCATGCAGCAGTTTTGGTACATGGCACAAAGATTGTATTAAATTTGTAGGTTGAGCACCATACCTCATGCCCTGTGATATGCAGGAGACCAGAAACAGCAGCGGCAATGGAGTCATATCCAGCTCTCTGAACCACTGGACCAGTCTGACCATAACCTAAAATAGAAACAGAACAACTGGTAATTCAATCAAGGACAAGTACAACATAAACTAGTATTTCTTCTCAGCTTTTGTTCGCAAGTTGTCCAGACTGTACAACCAGTGAATGCTATTGTATTCTATTTATTTCTGCATATTTTTAAGAGTAAGCAGTTGGATTTATCCTCTGTGGGTTGATGACATGTTTGATCTTAATTCTACACAGACTCCTGTGTCTGCTATGTTTCATTCACTTTGGATAGAATTACTCTTTTAATTTGCTGGGTCAGCTGAGGTCGAACTCAGATGTCATTTTAGAGGCTCTATGGTATCTCTACAGGCCTCCAACTGGTGTCCAGCAGAGCCCATGTTGCCTATGTTTTATCTCCACTCTAACATAAGGATACCTTGAATACCACAAATGATACTGAAATCATGACATTATGGTGTGGAACACATGAATTGTTCCCCCCTTATTTCTGTTATTTTATTCCACATCTACACAGAGCTACCTTCAAAACAGAACACTGTTTACAAGAGATGGTAAGGTTGGCCCTTTAGCAAGTACACACAATCTTTTTGCCACGAGTTAGCAACAATGAAATGTAAAATACCAAAAATTTTTACAGAACTACATAAATACAGTTTTGTTCACCTGTAGAATTAACTTAAAACTAACAGCTGTAGCCAGAAGGATGCTCTCTTGCTTTTCTCTGCTATACTCACCACGTTCTTCTAAAAACAATCACAAAATCTTCCAGTTGAGGAAGTCTTCTACAAGCAACTGAGGAGGTCACTCGAACCAGTGACACCACCACAGAGGGTAAAGTCAACAGAGAAAGAGCAACATTTGATTGATGGTTTCCATTAGTTCTAATAATGGCAGAGCCCTCAATATTCAGATTTAAGCATCTGTCCTCCTCTAAGAGGTAACAAATTCAAAAGCTATTCTCATGCTTTCATTTCCCTTTTCAGAAATTTCCAGGAGAAATCCCTTGGCCACAGGAGTAGTTAAGAGATATTTGTCACAGACAAGATTCCTAGTTTGGCTGATAGATTTAAGGCAACATTTCTGTATTATTCTTAGCTGTGAGGACAGTATTAATACTACATTATATCAACATATACTGCAAGATAAAAATTTCTGAGTCTTCTAGATTCCTTTTCATTATTCTCCTGGAATCTTCTCAATATACAGGCAGTCTGTTCAGTAGACATGACAGTCTAAAGATTGGTTTTGTTGACTACACCAGACAATTAAAAACCATTTTTCATTGGGGTAATCTTCTTCAGTTCATCCACTTGGGCAAATGCTGTTATGTACAAAATTCATAAATGGTTTCTAATGTACAGTGCAAGGGAATTATGATCACTTTAAACTGGAGTTAAAGCACTTCGTTATTTCAATTCACATATCATACCAAGCAAAACAATATCCACTAACCATACAGATTTCCCTATTACACCACAAACTATCTCAATTACTTGATATTTTTCTGGGGACATGAGATCCACATTGCACAAAGCTGTGGAGGAACTCAACTTCCACACTCAGTGTCACCAGGAATATCAGAATATTACAGCCAACCCACTGACTTTGTCAATGTAGCCTCAAAACAAACGTTTTGGAAGAAAGAATTCAACACTTTCCTTATGGTCAAATCTGATTCTTATTGACATCATTACTCATAAGATAGAGAAGAAAAAACCTACCAGTTTACCCAGTTTTATTCAAAATCATGTCTCTGACTACAGCTGACTCCGAGACCCCAAAGAGAACTTGCGACATTTCCTTTCATATTTACACCCTTAAGTTTACAGCAAGAACAGTGTATTCATTTTCAAACAGAAGAGGACTAGCAAATAAAATATAGTGGATCCACCCAAAAATGCTCTGAAGGGCTCTAACTAGGCATATACCATTATCTCACTGGAATGAACTGTAGCATTAAAACCAGTTAAGTGCATGGGGCCACTTCAAAAACAAAATCTTGCTCAATAAAAATTACTCAAAACAACTTTAATTGAATAGTGAAAAGCATATTGAAGCAAGTGAGAAATTACGTACTGGCCTCAATTATTAGCAAAGAAAAGACATCTCAACACATCTGCTCACACAAATGTTTTCATAAACAGAAAACAACTGAAAATTAAACATGCAGTATGTAGACAGAACAACTATACAATGCTTTGCGATGCTCTTCTGGAAAGGACAAACATCCATCCCTCAAACACTGAATTCAGGAAAGGTAACAGGCAATAAGTTATGCATTTTTCTAGTGGGGTTTTCAAATTTTTTTAAGTCCTTTCAACTACAACACCCTGGTTTCAAAATGAAAGGTATTATTTAATGGCTTTCTGGTTAAAATTAGAGGTTCTAAGGAGTGTTTAATTGGTTTTCACAGGTCACAATAGATTTAAAAGAAAAAAAAAAGCATAATTCTGATTCGATCTAAATTCTGAATGGACAAAGTTAGTGTGGGGACAAAATCTGTTTTCACTGGAAATAGTTTGCCCCAGGAACTATGGACATACAAATGCATATGGGAAAAGGTAGCCATTTACTTGTAGGAGTTAAGTGAAAAATGGCTATTGCCCAAAATGAAAGATCTCATTATCCAGACAAAAATCAAAGGCTGAACATTATTGTTCTGGTAAACTACACAGGTCAATGGAGCAAGACAGTGCAGACTCTTCAGAAATAACTATGAACACAAACACAAAAAGCTTGAAGGAGAGGTCAAAATTACATTCAGAAAAATTTCAGCCTGGTACACAGATTTTACCATAACTGTAGTGTATACACATACATGTGCATATATAGGTGTACATATACATAAATATATAAAACAACTTTTTAAAGATATAAAAATACCACCTGAAGTTTATGTTTGTCCAAATACCCTATGTTCTCTCATACTTGAATTCAGCACGAAAAGAATAGATTTGCAATTCCACCCTTAACCCTAAATATAGGTTCCTGTTTAGTAAAACATATTAGTGGCTTAGAGTTCAGATAAAATGAAAAATACTTTAGGCTAAAAAGATAAGCCCAGTTGGATATAGAGAGAATGGATTTAACAGTAATGGTCTCAGAAGACAAGACAAAGGAAATGATTACACTCCCCTCTAGCGAAGTTTAACACCTTAGGTTACAGTCAATATTTAAATAGTCTTTAACAGTAGAGAATTTATTTTAGTTCCTTAAGTGCAGTGAATAAATTTTTATTTTAGGGAATATATTTCAGAGGAGAGACAAAAGAATTTGAAATTAAATTTAATAAAACTGAGTGTTTTCTAAATCATTTCAGCTGCATAGGTAGCTGCCTAGATGCTGAATCTCATATAAAGTTTAGATTTGTAAAAAACAGAATCTGCAAGGAGCAAGAGAAAGTTGCACCATGTTAAATCCCTATTCAACTCCCAGAATCCCTATTCTACACCTTGCACTAGGAAGGCATGATTTATTCTGATAACTGCCACATCTTCATGTGCCTAGACCTCAAAATTGTTGCAGTATGAGCTGGTTTTCTCTACTGCAAAACGTAGATCAGTTTCACAATCAAACTGGGTACAAGACAACAATCGCCAGTGAGATCTCCAAGTGCTTCCTAAAAATTGTCATTGTCAAAGCACTATTCAATCTGTATAGCAAGCTCTGGAAATTACCATAAACATAGACGTTCACAGACTCACTGAATGGGGAAGGTTGGAAGGGACCACAGAGGGTCATCAGGTCCGACCCTCCTGCTCCAGTACATTGAACAAGATTGAATTCCGGTCAGTTCTCGGGTATCTCAAGTGAGGGAGACTCGAGTGAGGGAGACTGCACAACCCCACTGGCTAATCTGTTCCACTGTGCTGTCACCCACAGAGTAAAGAAGTTCTTCCTCATGTTCAGGTGGAATTTCCTGTGCATCAGTTTCTGCCCATTGCCTCTTGTCCTATTGGTTGGCACCACTGAGCAGAGCCTGGCTCCATCCTCTGACACCTCCCTTCAGATACTTATAGACTTTGATAAGAGTCCCCTCTCAGTTGTCTCTTCAAGGTTGAACAGGTCCAGTTCCATCAGTCTCTCCTCATAAGAGAGATGCTCCAGTCCCCTAAAGATCTTTGTCACCCTCCAGTGGACTTGCTCCAGGAGCTCCATGTCTCTCTTGTACTGAGGAGCCCAGACTGGACACAGCACTCCAGGCAAAGCCTCACCAGGACTGAGCAGAGGGGCAGGATCAGCTCCCTCAACCTGCTGGCAATGCTCCTTCTAATGCACCCCAGGATACCACTGGCCTTCTTGCCACAAAGGCACATTGTAGGCTCACGGACAGCTTGTTGTCCACCAGGATTCCCAGGTCCTTCTCTGCAGAGCTGCTTTCCAGCAGGTCAGCCCCCAGCCTGTACTTTGTATTTGCCTTTGTTGAATTTCAGTCAATTCTTTGCCTGTCTCTCCAACCTGATGAGGTCCTTCTGAAGAGCTGCACAGCATTCAGTCACTCTTCCCAGCTTTGTGTCATCAGTGAACTTGCTGAGGCATCTGTCCCTTCATCCAAGTCATTGATAAGTAAGTTAAGCAATACTGGGCTCAGTATTGAACCCTGCGGTACACCACCAAGGTTACAGATCTCCAATTAGACCCTGTGCCACAGAGTACGACTACTAAAGGGTTATTTGCTTATTCAGCATAGTGACTTACACCTAAACCTTCCTCTCCCTGTCCTGACCCTGCAGCCAAGTCTATCTTCTACGTAAGAAAGTGTACCTTTACTGTTTGAAGCTTTTTGTGAGCAACCAAAATTAGCTGGGTATGAGACAAATATGAAAGAACTGGCACTGTCTACTTTGTATCAGCTTAAAGGGAAACATGGGCCTTCATGGGAGACATTTACAAAGCAAATGACATAGCCTTCCACCAGCAATCCTGTATTCCTCACAATTTCCACCAGCAATCTTGTACCCTTAGCTCACACAAGAAAGGAGAAAGGGACTTTACTGGCTCTATTTAGCATCCCCTGTTTTTCAGGACTTTCCATGTAGTTAAAGACAAACTTGCCACTGAAAATTTTGAAAGAATTTTCTTAAACCAAGGTCTCCACCATCTCTCTTAGTTAGTCTGCAGCGTAACATACAGTGTAAGAATATTCAAAATGGGGTATCCTTAACTGAACATAAAAATATGATGTCTCTCTGGTCCTGTATTTACTTGTTCAATATTTGGGTAAACATGACAATTAATGTTTTATAAAATAAGATGGCTAATATGGAATAATGAAGCTCACAGCTGTTCTAAAAAGCCTCCAGGTTTTTGATGGTCAAATCTTTGATATGGAGCAACAAGAGAAGACTTAAGGTGTCTAAAAATATTTACCTAGTAAAACTGAAAGATAATAATGTCAAGATAAACAGGAAATTATAATAGTACTAAGATCCTCATCCCTAGCTGGGTATCATTACAGAAGTAACTTTATGCAAGACACTAATTGCAGCTGATTGAAGATTCATTTGGTAAAATGAATTGAAGCCTATAGATTTTGTGTAAATATTGGCAATATATCCACATTCCAATTAAATCTAAGAGTCTGACTGTTACTATTATCCAACTAAATTACATTGGTATTCATACATCTCAAGTCCTGACAAAGGGAAGAACTGAAAGTATTTCTTTCCCCCAGATTTCTGAGAGACACATATTTAAAAAAAAAAAAAAGACATTCTTCAACAGGAAATAAATCTTAGCTACGTCTCTAGGGTTGGTGTGACATTCCTGCCTGATGAAAGGGGGCCAATTAGTCTGACATACAGAAGTCACCTCTGACACAACAAAGCTTATAGTTCTGTGCTTAGTGTGCAGGTGTCATGTGATGGCACTCAAGGTTTGGAACATAGCACAGGAGAAATAATGTTTGCAGGTATCATATGGGACAAAAGTTTGGAGGAAAAATAATATGTCCTAACAATCTCCTGCTAGTTTATCTGCTTTAAAATGGTCAATATATTTATCACATGAGAGACATACTTTGCTTTGGAATCCACCCTAAGAGAGACAAAAAAAAATACTACAAAGTAAGAAAGGTCAGGCTGAAGATTAGGAAAAATGTAATAACACTAAAAGCTGTTGGACTGCACAAAAGCGTTATTAGTCAAGCTGCCAAATGCCACATGCTCAAAAATGTTACACTAAATTTAAAAATTCAAGGAGAAAAAAAAAGAAAAAAAAAAACACATAAACCTCACCAAAAAGCTCTGCTAGAAAAACAGACTAGCGTGTCTTTCCAGGTTTAGTTTTGTAGTACCATAACGAGCTTTCTAGAACAAGCAGCAGTCACAAGCATTGAGGTCATGTTGCTGAGAACACAGCTGCACTGGGCAGGACACGTCTCAAGGATGAAGGATCACCACCTCCCTAAGATCTTGCTCTATGGTGAACTTGCCACTGGCTGCCGCATGAGAGGAGCCCCGAAGAGAAGATACAAGGACTCCCTGAAACAACATCTCAGCCTTGGCCATATTGATCACCATAACTGGTCTACTCTGGCCTCCAATCGGGAGGCCTGGAGACACACCATCCATAACGCTGTTCTTTTGAGAAAGCACACAGGATCACTCTTGAGGAGAAAAGACAACGCAGAAAGAACCGTGTCTTGCAGAATGTACCACCTAAGGAGTCTTTCTGCTGTGCCTTTTGCAACTGGACATGCCTATCTCATATCGGGCTTTTTAGCCACCAGCGTGTTTGTAACAAACGTGGGTAGAGCCCTTCCCAAATCCTCATTCGCGAAGCCCAGCCATGAATGACCATACAAGCTACAACATAGCTTTATTTCATTTTTTGCCAGATGACAGTGGGATTTTTTGATATATTCATAGCAGACATTCTACATAAATTAACCAAATAAAGAACTTTGTCCCAGACAAAGTTTCATATGTCTGTAGATCCTATGCTATTCCAAGATGTGTACAGAACACAGCTGGATACCCCAATTCCTTGCTTAGGAGTTACTGATCATATGATGACAGAATTCCTAGTGTATATAAAAACAATTTATTTCAGCTAGGAACGGCCTGAAAGTATCTGGGATAAACAGGCAGTAATGTGTTGCAATATCATCACTTTATGGACAATCACCCTAAAACAATATTTTTATGTAGGTTAGTTTAGATTCATTTAGGATATTTAAAAAGGTTAATGAAAATGCTTCTACATTTCTCAGGTTGTTGTGCATTTGATTTGTATTTCATGAAATTTTGCACTTAACCCAGGGCAGTGGGTCACAAACAGTTTGCACCTTTCACAAAACAACTCAGAAAGAAGTAAAGCTGTCAAAATTACTAAAAACACATAAACTGGAAAGGGGACAAAGACCTGTTCAATACCTGAAATTACTACTCTCACTTCAATAAAGTATGCTTACAAGCTAATGATGGCCCTGTAATTAAATGCTACAGGATAGTCTGAATATGATTTTCTGTGTCATAAAAAGAAAGGTCAGCATTTCTCATTATGACCTGTGTCCAAACTATTTGTATCACATGCTAGAGAAAACCAAAAGCCATAATTTCGGTCCTTCTTCTTGATTTGATAGCATGATAAAACTTTATAAGACCAAATATAAAACACATTGTACTAAAAGGAGAGGAAAAACCAACACAGAGACATGCTGTCAACACAGACCGGTTCCCTGTAGCTCAATTCCCACATGACAAATGACATTACAAAGTCAAGCTGTATGGGATATTCTGAGCAAAACATAGAAAAATATGTTCAACATAGGCATTTCTACAAATAGGGACTAAACATTGTCACAAATTCAATCCAGATAGATGGCTATCCCTGCTGAATAACAAATTAATGAGAAACACCTTTTGGCTTGTTCTATTGCCAAAGGAAAGTATTCAATTAAAGAGAGCTTACATCTTTACTTCATAAAGATTAATGAAACAAGCAGAAGAACATAAGCAATTCTCTGTGATGACAAAAGCCAAAATCTAACAGATGCATTATATGAAACTTTGCAATGCCAGAGCTGCCAAGTGCATTAGCAAAACGAGTAACAACTTTTGGAAAATGCTTGCCATGTGTTGTTCAGAAAGAAAGGAAGTACAACTTCCTGGGTAGGCAGGTTTAGAGTAGATGAGAACAGACAGGAGAAAGGTGAAGTCAGAGCAAACTGCCAAGAGAGATGAAAGGACGCTAAAGAAAAAAATAAGCCTAAAGTCAGCAAGCATAAAATCTGATCAATCTGATAAAAGCATTTCATTTCCTAATTGATGATTGCAAATGTGTACAATATTTATTGCTTTTACACATGTTGATTTAGACATTCTAACCCCATATTTCAAACAAAATCAGGTGTTACATGTTGGAAGGCAAAGATAAAATAAAATTGTTAAATCAAATGCAAAGCTTTCTGCTAATATTTAGCTACTGAAAGACTAGAAGGGGACAAACAACAGCCTCTCCAGTTGTCCAACTCTGTTCCATTTTCATGCGATTTTGGGTACCCAGCCTCATGCAATTCCTCTAAGGGCACCAGCCAAACTTCTGGGACGCAGCCGCAAACCATTTCAAACAACACGAGCCTGGTTCTCAACAGGCTTTTAATCAGGCTTGCAAACTTGTGGGCCATATTTTCTAGCTTTCAATATGCCACATATAAGTTACAAGAAGTTCCCTCCATCACCTAAACTGTAATTACCCATGCTCCTACGACTCTCTTTGCTGTCAGCTACAGTTTAACTTGTCACTGTCTGAATTTCAAGGCAGAAGCAGCTTCCCAATCTAAGTGGGGTCAGTCTTCTACATTACCTCAGAAATCAAATGCATCACAGTGACCATTTTCTGAAAACATAATTTCAATTAAAAGCTTTTAGATGACACTCAGGTTAGGTACTCAAAGTTCATTCCTCACCTTAAAGGAGGCTGATAGACACCCAAATTCCCCATCATTGTTTTGGACTTGCACAACATTCCTAGCTGCACACTCTTAATGGTAACAAATCACTCCTTGTACCCTGCTTGGTACAGATAAAGCTGATCTTATGACTCCAAATACTTACATTGCAAATGCTAATTTTAAAATAATGAAGTCAATTACTCCCAGCAGTGTAGCAATGGCATACCCCCAGAACATCCAGGTTGCAAAACTTGCACAGAAACTCTAAATACTGAGACAAACTGTCTGTACTAACCTCACCTACTTTGCTAGGACTGCTCTACCCACCCACCTCCACCCTGCCATTACTACTAAGGTAAGGGAGCAAATATTTTTGAGAAACACCTGGCTAACTCTGGAAACCAGTCAGGAGTCAACAGAAAGACAACAGACTTCTCAACAGATACTAATAATCTTGCTATTTATTGAAGTGAAAAAAATGTTTTAAAACTAAGAAGTGCCTGTAAGGTGTATATTCTATGAATATTTATAATGCTATGGCCAGGCAGTATAATGTCAGGATAGCCTCAGAGAAGTCTAAACTCTGAGGTCACAGATACACCATAGCTTCTGATAAGGACATGATTATCTATGACCCCATGACAGAAATGTAAAGTAACCACTTAATTACATAATTATTTCTCATCTGAAACGATGTTCATTCTAAAGTGGATATTACCTGAAGAAATATTCATTTGTTGTGACTATACATAGTTATGCTGACAGACAAATCTGTGCAGCAGTGTCCAGTGAAGAAGTTGACCTTGACTAAGCACTGCACCTGGGGGTTGCATGTGCACAGGCAAGCACAGTGTGAGAATGTGTACTGTAATGCTGAATTCTCCCTCTAAGATTAAATACATAGTCCCTCAGGGGGCAGAAGCTGGAAAAGTGTGTCAAACGAACTCAAAATCAGTAAAGAAAATTTTTCTGGCTTTCCAAAACATTTCCTCAAAAATTTTCAAAAAAAAAATAATCCGTAAAGTTTCATTCCCAAGAGGATTAAGTTACATGGAATGCAACACATTCTTAAAAATCCAAGCTGTCCTTTCAAGCCAATAGTTCTCTTTAGTCTATAGACACAAAATATGTAAACAACTCAACACTTACTCTCTTCAAAGAATGACCTACCTCCTATTTCTGAAATCATTAACTGTAACATGGATTTCATTTGCAGTCCTGATATAACATTAATTTTCTATGTAACCTAATGAAGGTGTAAATCCTATCTTGAAGTTTAAATGAACTTTTCTTGCAGATCAAATAGAAGTGGAAAGCTTCATTAACTTACCAATACTTTAGAGACTAAATGAACATTAACAAAAAGTGAATAAACCTTTTCTTGGAAATACACCTAAAAGTGATCTTGAATTTTCTTAACATTAACAGAGTCCCTGATTACACAATGCATAGTTAACTATAATAGTGGCTGATCATTTACAAGAATTTAATATGCAGAGTGGTAAAAAGTAAATGCATCTGGTTACCTGAAACAGATAAATCTAATAACTGATTAATTCAATATATTGCCTAACTTGAGTATTTTTCTACCAACGGATTTTGCCAACTAGCTCTTTAGGAATGGTCATGTGTGAAAAGAATCTTTTCCTCCAGAAAAAAAAAAAAAAAAAAAAAACCCACCAAAAAAACCCTGTAATGGACAACAGCTATTTTGCATACTTGGGTTTTTACCCTTTATAAATATTTTCCTAACACAATACCTCTAATCAAATTCTCTGACTTGTATCTCATTGATGAGAAGCACCTTCTAAACAAATAAAATACAAAACACCACAAAACAAGATACCAGTCTGAAAAACTGAACAAACTTTTGAGTGGACATTGGTACTCAAACATCTTGGGACATCACTTTGTGAAGGTTTTCAGAACAGCAATAAGTTAATAGAGTTAAAAAAATTATAGCAGAGGAGATGATATCTTTACTTCTCGACCACATATTATACCACATTCAGGCTTTTCAGTTTTAATCTTAAAAGAAGTTCGATTCATTAATAAATTCATTCCCACATCTCTTAAGATCATGACTTTAACTTGACAGAAATAAAAGAAACTGACAATCATGAGCAGGTACATGATATATAGTGTCCCTTCTTATTGTACAAAGACTATAGTTTTATATGAGTAAGCACCTTGTAGCTGCAGTTCCATAAAATTATTTTGAAAGATGTAGTCTCTTAAAAGAGGTTACAAAATTCTAGCCTCAAATTTTCCTCTTGAAATGGTGGTCAGGGTTCACTGTAAGACATGATCATAATGGCACTAGGTAACCCTATCCTCACTTTGCAATACCCCTGGACAAAAAGTCATCTTGTCTATTAGAAAGCTTTTCTAAACGTTAAATTGGAATATTTTTTTGCTCAAATTTTAACAGTTAATTCTTGTCCCTTGTATAACATATTATTCTCTTCTCAAGAGTTTACACTTATGAAAAGGCTGTTATCCACAAAACTGTTCTCTTTACACTCTTCTTTTGTGGTAACATCCACAACTTCCTATGTCAAAGTTTTCTCTACAAGACAACTTGCAGATCAGTGGGTTTCAGCTGTTGGCATAAACACTGGGATACAAAATGCTTTTAATGATCAAGTACACGGAAAAGTGCCAGTTATTGCCACCATTTTGGTCTCTAAAAATGACAAAAACAAGACTGTTTTTCAATAGTTTCTGTCTTCTACACCCAAAACTGTTTTCTTTTTGTTTGTTAGCTACTGACTGTTTTATTTTATAACATTTTAAAAACATAAGTAATGAAAACCATATGCTTACTAAGAAACATTTTCAGGTCAACACCAGCTACTTACAGTCTCCCTACAAATCTAGCAACACCCACAGAAAATACCGTCAAAGGGCACAACAAAGACACTGGATTTTTGCACCATTTTAATTAGTTATACTTGCTTCTTTGGTGAAATCTCAGAAACTCACCATTTGAAACAGTAAAACAAACAAACAAAAACCAAAAACAAAGCAAAAAAAATCCTGCAATCGTCATGAAGATTAATAAGAACATCAGACAAGGAAAAAAGTTTAATAAAACAAGATAAAGCAGATAAGAATGCTACTTGACAGGAGATTCCCTAAAAAAAAATAATTCATTTGGGAACCAGGAGAGAAATCTTTAGTGATAACAAACAAAATGTTTCTTGTTCTTTTCTTGTGTCTTCTCTTTAGACTATTACAACTCAAACACAATAAATACAACTTTACAAAAGCCTGCTCATGGTTTCTGAAGATGCTTAAAATCTTCCAGATTTATTCCTGTTAACTTAACTAGGCATCAGTCCAAGCATAATAGCTTCTGAAAAATAAACATTAAACCATCAGTAAGTGTCTCCACAGTCATACTGTGTTGTCTTGCTGTTCATATGCAGGATTTTCAGTGCTTAATCTGGTTTCATTCCCTGTAAACTAACCCAGTGTCAAATCTTATCATTCACAGGTTCTCTGTCTGATATGGTATTCTTCATTAGGCTAGAGTCCAAAATTCTGAAGTTTCAGATTTTATACAAAATACTGCTATTTAGATTAAAGAACAAGCAATGAGTGAGAAGGCATAAGAAAAATATTACCTTCATGCACAGTTGAAAGTCAATACTTAATTTTACAGCAAGAAAGAACTATGACTTGTTCGTTAAAGTTTGTATATGCTTCATATTGAACAAAGAATGGGAACACAGTGTTTCAGAACAGCACTCATTTTCAACTATTTCTTATTCCTAAACTCACAGTATTTTGGATATTCAAGCTATGCGTGACTGAAAAAACAATAGTGGAAAAAAACCAGCTCAGCCCTCCTGCTAGGATGCTTAATGGCAGTGCAAAAGGAAAGCTCAATAATTTACAGGACAAAAAAAAAATTAATGCACTCTAGCTGCTGGTGGTGTGCTGATGACAGAAGCAGCACAAAGTCAAAGATTTAGTGTCAGTCAGCTAAAAAGCCCACCTTCCTGGAGGTGCACAGCAGATCTGAATCATGCAAGGATATCAATCCTACCAACAGAGAAGGGATTCTGTCAGCTCCCATCTGGTTCTCAGCAACCCTTTTTACAACATGCCACCTTTCAGCTTCCACTCTTTTCATACTTGTTTGTGTTACTGATATACTTTGGAAGTTTGGTCTGTGTCATTGCCAGAGCCGTTTAGTACTCTGGAGGTACTGGCAAAACCCTGTAAATACAGGGAAAATACAGCTTTCTGGACCAAATCGTACTTCATACTAGAATGTAAAACCATTTACAGAGAAACACCTCCAAGCAGACCAATTTTACCAGCAAAAGTTTTGTCAATATAATAACGTTTGCTAATGGCTTCTGCCAAAAAAAGTAGACCAGCCGGCATTCACACCTCTTCTCATTCCTGACCAGCACAGTTATGCTGATAAAAGCCTGTTGTACAGAAAACAATGTTCCAAAAAGTTTGTCAACTAGCTCAATTTTACAGAAGCCTCCTCTTTTGAGTAGGTTTGTTTGGGCCTATGCTAATTTTACAAGCTGTAGAGAAAAACATATAAACCCACCAGCAGCAGGAATTTGTTTCAAGTAGGAAAGTTATCTTTTGATATATTTGACACAGCATAATTATATTAGTACTGTACAAGGAGATATCTTTGGTTGTATTGTAACACATCCCAAAAGTGGGCGTTACTTCACACTGTGTAATACTTACATTTCAGTCACTCCAGAATTGAATACACATTTTTTGTGTATAATATTGGTTAAAAAGCATTGTTGTCATCATCACTAGAAAAACATTAAGACTCCAAAATAAAGTGTATTTTGCTTCTGCTCCAGTTAAGAGCCACGAAGAAAGCTTAATTGCTCTGCAACACACCTCAGTCAAACCTTACTGTTCACATTTTGCTCTGCAACCTGCTGGCAACTCATGTTCAGCAAAGGAGTTGTAAAGGTGTATTTAGAGGTGTTTAAGCATAGAGCAGCATATGAATAGGGAAAAAAATGCACTAGATCAGATTCAAGGCCCAGCTAGCTACATATCCAGTCTCCAAAAATGGAGAAAGACAGATGCCAAGATGAACAGGATAAGCCTATCTAATACTATTCTTGAGTACTCTCCCAGCTTCCAACAGTTTGCAGCTGACAGTCTTCCCAAATAAGTAGACAAAGTTATACAAAACCTTCCCAAATCAACTGTTTAGGGATAAGACATATAGAAAACCTTTGCAAGTCTCAGGGGCTTAGGGAAAGCAGACACTTTGGACCTACTTAATCACAACATAAGCAAGAAAAACAAAAAGAAAACTGAAGATTTTGAACAATATTACAATACTTTTAACACACAACCCCAAAAATTCAAATCCTATAAATCAGGCTTTTTAAACAGATGATGTTTAAAAAGAAATATGGAAAATATGTGAACAATAAAAGTATAAGTAGTTCAAAGTAATCTCATTATTTGTCATCTGTTTGCAAGTCTGATTAACAGTGGAGTTAATATTTCCCAGTCTTGGTCATTAGGATATTTTTTCAGTAAAAGTAAAATTTATTATGAAATAACCTAACTTTTTATTAAGAAAAAACACCAAATATATTACTAAACCCAGTACAGAAAAAAAAAATAACCCTGGGTCTAACACACCCACATAAAGCTTTTTATTTGTGTCCAGAAAATCATGAGGTGAACACCTGTTTGCAGATGGATCACCTATGATACAAAACAGACAGCTGGAAAGATTTAGGAGATCTTCATAAGCAGTAAAAATTAAGTTCTTTATACATCTTCAGAAGGTACACCCTGCTTGTGAAGCTGTGTTTAAATAGGATTGTAATTGACACCATGGGCTGAGAAAAGAAATTAAAAGCTCCCATTGGTTCTCATCATTAAGTTTTGAATAAAGCAGTTAACTCCTGGAAGGCTATAACAATATTTGCTTTATTTTATATATATATAACATTCACAAAAATTAAATTTCATATGTTTAGGATTGCAGTTTGTATTCCATATACTAAGTTCTTTCCTCCAGGAAGAAATACTGGCCACAAAGTACCAATCCTAATGTAGTGCACACTGTTTTGAAATGGGTCTCATGCAAAGCACAAGGAGGTTTGGGATTTTACAGGCTACTTTCAACAAGACAGAGTGAAGGAGAGGTACAATACTACCTAAACATTTACTGCCAAAACAAAGCAAGTTCTTAAAAACTTTGTACTTAAGGGAATTAATGTGAAATACTTAAGGGCAATTTTCAGAAACATCAGCTAAAGTACCACCTCACTTTAAATCAATGGATTTCTATTTTCATAATCTCCTTTATGAAGTTTTGCGTTTACACAAATCATCTTTTGATCCAAAAAAAAAGTACTGAGAGTACCTATAGAGCATATACTGCTACACTGATAAATGACAACCAGTTAGGCCACAACAGCAATGCAGTGATAATACTTGAGGTCCTACTTACCATGCCGATTTACAGATAGCTCCTTTTTTTTTTTTCCTACACAACACTATCAAGTGACTATCAAGTAAATCTTGTGACTATCAAGTAAATCAAGTGACTATCAAGTAAATGTATTCTGACTGGCCTCAAAAGTTCCCTTTTGTAAAGAAAAGAAGCTACTTAAACAGATCAAAGTAGTTCCCTCAGGGAATTTACCAGCAGAACTACTTACCACCTAAGACCACCACTGACACACCAATGCACCCCTGAAGTGATTGATTGCTTTCTTAGAAACAAGAATTGTTTCTTCATTCACAAGAACAAGTGATTTCTTTTTCTAAGTTATAATGAAAAAGTTCTTTTTTGACATCGTTGATGTGGTATATGGACATCTGCGTTTCTGCCAATTACTTTATGCACATAAGCGACTACTTTGCCTTTTAAAATTAAAGTTTTCAGGTATGATGGCTCAACCCAGAGGAAAAAGTGACACAACTTAGACACTCAAATACATATGACTAGAAGTTTTTCAGGCAAGGTACAAATCTGCTTAAATATCTACAAAGAAATCAGGCGTGGTCGACTCACGAGATAATGCAAAACTCTACCTCTTCCACATTGAATTTTTTCTAAATATTAAATTTAGAAATTCTACTCACAAACACTGTTTAATACAAATAGAGATTAGAATTGTCTCATCAGATTCTTTAGTTGCTTTATTCATATGGTGAATGCAGGAAGTAAGGAACAATAGTTTGACAAACTGTCCTACTCCCTGGAAGCAGAGAGATAGCCAGCTCCTTGCCTTTGATTTATATCAAGCAAACTTCCAATCATTTTATTTAACTTCTTTATGAGACTATTGCTCTACAATATTTAATACTTGTGCTATATAAATTAAAACTATGCCCAATTCTTGCATAAATTCATATTTAGAATTAATATAGTCTTAAAAGTCTCAGTTCATTTCATCATATATTGATGGTCACCTCAGGTATCCGAACTATTACACATGAGAAGTATAATAAACTCTTAGAGCTCCTGCTGCATGCCATAAAGCTAGTTCTTACTGCAAAAGAAACAAGCCACCAATCTGTGCAAACATGCAGTTCACACTGGGAATTGCAAAGCAGCCCATCAGTGCAGGTCAGAAAAGCACTGAAGTATTCACTATCTGTATAATTTTTTATGTTGTATGCTGTTCTTGTAGTCCCAATTCCTTAACTCTCTGAAAACAGAGACAACCTACTTCTGTCATGTCTGAACTCTTATTTTAATTACTAGCTCACAAAATTTTTCTTTGGACCTTTTTTTCTTAACACATTCATTCTTTGAATTCCAAGCAGCATTTTGGCTACTTCTACACATTAAGTAGAGATACTATTTTTTATGTTTTCACATACTGTTGGGATCTTTATTTAAGAGCTACTGTGTGGGAATGTACAGAATGCTTTACAAAGAGATGGTTAGATGGTCAACCACAGTACTTCCTCCTCATCATAGCAGCATTTTTTTAAGGAAAAAACTGAGGTTCCAAGCTACCTTTCATATGCAGTGTTTTTCATCTACAGATTGTTCTTCTCTCAACTTTCTTCAGTTTTCCACAGAGTTTTTGAAACATGGTACCTAGAAATAGACTTCGCCTTCCAATTTTACCAATGCGGAACAAGGCAGAGAAACACTAATTCAAGGCCATGTTCATCTTTACGTAATCCAGTATGATACTAGTCTTTCATCTAACTATATCATCACTGACTCATGTTCAACTTTGATCATTCCCCATCATTACAACCAAGTCTTCCAAGAACACTTCTCTAACTCAGTGTGTTCCCCATCCCATATTAAAATTACCTGATTATTTCTGATTAAGCACATTACATTGTACTCTTTCCAACCTTTAATTCTGTCCTTTTTCTTCTATTTATGTAAGCAATTTGATCAAGGTATTTTTTAATTGTAATCCTGCTGTAAAAATTGACTCCCTTACAGTTTTGTGGGCCTTCAGAGCTGCATAGAGCTCTCAGGCCACTAAAGTGCACCTTTTACATCACAACTTCATCACACACTTGTCCATGGGGCTGTGCTGACACAGGGACTGTTGAGAAGGGTTTCAATCCCAGGCTTTAGGAAGAAAAACTGAGCAGAGTTCCTGATGCCAGCCCTTCATGACTCTTCACACCCCCAGATAATATTTTAAAGGACAGTGTAAGGATGTAAGGAAAGTAATGTCTTCTACTTGTAAATCAGCTCCAGGATCTTCTTGCCCCTCAAATCTAAACCCCATAACAAACACCCAGTAGCACATGATCATATAAGAATTTTGGGTGCATCCCAAAATTCCTATTGCATTCCTTTACTTATTTTAAACAAACAAACAAACAAAAAGAAATAAAATCAAGAAATGTCAGTTCTGAGGCATTTTCTTCCACATCAATCACGAAGCATCTGTAGTTCTTATATAACAAAAAAGCTAAGATATCAGGGAGTTTCTGATCACTCTTGAAGCAATTTTTTTAATTATTTTTTATACATCACGCTTCCCTAGCTTGTCCATGAAAGTGTTACTCAAAAGCATCAAAAAATTTACTACAGTCAAATTATACAGCACAAGTTTTATTATTCTGCTATAGATAAGTAATTATATTGTCCCAAAAATAATTTGTATATCCACAAATCCAGTCCGCTAATCAACTCCTCAAAAACTGGTCTCAGACCATTTTATCCCTAGACCTTGTTTAATAACTTCTCTTAACTGGCCACTCAGACAACTTCAACCTATCAAAAAAATGACACATGGTCTTTGATCTGTCCAACTTCCAACTCCATAATGTAAAAACGAACAGATTAGAGAAGCTTGATTTTAGTTTGCCAGTGCTGAAAAGCTCTATTTTTATCAAATCAAACTCAGGCAGAAGCTTCACATTTTTCCCCTCCAAATGCTTTATTCAGTCACTGTCAGCACTTAAGTTTATAACTCAAGGTTTGCGAACCTCTGATTTTTGTGTTTGTTTAAGAGCCGTATAATGTTCAGAGTTTTCCAGACTTCCCTCCTTGTTCTTAAACCACATGAAGAACTACTGACTACTGGAAGCAAAACACCCAGGTTGTTCTGACAATGCCTCTTTCCACGTATCAGACAGTGCACTATTTTCTATTATTAGAAAACAATATATCAGTTGAAAAATTCTCTATGAACATCTTTTACTGAAGACTGGTACCAAGACATCAATCCTCTTTTTTGCAGCTTCCAGATTTTTTAATTAACTCATTCTCAAAATTTTTGCTTCTTTTAATATATTTAAAAGACACCTGTAACTGTTTAAATCCTCAGGTAAGTCTTTTAATTTCCATTTCACTCTGCACATAATCCTGCTTGAATTGGCTACTTGGCTCAACCAGCCTACACATGTTGCAATGCAGGTGTTATTTTTAACCTTCTTTTTTTTTTTTGTCTTTTTTCTTTTTTTTTGCCCTTGTGCCTAGTTTTATGGTCATTTTGCTTTTTGCAATAACAAAAAAAAAAGTCCTCTTGTTAGAAATTTTGAGTCAAAAATTTTAATAACTTTTGAATAGATAAATGATCAAGATCATTCCTATAGCTGCTATTATTTGGTTACAACTGCAACTGAGTCAGCTTCTCAATACAACTTGGTTTCTTACTTGTATGTTATCAATAAATAATTTACACCATCAATAAATTATTTTGCCCAGTGATTTTTTTAAACTTGAGCAATCATTTTTTTGGCAGTTAATCTAACAGTTTGTACCAGTTAATTATCTACAGACTTGAACCATATAGAAACCACAAAAATACCAATTGTCAGAGGAATGAGTAGGTGTGACACAGACACTCAAAGTTATCTATAATTTTAGAGGCCAGAAACATTTAGCAAGAGGGAGTCTACAAACTGCACCCAAACCAAGGCAATTCCACATATTACCACAGTTAGTTCACAAATTAGAGGATTTGAAGAACACTTTGGCTAGCCTTTGCCCAGCAAAACACACTGCAGATGGTTTTTCTTTCTTAAGAAAATACTGGAGACAAAGTAGTATATGCATCAAAACTATAACATTACATCTTCTCATGAGAAGCCACTACAAATTATCAGGACAAAACAATGTACTGGGAAGTGCCAAATGTTGGGGGTTTTTAAGTTATTATTAACCTTTATGTAAATGGGTAAAGAACTATTTTCCTTTTCATAGATTCAGCAGAATCACTCAAGAGACACAGAGGATTTACTTACTGTTTTGAAATGTGTTCATTTATGGATCTTTAGGACTTTATATAAATTAAATAAAAGATATATATACAACAATTCCAGATTCAGACCCATAGGAAACTCAGGTGACACATAACACTTCTATAAAACTTTTGCTACTCTTTCCACCTAATTTTTTCCCTTTTACCACAACACGGTTTGCCAACAAACAGTTTAGTATAGTCAAAATATTTGTACCTTCAGAATTAAGACTAATTACTTTGGGATAGAGACTACAGATCCCCAAGAAATGTAATCTGTTACAGTTAACACAAAGTTAATAAAAATACCAATCTCAAAAATTTATCTTCATAGTTACTTTTGGTTTAACTAAGAATATTTCTAATATTTTCTACAACTATTGCTATGTACAGTGGCAGATCCCAGAGGGTCATGATCAGGGGCACAAAGTCTGGTTGAAGGCCTGTCACTGGAACAGATTGCTGAGAGGGGTTGTGGAGTCTCCCTCACTGGAGATACTCAAAAACTGTCTGGATGCAATCCTGTGCAATGTGCTCTGCGATGATCCTGCTTGAGCAGGAAGGTTGGACCAGAAAACTCACTGTGGTCCCTTCCAACCTTACCCATTCTGTGATTCTAAATTTAATTTCTTTAATGCATAAAGACACCAAAAAGTCTTTACAGGAGTAGAACTTCCTTAAAAGAAAACTTAAGCATCACATCTATATTCTAAGAAATTAAATGATGTAAGACACTGAAACAAGATTTCATAATACCATGAGCAACGTAAAAAGCAGCATGAATATGATACAAAGTATTACTGCCTAGAAAAGGAGGAGAGAAAAAAAAACAACAACACTACCTTTGAAAAAACCTGTACACAAGAGAAGAGCAATCACAATTCATTCAGATTAGCAGAGTAAAGTGGTGGGGTAGAGAACCTGAGAGGAGTAGCTTTCATCATCTAAAAGCAAACCATAAAATTCTTTGAGAACATAATACTTTCAGAGACTTTAAGGAAAAAAAAAAAAGTGCTTTGATTTGAAAACCATGTTGTCCTTTTAAACAGTGCCCCCTCCTGTTCAGGAATAAACTGTGACTTTCTCAGTGAGAGCGTTACACAGACCATACAGATACGGTCACTCCCTTGTGAGCTGTACATTATTTAATTTAACCATCCAATTTTCCAGACCTTAAACTAATCTCAACCACAGACCTGTCAAAATACATTATATTTAAACTAGTTCTAAGATTATTCTCATCAGCAAGCCAACTTGTGAGTGAGAACAGGTAATTTGGAGCTCAAGTGCACTCAAAAGAACAGGAACATCGGGAAATATTCCAGAAATCCTCAAAACCCTGCAGCAGTCACTGCAGAGCTGAATACACTCAATCAGAGCTGTTTGGATAAGAAACTCAGTTTGCTAATCACGACTTCCAAAACACCATAAAAGAGAAAACACCTGGTATACCAATGCCTAAACTCTTCACATACATATGATCCTGGGCTTTCAGAAAAAATTGCACTGTATTTCATTTTACTATCACAAAAAATTTGCAATAGTCCAAAATTTAGAGAGGCAACTCTGCACAAACATTATTCCTGTATTTAAGAAAAATGGTTGAATTCTATTTAAGTTATAAAGTAATATCTCTTCTAAGGAGCATGATATATTTTATATTCTGATAGATTTATATTCTGATATTATAGATTTTATATTCTGCTACAATATGCGCCTGTGCAGCTGAATCAGTCACCTCCATACATGTTTCACTCTCCAAAGAAATATTTGTTAGTTCTACAAGGCTAAAATCTCTAACAATACAGTTCAAGAAGAGCATGCTTCCATCATACCACACAAACTAGCAGTCTGTCCTGAAAAATGTGCATATGCTTTCACCACACACCAGCAGAGCATGCTCTAGCCCAGTTTTCCTTTCTACTTACTGCTCACACCTATTATGCATGATGATAGCACTCAAAAAGAAGAACAGAGTATTCCCCCTACTCCATTGCTATTAGAACTGCTATACAGAAAAGGAGAAACAGAAAAAAAAGGTTAGAATTAAGTTCCTGAAGGACTGAAGAACACGATTAGCTGTAACAGGAAGTCAGTAGGAAAATATGAAGTCAAAGGAGGTAAGAGAAATGGATCTTTGATGAGGAACTGAACTAGTGAAGGGAAGAGTATGAACTGGCCAAGTTGGGCAACCAAGGCTAGCAAAAGGCAGGTGCAGACCAAGAAGAGGGCACAGAGAGGTCATGTAGGTGGGAGGCTGAAAAGAATAGAAATACCAGTTTGTAGGCCATCAGAATTGAAGAGAAAGAGAGAATAGAAGGAACCATACAGTATTAGAATTGGGATTGATTAGACTAAATTTCACGGTGATACCGTAAATTAAATCAAGAAGTACCAAGGACATAGTAAATGAAAAGTAAGTTGATGACATCTCTATGATATTTTACCTACCATCCAGAAGGGAGGAATGGAGTATACATACAAGTATTGTTCTATTACAGATGGCACATATGAACCACTCATGACCCCACGACCAAGGCAATTTACTTCGACAGCCCTGCCCAATCTGGCTCACATCAAGCACATCAAGCAGCACAAAATAGAAATTCCTATATAACAGAACACACAAGAACAGCATCACTAGTAGTGCACTCATTCAGCATCTGAACCACCTCAAAGATCTGGCAAAAAACCTAACCTGTAACAGGGTAATGGCTACTATCATTGTAATAACACAAAATGCAGCCAGCAGGTGCTGAACCAGTCAGTGCCAACCATACAGGGACAACTATTTTTGATACAAGCCAAGATGCCACGGGCCTTCTTGGCTGTCTGGGTACACTGTTGGCTCATGGTCAGACAGCTGTCGAACAGTATCCCAGGCCCTTTTCCACTGGGCCATTTTCCAGCCACTCTGCCTCCAGTCTGTAGCACTGCATGTGGTTGTTGTGACCTAAGTACAGAACCCAGAACTTGGCCTTATTGAACCTCATACACTTGGCCTCGGCCCATCAATCCAGCCGGACCAGAACCCTCTCCAGACCCTCCAGCAAATCAACACTCCTGCCCAACTTAGTGAGGGTGCCCTCAATCCCCTTGTCCAAATTATCAATAAAGATATTAAACAGGACTAGCCCAATACTGATCCCCGGGGGACACCACTAGTTGCCACACATGAACTGGATTTGGCATCATTCGCCACCACTCTCAAGGCCTGGCCATTCAGTCAGTTTTTAACCCAGTACAGAGTGCACCCATCTAAGCCACAGGCTGCCAGCTTCTCCATGAGAATGCCACAGGAGACATTATCAAAGGCTTTACTGAAGTACAGGTCCATCCACTGCCTTTCTCTCATCCACTAGGTGGGTCACCTGATCATAAATGGAGATCAGGTTGGTCAAGCAGGACCTGCTGTTCCTAAACCCGGGGTAACTACGCCTGTTTCCTGTTTGTCTTGTACATGCAGCATAATCACACTCAAGATAATCTGTTCCATAACTTTCCTGGGCACTGAGGTCAGGCTGACAGGCCTGTAGTTCCCTAGATCCTCCTTCTGGACTTTCTTGTGGATGGGCATCACACTGGCCAACCTCCAGCCATCTGGAACCTCCCCAGTTTGCCAGGACTGGTGACAAATGATGGAGAATGTCTTGCTGAGCTATTCTGCCAGCTCCCTCAATATCCTAGGGTGCGTCCCATCCAGACGCATGGACTAGGAGTGTCCTAGCGGCACAGCAGGTCACTTAACTAATTTCTGCTGGATTGCAGGGGATAGATTCTGCTCCCTGTCCCTGTCTACCAGCTCAGGTAGATAACTGGTCTTTCTGCTAAAGACTGAGGCAAAGAAGGCGTTAAATACCAGAGCCTTTTCCTCAGCCTTGGTTACAAGGTTCCCCTTCACATTCAGTAAAGGTTGGAGATTTTCCTCCTTTTGTTGTTAATGTACTTATAAAAACACTTTTTATTATCTTTCACAGCAGTGGTCAGATTAAATTCTAGCTGAGCTTTCACCTTTCTAATTTTCTTTCTACACGACCTAACAACTCATGTGCTCTTCCTGATTTCCCTGCCTCTTCTTGCAAAGATGATAAACTCTTTTTTTTCCCCTGAGTTCCAGTGAAAGGTTCCAGTTCAACCAGGCCAGTCTTCTTTCCCAACAGCTTAAAGACATGGGGACTGCCTGCTCCTGCATCTTTATGATTTCCTTCTTAAAGTATGTCCAGCCTTCCTGGGCCCCTTTGTTACTAAGGGCTGTCTCCCAAAGGACTCTCCAAACCAGTGTCCTGGACAGGACAAAATCTGTCTTCTGGAAGTCCAAGATAGAGTTTTTGCTGGCCCCCTTCCTTATTTCACTAAGAATTGAAAACTGCCATTTCATGGTTGCTGTGCCCAAGACAGCCTCCAACCACCACAGCTCCCACCTGCCCTTCCTGTTTGTAAACAGCAGGCCCAGCAGGGCACCACCGCTGCTAAGCTCACTTACCAGCTGTGTCAGGAATTTATCTTCCACACACTCCAGGAACCTCCTAGACTGCCTCCCCTCTGCTGTGTTGAGTTTCCAAGAGACATCCAGCAAGTTAAAGTCTCCCATAAGAACAAGGGCTAGTGACTGTGAAACATCAGCCAGCCACGTACAGAATAGTTTGCCTGCCTCTTCATCCTGGTTGGGTGGTCTCTAACAGACTCTCACCACAATGTTTGTCTTGCTAGCCATCCCTGATTGTTACCCATAGACACTCAACCTTATCACCACTATCCTTAAGCTCTAAACAGTTGAAACATTCCCTAATATACAGAACCACCCCACTGCCTCTTCCTCCTCACTTGGCCCTTCTGAAGTGCTTGTAGCCACCTATTGTAGCACTCCAGTCTTGTGAGTCATCCCACTGTGTTTCCATGAAGGCAACTGTGTCATAGCCTTCCTGCTGCTGCAGAATGACCTCCAGCTTCTCCTGTTTGCTACCCACACTGTGTGCATTGGTGTAGATTCACTTCAGTTGGGCTACTGATTTCACCCCCAACTCTGGCATGCCTCCTCTAGGCTAATTTCTAGTGACCCTGGTCTTATCACCTTTCCCCTTCAAACCTAGTTTAAAGCCCTCTCAATCATCCTTGTCAACTCATGGGCTAGAATACTTTTCACCCTCTTACACAGGCAAGTCTCATTGGTCTCCATCAGGTCTGGTGCTGCATAAACTGTTCCATGTTCAAAAAAGCCAAAACTGCACCAATGGCACCAGTCTTGAAGCCATGTGTTGATCAGGTTGGTTCTCCTGTTTCTTTCGGCACTCTTCCCTGCTACTGAAAGGATTGAAAAAAACACCACCTGTGCTCTTATCCCTTCAACCAGTCATCCCAGTGCTCTGAAGGCCTTTTTCATTATCCTAGGATTTTCTCCTCAACCTCATCACTGCCAACCTGGACACCCAGAAGTAGGGTGGGTCAAATCAGTCCAGGGAATTTTCTAGTAATATCCCTTACCCAGGTCCCAGGGAGGCAGCCGATGTCCCTGTGGGATAGGTCTGGTCAACATACGGGGTATTTAGTTTCCCTCAGAAGGGAGGGACCTACAATAATTATCCTTCTTTATTTCTTAACAGCCATAGTTGTAACATATCTGGTTGATTGACTCGCTCCAGATAGATCTTCACCTTTACTATTTGCCTGACCCTCAAGTTCCAGAGCCTAGTACCTATTCCCATCTTCCTATCTCCCTTGAAAAAAAAAAAGGCACAAAAAAGTTATTAATTGAATTGTAGTATCTAGAATTAGGTCACAGAGTATTTAGAAATCAATCAGGAATTCTTTCTTCCTAGACAGGTTTTCTACCTGATTGTCCCAAAAAAACCATCATGCCCTCTCTGTCACAGACATACATTTGGTCCTAGTCTGGTCACTTCTTTTAATATGCTTAGATTGAAGTTTCGTCAACTCCTGCCCTGACTTAAAAAGAAGTCAGATCAGAAATCCATTAAGGGCATTAGACTTTGCGCCTTCATTCCCAAAAGATGAATTATCCTAAAATAGGTGTGCCTTGTCACCTACTGGGTGTCCAAGATTTAAGCAACCATAATTTAAGATCCCAGTTGCTTTACAGATCCCTGAGAAACATCACTTAGCTGTTACCTCCTAAACACCTTCAACCTCAAGTTATCACAGTCCATGAATAAATAAAAAATAATCTTTATTGATGTATTTTTCAATCTTTATGTGTTTTCCATTATGTATAACATAACTGAAAGTTATGCGTTACACAAAGCTCTAAACAGCAAGATTACATGATCTTTGTTCAATTTGTTTTGCAAGAGGTTGAAGCAGGGGCAAGTGACTTAGAAGTACAGAGGCGCTGTGTGGTCATAAAAGTGTATGGTTAGAAAAGCCCAGGCAGACCTCGAGTTGAATTTGGCAGAAGACGTAAGAAGCAACAAGAAAGGATTCTGCAAGCAAATCAGCAGCAGAAAGGAGACTAGGGAAGATACGGACCTACTGCAGAACAGACAAAGGACTTGAAGAAGGCAGATGTATTTAATGCTTTTTTTGCCTCAGGATTTACCAAAAAAGATAGCTCTCAGGTGTCCTAGATCCCTAAGACTAGAGGGAAATTCTGCATCAAGGAAGACTTACCCTCAGTTGAGAAAGTTAGAGAGCACTTAAACAGAGCATCTAAAAGTATGCATCCTTTCAGCAGAGGAGAACAACAGTATTTTGTGATGCATTAAGAAGAATATCATGAGCAGATCAAGGGAGGACATCCTTCCCCTCTTCTCAGTGCTGGTGAGGTCACACCTGTAATACTGTACATGGCTCTGGGCTCCCCAGTACAAGGCAGATGCGGACTTACTGAGGCAAGTTTAGCAGAGTCACAAAAGTGATTAAGAGATTGGAGCATCTAACATATGATGAGAGGGTGTTGTGGTTTAGGAACGGTATTCCCCAGTTTAGTGTTCCCACTGAAACACTCCAAACCACATGCTGCTCACTCATTCCCATCCTCCCTCCCTCTCCCCTGCAATGGGATGGAGAACTGAAGGTACAAAAAGTACAGACCGGGGGCTGAGATAAGAACAATTTACTGGAAACAGCAATGAGAGAAGAAAAGAGTAACAGCTACAATATCGATAACAGAGGGAAACAGCACTACCTGACCCCTCCCCTCCACCACACTTACTCGAGCAGAGGGGACCCCTTCCCCCATCCCCTGCATATGACCTGAGGTGGTATAGAATAACATCTGTGTCATAGCCATGCCTCCTCCTGGCTACTGCAAAATTTAACCCTGTCCTGGCCAGAATCAAAGGCCAAGCTACCTCATATAGACTGTCGCTTGGATGTAACTTTTATCATTTTTCATCATTATGGGTACAACAACTAAAAAAAAACCCAAACAAACAAAAAACACCTAAAAAAAAATTCCAGTTGTGTGATTATATGCACACACAAATGTGAAAGACACTGTGGCAACTAGCCACTGACCAACGTAAACATGTATTCAAAGATTCTCAGCAAGCCCTGCATATAACTGCTCGTCATCTTCAGACATTTGTCACACAAACATGATAAACACATCACAAGAGACTAAAAAGTTATTTGAATTTTGATTAAATTACATCCATATCCAGTAACTAAAAAGCCAAAGCCATTTATTCTTCAGAAATTCGTAACTAAGATTTTAAATCCATCTAAAAAACCATCTAAATATATCCGTAACTTCTGTTTTACATTAATTTCATTGTAATATTAGAACTTTAATTCTACTACTTAATCAAGATTTTTTTGAGTCGATTTTTGCTGAAGTTTTTTAAGTGTTTTTACAGACTTAAAATTATTTTTAGATGTATGCAGTTCCTGATATTCATATGTCTGTTTTCTTTTCATTCTTCCCAGCTTTTTAAAGTACCTACAACTCTCCTACCATTTCAGTTACCAGGCAGTAGATTGTAGCAAAGTCACGTAAGGCTACCACGAACATGTAACTGCACAATTCTGAAGAGAGAGATAGTTCAGAGCAGTAAAGAACATTGAGATTACCAGATTTAAAACCCACAATATGTAAACAGATTCAGCAGAACTTCTGGGAGGGGGAAAAAAAAAAAAGAAATCTGAGTTTTCAACCAGTTCAAAGCAAAATCCGCAGAGGCCAGTAAATCTCAGCTCCTTCAAAATCAGTAGGAACATGTAAGTATGGCATGGTAATGTCACTGAACAACTTGTAAGCTGTTGACATGGTTGCTGCCTCCCAGTTTTTCTATACCTGCTTTTGAATTGAACAAACTCACTATCTTTCAATTTATCTTAACTGACATCAAAGTAACATAATACTAAGTAACCGTATGACTGTTTTAACATTTTGACTGGAATAAAGGAAATAATGAACACAATTGAAAATAACTGAACATAATTGAAAAAAAAATACCTGTTATTGAACAGTACACTATGTGAGGAGCAACATTTTTAATGTCTTCATAACCTAAACCCATTTCAGCCAGTTTCCCAGGGATGTAGTTTTCCACAAAAACATCAGATGCTGCTGCAAGCTTTAGAAAAGAAATGGATGAGTAAGATTTGTTAATTAGCTTCCAAAAGTTCAATACATTCCTATGTATTATGTAATTTAATTTTAAAAACTCAGTCATCAAAATGGCTCTAGTCTTTCTAAGAGAAAACTTACAAGCCTAGATATTTTTTTTTGCCTGTTAGACTGTGCATTTTTGCAAACTACATATTAGAGATGTCGCATATCTAGAAAGAAGACTGTCAAAATCCTACAGTGATTAGACAAAACTGTGATATTACACATTGATGTGATATTATCACATCAATTTCCTATGGCTTGACAACAGTTTACCGAACAATCTTCACCTATATACTTGCACTTACCTTGAGAAAAAGGAGGTAGAATGTATCTTCATCCTTCACTTCTTTTCTACCTTAGAAATAATTTTAATTGGTTTTCATTTTCAAATCATTGATTACAATTAGACCAGCTTCTATAAACTAGTGTCATCATAACAACAATCACATGCACTTTTGTTTTACCATGTCAGCTGTTCAACCAAATTTAAGACCAAAGAAGCTGCCAAGTCTGCAAATATTTAACAGGAAAGACAGAAGAAATTGATTCTTATTTAGACAAGGTAGCACTCAATTTATAAATGGTTTAATTTGATGCACAGAAAAGACATTAATAACATTTATAGTAACTACATGTGGTATATGGTAAAGGTGCATTTTAAGATACGTTATAAAGTTTTTTAAAGTGGCTATGTCAAGGACCTGTAGACTATAATGAAATAAGAAACAGATCCTTAATTAGGGAAATACAACTGGGACAAGCTGCTAGGTTTTAATAGTATGCCTTTATGAAAACTAAAGGAAGTTTTATTTTCTATTTAAATTCATCACAGTTCACACGTAAATATTTTTTAAATTGGTAATGCTACAGCCTTAGCCTAATTCATTCAAGAGACAAAACTGGTTAAAAACTGTATATTGCTTTTGCCAGGATTTTATGATGTCTGCAAATTATAGTGATTGTAAGGGCTAAGATGGTTTGAAAGTTGTTGTCCATCTCACATTGAAGAACTATCATCTCCTACAAGCCACTGAGGAAGAAAGCCTGACACATGGTACTGTAACATGATGAGTACCTCTGGACTTGGTAACATACATGGGATGACAATGATGAGGATACAATGACTTGGGTCCAGTTTAGCAGGGTATATACTCTCAGAGAAATGAATTTTCAAGACATCCTACAAGTGCTGCATCAGTTCTACAGCTAAAGTTTTCATGGAACTTGGAAACAGACTTTAATGCATAAAGGCAGCATTCTATGTATTGTACTTCTTTTGATGCTCACTGAACCCACAATTCTGCCACTGTGGAAAATGGATTCAGACTCTGATCCAAACAAACCGTGTGTTCTTAAAACAAAGGAATTTTCAGTCTTAATAGAGTTTTAGGTCCATTGTCAACTGAAATGTCACACTTTATGCCCTACAAATCCTCTAAATATATCACCTGTATTTTATCATCTAACATCTACAACACAGACCTGAGTTGGAATACTATCTATTCCAGACACGAACTGATATGCTCAACATCTATGCCTCAGGAAATAAAAACTGGCATCATTCATGCCAAAGCAGTCATTATATTGAATAACAAGTAACGATGCTACTAACTTGTTTAAGTAAACTATACATACCTTTGGGAAGTTTTCTTTGGGCTTTTGTTGGGGGTTTTTTGGTTCATTGTTTGGATGGTTTTTTTTCTTTGGGTGGGGGGTGATTTGGTTTTCACAAGAACTCCACAGAGGAGAATGTGCATGCGCAAACATATATATATACACACACACATATATTTCGTGTGTGTACATATATATGTCTATTTGCGTTAATAGTTTGCTTTATCAAGTAAGAGAGCGTGCATGAGATGCATTGACTCATCAGCTAAAAGTAGTGGAAGAGAAGAAGTGCCATCAGCTCCCACCCAATTAAATTCCCCCAAGTCCTTCATGAATAGATAAGTTAATTAGTTAAGGCTAAATACACAGGAGAAAAGTATCCTCAAGGTTCTTAAAATGAGCTTCTGACAATAACTCTTGAATAACGTTCTAAAGAGATACTGAGCCATATTACTACAAAAAGATGCCAAAGTATGGGGCTGGTGCACATATCATCACTGAAGAGAAAAAAAAATTATATTCATTCAGGAAGACATAGAAATATTTGGAAGGCAGTTAACAGTGAGCCAAAAAACATTAGAAAGAAAAACAGGGCTACAAGTGACAGAGAATAAAGAAACAGAAAAGAAGATCCAAGAATAATTTTGTGGAAATCACCTAATCACATATGAAACAACAGACCCTTGCAAAAATCTTTTGTAGTGCTGTGCCAAAGGATAAAGGGCAGCAAGAACTACTGATTAACAGATTTCTTCAGCTCACTTGATATTATTGACTGAATTATCAAGTCTGTGCTGTGTCATACAGCTGAAGACTCACCAGTCCTGTTTTTAACATGATTCTAGACTGAGATTTGCCTTCATCTACCTATGTAAAATCTGAGAGAGGGAAATACAATCTATTCTAACCATGCTACCTTTCTTAATAAAAAAAAATTATAACCTTGTTACATTTCTTTGTAGTGTTTAGGCTCGGACAAAATTCATATTTATGGATGAGGAACCAGCGTCACAAACTTGAATTTCTGCTTGTCATCAGTTACTTTACAGACAAGAACACTACTTTTTGTAGTAACAAATACAATACCGAACAATTTCAATTCTATACACATCTGTCCTGATATAGCAGGAGGCAACAGGAAACAAAAGCCTGACAGCCAACTTTCCCTTTACACATACTTTTTGACAAAACTCCAAACAGAAGTTCCATTTGAGATGCCTAATAGAATGTTAAGGCCTCTGCACTAAGTGTTTTCAAAATATATGACTCTAAATCAAGCAGAATGATGGACAACTCCACAAGTAGAGCAACACTTAAATAATGCCTAATCAGTTCACAACGTTGCTATATCACATAGGGATGCCATTGACTTAAGGAACAGAAATCTATAGTGATGATTAAAGTAACTTTATTAAAGGATACAAACTGTTTTTATCTCCAGCTCATCCTGACTCATAGGCCCAGCTGCCTTTAACTCTTTGAACACGTCCAGCCCACACATGTGTAATCAGTGGACACTGTATAGAGTAGTTTTTCTTTCACCATTTGTAAAGGTCAAGCAACTAATTAGTCTTCTTATGCCAGAGGAACAATTTTTATAGCCCTTACTTAGAATATGACTAGTTTATTCAAAAAGACGTCTGCGTTATACCATGAAAAATTATACCTAATGACAGTTTCTGTTTCTAAATTTTTTAGAAGATAAACATACAACTTTTTAAGAAATCAACAATAAGTGGTTCTGTGGTATTCCAGAATCCTTGACTTATAAATTCCAAAGATTTCCATATGAAGTACCTTTTACATAGCTAACAAGTCACAAGTATCAGAAAACTATCTATTTCCATTTCATGTAATATTCCCAAGAGAAAATACTACCAGACAAATTCCACTTATTGCATGACGCATACAGTCTCACTGTGAAAAAGTGATTGGAACTGACACTGAAACAAATAGTAACAAGCCAGCTGTTAGTACTGCAGGGCTTAAAACACAGCACTAGCAAGTAGCAGGTCTTATATCTCTCAGTAAATAAAGGGCTGACAAAGCACAAGTTTCACAAAATGGGAAATAGGATGCTTTTATTAATTTTTAAATAGAAAAAAATGGATCACCTTTAATAGACTCTAAAGTCAAACACTGAAAAAGAAACAAATACTAAGTTTGACCTACAGGACAATATTTCTCAGAAAGAGATACAGCTACTGAAGTCATGAATACACTGTAACATTCAAAAAACTTCAAATACAGTATCTCCTCTTTCTCAACTGCTTGCTGACATCATAAGATCAGTCCATCTTTAATTTTTCTAATGAAGTAGTACAGCAAGATCAAATACAGCAGTAGTAAGAGGAAAGCAATAGGCTATTAGACCATTTCCTGACAATATTTCATTTGATGACTTTGATGACATTTTTGTGCAAATTTTATATCTAAAATCATCAGAAGTTACACTGAACATTGAGTCCAAAAGCACAGAGGCTATACACTGCAATTTACCAAATCAACTGTGTATATACATTTTTTAATTATCAGACTTCAAATTAATACTTGAAATGCAGAGTTTAACCTTTATTACTCAGGATAACAACAATACAAAATAGGCACACTTCGCATGCTATCAAAACCTACCTCTCTGATTAGCTCTGCTCCTTTTGAATCCTTCATGTTGATAGCTATACTCTGGGGATTAAAAAAAATACAACAGTAATTTATGTGAAAACCCTTCTGGTGATCATAAGCCTCTTCTACACATAACAAACAGTCAAATTCACACTGCAGCTAATTTGGATAAGTAAATTATAACATATACCCCACCTCCTTCTGTAAAAAAAAAGAAACCTCTCTCAAGCAAGCTGAACTGCCTCACCAATGGATCAGACAAGGTCTAAAACAAGTCTGACAGATGTGCAGCTGGGAGCTGCACCATATGCAGTCTCTTCACCGTATATTTGCACAAGACTTACTACTGCAAATACACATGGGGACACCAGAAACATTTGTTTTAATGGCAACAAGCCATTAAACAATTCAGGTATATCATGAAACTTCATGTTAATTCCAAAGTTTCACAAGCTACCTTTAGCCAACCTCACTGTGGTATAATACCAGTACTCCTTCAGCTCCAGGTGCCAGCTGATGCATGTCAGCTGACCTGATGCACCTGAAAAAAAGGATCGTTCAATTAAAATAACCCTTATTGTCAGCAGGTTTCATTTTCAGTCAAGTAGCACCAGCAACTGAAGACTGGAAGGAGCACTTTTGCTTTTTGAATTTGCCTCAGCTGTCCACAGCACCATACCAGAGATTTGCAGCCTCTTTTGTTCAAAAGCACTCTCGGTTATTCTCCTCAAATTTATTTATCATAACTTAAGGCAAATGTAACTATTGCTCCATTATATATATGTTAAGAATCCAACTAAGAAGTTTTATATATTCAGTTGTAGTCATAGAAAACTTAAGCTAATGTTCAGTTCCACCCTCCATTTACCTTTTTATTTCTATTGACACTGAGAAAGTAAACACTTTCTGTCCCAGCAAAAGGTGGGCCCCAGGCTCTTGTATCATCGCCAGCTCCTGAAAGAAATACCATCACAGGTTCATAGTTTTCCAATATCACACTGCCAACAAATAAAAAGAATAAAAAGCTTTCCTCCAACATCCCATTTAAATCACCTAAGCTTCATCTAGCAGGCAGGACAAGTATTAGTTTAAAATATATATTTTCAGTTATTTATATCAAAAACCACCTAAAAGTGAATGTAACTAAGCAAAGCGAACAAAGTGTTTGCTAGTGCTGGGATTACATTTAGTCTTAAAAATACTAATACAGCCACACACCACCAGTGTATTTGCAGGTTTTTTGGTTGCTTTCTTATTTGTGGGTTGATATTTTGGTTGTTTGGAGTTTTTTGGGGGGGTTCTTTGGGGGATGGGGGGTGGCAGGGAAAGAGGAGTTGGGTTTCTTTTGGTGGTTTGTTTGTTTTAACTTAAGCAGAGTTCCAACGCCATTCTTTTAGGCAATGTGGAAGAATTTAGTAGAAGCTCTTGCTGGACCAATTCACAGTGCACATGGTCAATAAGCTATTCCTGAAACACTCCAGACACAACTTCAAGATACCACTGAGAGACAACTGATTAAGCTTCATGCTGCAGAAACAAAATAAGTACTTCCTATAGCTAGTGCAATGACCCATCTCCAGCTCTTCCAGAAATCCTGCCTTACAGAATAGAAACAAATTACCCAGAGTCCAATCAGAAAGAGCTACAGAAGTTTCTGCATCTGAAAACACAAAGGTTGTTAATCTGACGCTTTCAGCACCAGCATCTTCATTCAAATTCAGAAATTTCCCTTTTCAGGGAACTCTCATCTCTATGCAGAAATACCAGATCCTGGACTTTAAAGATACAACTACCTCACGCAGAAAATAACTGTTGTTCACTTTGCATGATTATGAAGAAAAATTTCTCCAACCTGAAACTGTACTAGAATATTAAATTTTTTCTCAGGAGACAGTTGATATAGCATGCCAGGTCACCTTGTATTCTACCAGCCAAAATTCTTGCCAAGCCCACTAAATCCGTATATTATTACAGAAAAGCAGTGCCAAGAAACAACATATCTATTTTAAGTGCTCCTATTACCTTTCTTCCTTTAACGTTAAAATGAAAATTAAAGTGCCTGTCATTTTATCAGTAATCTAATGCTGAGTAGTCAGATGTATTCCTATTTTTAATTATCTACCACACTTTTGCTCAGAGGGAATTGAGATGAAGATTCTGAATTCTCAAATGGGCAAACCACCTTTTCCATAACTATTACATAACTAATTGCTGGAAGGATTTGTGTGCTCTCAAATTTTGCATGTTAAACTCTATACTTAAAACCCTGTTTTAACCTTCTTATCATGTAACAAAAAACACCCCATCATACACGTAAGCATTCACAAGCCCAATTTAAAATCAAAGTAAAGTCCAAACAATTCAAACAAAATCAATTCAGCTTTGAGTAAGGCAATAAGGCATTTAGTAAGTGATGACTCAGTACCATTTTGAATATTAATATCTAAAAAAAGTCACCTGACCTTACAACTTCAACCTTCTCACCTCATTTCTAAATACAGACATAGACTATTTCTGACCAAAACACACCTACATGGAGTACAATGTTAAGCTTAAAGCAAATAGATCATACCTGTATAAGCAAAACAAACCTACTAACAATGAGTTCTTTAACATGACAGAAAGAGTACCACAATAAAAAAACATTCCTCAAACTTGAAAACAGCTGTTACTTAGCACAATACCATTCACAAACTGTCACAAAAAGCACACCCTCAAGAAATAAACATAGTATTGAAAGCTTTTGTAAATATTTATATAGACAATGTTGCATTGTCATTCATATATTACTTAAAACACATAAACTACTATTTGTTAAGCTAGCTCACATTCTTATCATATCTAAAATAGAAATCTTACCTGGTCTTTCCACTTTGATAACTTCAGCCCCTAGATCTCCCAAATTCATTGTGGCAAAAGGTCCTGCAAGCACCCTGTAATATTAAGGAAATATTGTTTTCTTAGTTTTTCCAAACAGAATATTTGCATCTAGACACACTGTTCCAAATTATAGACAAAACACAAACCTTGTTAAATCAAGAATTTTCACACCATCCAATGGCTTTACATTACTAGCATCTGTCAAGAAACAGAAAACAGTGACTTTTATCTTAAAAAAAAAAATAAAATAAAATTCAGGAGTGTTTCTCATCGGTTGTCTGAAACACTGTTTTTATGCCACTGTCCCCTCATCTCCCTCCCCAAACACAGGATAATAATCTCCAGGGAGATTTCTGTTAAACAAGTTAATAAGTTTTGGATTTTAATACAATATGTGGACTAAGGAGTATTGTGAAAACATGCCTATCTATGAATGGTCATGTGTTTTGCACTTTCCAAGCCTTTAGGAAAATCTCAGGCTGCCACCTCCCTTCAATGCTGCACACCTCAGTGAGTTGTAGGTGTTGAAAAACAGCTGTGCCAGGTAAACACCACCAGCCCTCCAGTACAAACTCAGTCTTATCAAACCAGGTGCACCATTTGTTTCACAGTGACACTACTCTCTTTACCAAAAATACATAAACAGCTTTACTGAAGAGCACAGCTCCCCAAAAGTAAAAATACACACAATTTCAATTAAAAAAAAAAAAGGGTCCACCTTCTCTATTCTTTCCATGCCTTTTAGAGTTGCATCTTATTATTTAATGGTTCACCCATTCTCATTCTGAGCTGAGCTGCAGGAATCCATAAAGATATTTCTCAAAGAAGCCTATAAAACATCAAGATTAGCCTGTAATTATGTATTTATGCATAACTAAAACTAATTATCATATCACTCATATTATGGCATCATCTAACACTTCATTCAGGGATTAGGCCTCTTCCATAGTTGGAACAGAATAGGAGAGCACAATCGTTGCCTTGGAGACAAACAGACCATTGTGAATTTTTTTTAATGCCAATAAATAACAGATGTCCACAATAATGAAGAAATGCAAGAAAGAGGAGAGATAAAAAGTTTCCTTTGGAAAATCTGAGGAAAATAATAGACCTGTTAGTTACTTCAGACTAGAAGATCACAAATGCTCACAAAGAAAATATACAGGACCTAGAGTTGCATTTCAGCAAGTCAATAATTTGCTGAAACAATTAAAATAGAAAGCAGCAGTTCCAGTACACTGATCCTGAGTACAGGAATGCTATCTATTGCAGGAATATAAAGAAATAAACCATATCACAAACAGACACAAGAGATCAGAATTGATCAGTATTACCTAGAAACATCTCCTGGGTTTTTTTTTTGGTTAATTTTTGGTGGGTTTTTTCCTTTCCTCGCTAGCTTCCAAAGTGGGTGTCTACCTCCCCAAGTTTTTTGTTGGAATTCTGGCTCAATAGTCTAAGTTTTCTGAAAATGTGAACTCACATTTTCTCTTGTATTTTTGCTTTTAATTATTCCAGTAACTTGACGACTGAAAGAAAAATCCACTCTCCCTGCTATAACTATATCCTATATGTAAACTCTCAATTTCCATGATGCTTGAATTTACTGTAAATTGCACTATCATATGTATCTTCTATAAATAACTTCGATGAAGACTAAATCAACCCAGTTACTCTCGATATGATTTACATTTTTAGTTAAGCTCAGTAAGGTATCCAAAGGTTGCCCTAACCTAACAGTATGAGTAAGGAACAAACAAAGAAGAGAAATTAATTTTCATATCATATTCCCAAATGATTTCCTTTATACTTTTAAGTGATAGAAGAGGGCACCAACAAGAGAGCCAATTAACACATTTTTGCATCAATGCAAATTAACAGTTCTCATTCCAGTTACATTCAATTCCAGAGGACATGGCTCCTCAAGTCTATTGTCTCTACTTTGATTGCACAATCAATATTTTTTACTTTATCCATGCAGCAAGTTATAATCAATTCCATCACTACTGTGGATTAATTCACGATCAATGGGTACACACTTGGTACTTTCATCGTGGGAGACAGAAATGCAATCTTCCTTCAATTCTAATGCCACCAACGCTATTGTTAACTATTTTTCTATGTCACTAAATAAGAGAGAAATGTGAAGCTAGATAATAATTACTTTGTTGTAGCTTGGATTTATTTTCCTTCATTTAAAAAGAGAAAAAAGGGCACAACTTTGGAAAAAAAACAGGCCTGAAACTGGGCATCTGGCACTTCCTCCGCCTCCACCAGCCGAGGCTGCCCCGAGAGAGCCGACACGCTCCGTGCCACAAAAGCTCCGGAGCCTCCGGCCGTGGGCAAAGTCCGGCCGCGGGCAAAAAGTCCGGCCGCGGGCAAAAAGTCCGG